>NC_057393.1:79403773-79741919 GCF_019320065.1 Cervus canadensis
AACACAAAAATTAAAACCATCTTAAATCTTACAGCATTGTACCTTGAAAAGTACAGTAGTACAATACAACAGCTGGTGTAAAGGGGCTGGCATTGAGTGAACAGGCAAGAAGAATTACTGACTGGAGGAGGGAGAGGAGGTGGGAGATGGTAGAGCTAAAGGATTATTACCAATAGGAGACAGAGGGCAAGCTGCAATTACACTCATGCCTGACATTGATGGAACACATGTTCGCATCTTTGATGTTCGAAACTTGAAGGTCAGTATATAGGGGACTCACTGTAGTTAAAAGGGGCAGAGTGATACAGAAGAGATTGGAGGCTATTTCAGTAGTGTGGATCAGAGTTGGTGGAAGTCTCGGCTGCAATAATAGAGGGAATCAAGCCATAAATATTTATTGTTTCTTGTGTATCAGGAATTGTGATGTATGATGTATAGGCTGAGATGTAAAGGATTCATATGAGTCAAGTAAGAGGAAAATGGCAGGGGAACTTCTAGGTTTGAGATGTCAGAATGGGCAGTATTCTGAGATGCAGGTCAAGAAACAGGATTTTGAGGGAAATGGGAGAGATCAGAGTGGCTGCAGCAGAGAACTTAAGTGTGAGAGAGAGGAGAGCAGACAGATCAGTCCGGAGTGTGTGTGTGATGTTGAGGGTTTCATTTGAAGGGCAAAGGGAATGGTTCTAAGTTGGGGAATTCTGGCTGTGATGTGGAGAACAGAATCCAGGAAGGGCAGAATTTGTATGAAGAGACCATCTGGCACAATGAGATTGGGTGAGATTGGGAGGTCCAATCGGAATTACAGGAAAGATTTTTTTTAAGATTAGATAGAATAAACAGGATCTGTGACTGCTTCTATGTGGAGCAATTCTATTGTTATTTAGTTGCTAAGTCATGTCCAACTTTGTGATCTCATGGACTGCAGCACGCCAGGCTTCCCTGTCCTTCACTATCTCCTGGAGTTTGCTCAAACTCATGTTGATTGAGTCGATGATGCCATCCAACCATCTCATCCTCTGTCATCCCCTTCTCCTCCTGTCTTCAGTCTTTCCCAGTATCAGGGTCTTTTCCAATGAGTCAGCTCTTTGCATCAGGTGGCCAAAGTATTAGAGCTTCAACTTCAGGGTCAGTCCTTCCAATGAATGTTCAGGGTTGATTTCTTTTAGGATTAATTGGTTTGATCTCCTTGCAACTTTGTTGTTGTTCAGTTACCCAGTCATGTCTGACTCTTGGTGACCTCGTGGACTGCAGCACGCCAGGCCTCCCTGTCCCTCCTCATCTCCCAAAGTTTGCCCAAGTTCATGTCCATTGCATTGGTGATGCCATCCAGCCATCTCATCCTCTGATGCCCTCTTCTCCTTCTGCCCTCAACTTCCCCAGCATCAGGGATTTTTCCAGTGAGTTGGCTGTTCTCATAAGAGGACCAAAATACTGGAGCTTCATCTTCAGTGAGTATTCAGGGTTGATTTCCCTTAAGATTGACTAGTTTGATCTCGTTGCGTCCAAGGGACTTTGAGGAGACTTCTCCAGCAGCACAGTTCAAAGGCATCGTTTCTTTGGCATTCTGCCTTCTTTATAGTCCATCTCTCACAGCCGTATGTGACCACTGGGAAGACCACAGCCTTAACCATATGGACTTTTGTTGGCAGAGTTATGTCTCTACTTTTCAACACACTGTTGACTTTAGGGAAGGTGAAAATGCAATCCTCCCATGTACCTAGAGGTAAGGATAAAATGAATGACTATGAATAGTTGTAAAGCCTTCATAAGGTGACTCAAAGAGGTCGTGGGAGGAGCAGGAAAAGAAAAGGAAGAAATACTAGTTTGAAAAAAATGATTGAAGGAGAGGATGCTACTAATTAAAGGGACTCAAAAATAATGATCAGAGCAGAAGGAGGAGAATCAAATTAGAAAAGCCTTACAATGGGGACGCCAAGGAAAATGAGTGTTGAACAATCCACAAGTAACAAATAAACATAATCAGGAAAACTGAGCTGTCAGTCAAGTCTTCAGATATCAAAGAAGGAAGCCAGCCCCTGGCTTTGGCTGTTTGGAGGCCATTGGAGTTTCCTGTCTAGTGGGTGGAGCCACTGAAGATTGAATGGGAGGGACTTCCCTGGTGGTCCAGTGGCTAAGGATCCATGCTCCCAAAGCGGGGGGCCTGGGTTCCATCCCTGGTCAAGGAATTAGATCCCGCATGTCCTAACCAAGACCCAGTGCAACCAAGTAAATAAATAGAAGAAGGAATGGGAAAAGGAAACAGCAAGTGAAGTTTTTTTAAAAAGTCCCATGTAAAAAAAAAATAAATAAAAAGTCCCATGTAAACGGTATGGCTAAATACAGAATTGCTGCTTAATCAGGAGTCAAAGCAAGGAACTGATATTTTTTTAAAAAATAATTTTAAGGGCGAGGAAATTATGAGTAAGTTTATAAATGTAGGAGTTGGTGGAACTGATGAGGATAAAGACGTGAGAAAAGGAACATATAAGACACTGAAGAGAAAACAGAGTATTCTGGACAAAGAATTAACACCTGCTTTGAGAAAGGAGCTAAAGGAAAAGGTGGAGATTTTCTTTAAATTCTATTGACCAATACTGTTCTTGACATTTTATCTCATTTAATTCTAAAAGTTACACAATGTGGGTTTTATTAGCTGCATGTTACAAAAACAGTGTCAAGAGGTGAATAAACACACTGAAGAGGAAAAGCTGGAAGAGGAAAAGCTGGGATTCACAGCCTGGGATCTATCCTATTGTAAATCTTTCTCTCTGACACACTGAGAAAGTGTGAACACGTAGAGAGGTCGGTGCCCTGCTCCCGCAGTGAGGGTAGAACAGACCCTAGCAGGAATCGCACCCACCCCGACGATTCAAGCATCATGAAAGAACCTGCTATTATTTACTCTTTCTGTCTTTGATTAGAACTACTCTTTGTCAAGTGGCCTTTGGTCAAGTCCAATATTTCAAAATAAATAAATAGAAAATAAATTTAAAAATTAAAGAAAAAAACTTAAGGTCAGATTTATTGAGGATAGGCCCGCGCTGTCCCCGGGCTGGGGAGGGGAGGGAGGCAGGAGGAAGGGCTGCGAGTCGCCCTTAGAGCCGACCACCACAAGAGGGCGCCAGAGCACCATCAGGGCCCGCCCGCAGCTCCTTGACCAAACCTCCCGGCTCTGAGATTAGGGTGGATGTGGTGTTGGCAGGACCCTAAGAAGGTGCCCAGAGAGGAGGAGCTGGTTATCGGTGCCTCTGAACTTACAGCTCAAATTGCCTCACCTCAAATACGGGGCAGAAGTCGGCCGTCAGCTTTGGTGGTGGCACTTCCAGCCTGGTGGGGTGACCCAGTGGTTATACAGCCTGACAGGCTGACTGGACCGATAGATTTTTGTTTCTCCAGAGGCAGGGTTCTCGACGCAGAAGTATGAGACTTCCAGCCTGGTGGGGTGCTGGGAAAGGTTTTAAGCTGCAGCTCTGCGATGGTGTCGGCATCCGGAAAACGAGACTGCTGGTCCCGAGCCCAAAGTCTGTACTGGCTGGGTGGGCTGTGCTCATTCCTCTGCCCTTTCTTTTTCTCTAGAGTTCTCCCCAAAGAATTTCTTTTCTTTCTCTCTGATTCTTTACTGTTTCCAACCCCCTGCCAGGGGGACCTGACCTAAAGCCAGGTCGCCTGAATTGAGGAGGAAATGATTGATTTAAAGCCTGGCGGCATCATGTGAGTTCACTTGTTCAGTGGCTAAGTTGTGTCTGCCTCTTTGCGACCCCATGGACTGCAACATGCCAGGTTTCCCTGGCCTTCACCGTCTCCCAGAGTTTGCTCAAACTCCTGTTCACTGAGTCGGTGATGCCATCCAATCACCTCATCCTCTGTTGTGCCTTCTCCTGCCCTAAACCTTTCCCAGCATCAGGGTCTTTTCCAGTGAGCCGGCTCATCACATCAGGTTGCCAGATTATTGGAGCTTCAACTTCAGCATCAGTCCTTAGAGTGAAAATTCAGGGTTGATTTCCTTTAAGATTGACTGGTTTGATCCTGCTGTCCAAGAAAATCTCAAGAGTCTTCTCCAGCATCACTGTTCGAAAGCATCAGTTCTTTGGCACTCAGCCTTCTTTATGGTCCAACTCTCACATCCATATATGACTACTGGAAAAACCATAACTTTGACCATACGGACCTTTGTCAGCAAAGTAACATCTCTGCTTTTTAATATGCTGTCCAAGTTTGTTATAGCTTTTATTCCAAGGAGGATGGAAGCGTCTTTTAATTTCATCATTGCAGTCGTTGTCTGCAGTGATTTTGGAGCCCAAGAAAATAAAATCTGTCACTGTTTCCATTTTTTCTTCATCTGATGCTGAAGCTGAAACTCCAATATTTTGGCCACCTGATGTGAAGAACTGACTCATTAGAAAAGACCCTGATGCTGGGAAAGGTTGAAGGCAAGAGGAGAAGGGGATGACAGAGGATGAGATGGTTGGATGGTTTTATTTATTTCAACTTTTTTATAAACTAGTAAATTTTATATTGTAATATCTAATTCATGACCAAACTTAAAAAATGAAGCTAGATCTTGCACTGTGTCTGTCTAAATATGTCTTGGTATGTCTTTGTCTCTGGGTATTGGCTTAAAAAAAAGGTAAGTGCTTACAAATCAAGTAATTCTAAATTAAACAATGACTTCCAGGTTCAGATAAACTGGAAAATATTCGGTATTAAATACCTGGTATTAATGTTTGTTTGTTGACCTATCTAATATAGACATGTCTTAGAGTAATTAACATCAAGTAAAATATTTTCATTATGCCTAGGTTTATTATAAGTTAAATATTGTTATATTGTAATATCTGTTACAAGTTTGTCAACAAGGAAAGTACCTCAAGTAAAGAAACTTCAAAAAAAATGTAAATGAGATAGTTTTTAGATAAACTATTAAAAATCATCATACTTTAAAAATGTCTCTCTCAAACAGTCCCTTTAGATTTTGGTAACCTGAATTTCTAGGGTTGTGCTAAGTTAAGTGACTGATTTATTGAATAGCTAGATCATTGCAAAAAAAAAAATAAAATAAGATTCTGAAACATTCATTACTGAATACTAACTTACAGAGAAACTAAAGATTTTAGACTATTAATAAATAATGTTTGATACCATCCTGAGATGTTCATTAGAATTTTTTTAGAAATTATCACTGGTATTTATGTTCACCAATCTATAGAATGCTCCTATAAAGGTAAATTCTTGGTTGCTTAAAGAAAGCAGGATGTGTTTGTTCAGTAAAAAAGGTATGAGGAATGAAGTTACGTTTTATGAAGGGAAAAGGAAGTAGGTCTGACTTACAGGTGGCTGTTTCAGGATGGGAGAACAAAGTAATGGATACAGAAAGTGTTAAGAAAGTTTGATGGAAAGTGCACTCCAAAGGAAGAGTTTTGTGCATAAATACAAGTTTTCTTGAGACGTTAAACTGCCTTTGATAATGGATTTTAAGTTTCTTTACCTCTGAAGTGATCTGTTCTATGTTTATCTTTAAAATCTTCTTTTTTACTTTGGCTAAGTAAATATATCATTTCACAGTGATCTATATGATTCTACCTGACAGAGTACTATAAACCCTTTTGATATTTATTGACAAAACTGCCTAAATAGCTTGACTTCTAGCTGACTTTGGGATGCTTCAGAGGGCCCCTGAGACATCCCAAAGAGCTATTAAACTACCTGAGTTCATTTGACATGTTAAATTGCATGGGAATTATTGTTGGAGGAGTGATAAATCTTCTCAGGTTATATTGTATGGTTGATGTTACTTATATAGATATCCTAGAAATTATGAAAAATTCATGAAAATCTGATATGTTCTGGTAAAATGTTGTCAGTTATAATTTTAGTTATCACGTTAAAGTGTTACAAGTCACAGCAATGACCAGGCTACTTTGTCAATTACAGTTTAATTAGATTTTAAACATGCCTTGTATGGTTTCACTCTCATGCCTTTAAAAAAATACTGCTAGTTCTTCAAGATTTATAAAAAGACTTTTCCAAGATTAACTGAAAAATTTTGTTTGTTTGCTATCCGGTAAGTTGGTAACAGACTGGAATTTAGTCTACTCTCTATGTTAAGAGAACAAAGTTTTCTTAGAATGAATCTTTCAATAACAGATTATGAATTTCTTTGCCTTTAAGTGATTTATATTTGTTTTTAAAATCTTTATTTAAGATTATGGTACATATAAAAGCTCATTCTGCTTCTACCGAAAATAACCCCTCACTCTTAGACTTGTGCTATCTTAATGTCTTAAAATTGACAACGCCCCTGCTTACACTTCTAAATCTTTTCAAGACTTTTGTACAAGGTTTCATATAAAACAGCATAGGTATCCCTTATAACCAATAGGGACAAGCCATCGTATAAAGAGCACATCAGACCCTAAAAACTCAAAATTTAAAACTACAGGAAGGTGAATTTAAGTATAGTTCCCCTCACCAGATTCTACAACACGCTCTTTTTGTGATAAACAATCTAAACACTGATTCATTTGGGGTTACTGCAATGCTCCGACATTGGAGTCCAGAGCAGCAGAGTACAAAACCTCTGGTTAAATGGAAAGACCTTCTTTCAGGACAATGGAGGGGTCCTGACCCATTACTAACCAGCGGCCGAGGGTGTGCTTGTATTTTCCCCCAGGGTGCTGAGTAGCCAATTTGGATCCTGGACAGACTGATTCGCCATGTTGCAGTCCCCCAGACATCCGGTTCCCCCATTGCTTCGACCACAAAAGAAGAAGGACACTCCTCTGCCCCTGCCTCTGCCGCCCACCTGGAAGGTCCAGCAGACTGTGAAACAACCGGCAGTGGAGATCCCGGAAGAACAAACGGAAACCACCAGGACGTCCTGCGCGAGCAACTCAACAAGCGTCCATACCCACATGGGGCCAAATTAAGTCACTTTGCCATCTAGCACAGGGAATAGCTTCTCTATAGAGATCTTCAGCCTCTCCTGAAAGGGTTTTTATTGGTATGCTTGCTTTACTTTCTTGCCAGATAAATGCTACCTCTTCTACATCAGAAAAATATTGGGCATATTTCCCTGATCCCCCGACCTTCCAAGTAGTTACCTGGAACAATGACCCTATACGGGTCAACACAGACCAGCCTCATCTCTTGGGAGGATCCTATACTTCTTATAATAAAGATCATTATCCCATCAATTTTAACTATACTTTTAGGGGATTAACGGATGACCTTCCCCTTTGCTTTAACTTCCCCCATAGTCATACAAGCGATCTTATCACTCCCTCTAAGGAGGGGTGTGTTGGAGCCTCCAAAAAAGCAATTCTGACATTCTCGAGCATGAAAATTTTCAGATAAAACAGGAGATCAGCTGGTTTGGATATTACAGGCCAGTAATGCTCCACCAAAATATCCAAATTGTATTGATGTTGCTCCTTCAGATGTCATATGGAAAACTGTAGATAACCGCCTTGGATACCCGGTATGGAAATCTTGTACTTATAATTTGAGAATAGATTATAGAATACCGGGAAGCGGAAACTATTCGGTACAAGACTGGAACAATCCAAATCCAAGTCAGAATCCAGGATCTGTTTCTGACCATGTCAGCAGGTTTAGCAATTGGAAAGATGATTCCCTCCCTTGGCCATTGGTGCCCAGCAGATGGTATTATAATCAATTTGCTCCCCCCATGTTGTCCTATACAACTAAGGGTAAAACTTTTTGGCAACCAGAAATTTGGAGAGCCCTTGCTGCCACCTCCCTTGTTACTCTATCTTGGCCAGAAAATGATTCCACCTATTCTGTGCTGGCTTGTTTACCCTCCCCTTACGTTTTTTTGCTTACTAATGATTCAAAAAGGCTTCATATACAAATGAATTATTCAGGTGGACCAAATATAGTCTACTGTGAACAATGCATGCTTTCATCCTGTTTAACCCCTCAATATAATATTTGTTCTTTTGTGGTGCTGCAATGTCCACCTTGTATTATGGTGCCCATCACAGTGAATGCCTATCGGTATGACAATTACGGTTTAGCCTTTCTGCAACAACTGCAAGATTTAATGCGTTCCCGATGGTTTGTCTGATTACTTATCTTAGGGATTTCAGCTTTGATAGCAGCAATCACCTCTGTCACTGTGGCAGTATCATTGACTCAACAGGTACATACTGCTCAATATGTCAATGATATGTCAAAAAATGTTTCTTTAGCTCTAGCTACGCAAAAATTTATGGATAGAAAATTAGAAGTAAAAATAGATGCCCTAAAAGAAGCAGTCATGCATATTGGAACTGAGTTTCAGGCTTTAAGGGTAAAGTTAGCACTATCCTGTCATGCCGACTATCGACAGATCTGTGTAACACCCTGAAAGTAAATGATACAGATTACAGTTGGGAAAGGATTAAAAATCATATTTCAGGTATATGGAATAGCTCCAGCATTAGTTTAGATCTTGAAAAGCTTCATGGTCAGATAAAAACCTTAGAACATTCCCGCCTGGACTTTACTGCTGCAGGAGCTGCTAATGGTTTTTTCCATACCTTTTCTAACTTTATTACTGGAAAAAATATCCTATCAACTATCTTCAGTTATGCTGCTGTAGCAGCCCTAGTTTTACTTCTCATTATAATCCTTCCTTGCATTGTCAGAACTCTCCGGCAGAGCACTCAGAAGCTCGCAACTGAGATCCATCTGGCTGTCTTAAAAAGTAAAAAAAGGGGGAGATGCCGGGAGCCAACACACGAGACCCTACCCATGACAAGGTCATGAGGGAGAAAACCTGATGGGCAAGGCGGATCAGGTTTTCAGGGGTTTCGAAAAGGCCAGCTCATGAGATCCCACCCATGACAAGGTCACGAGGAGAAAGCCTGACAGGCAAGGAAGATCAGGTTTTCAGGGATTTCGAAAAGCTGCCCCCGGTGCTCACCTTAAAGATGATATCTGTCTTTCTGATGCCTGCCTCAATAGACTACTCCCTAATTTCTGTGACACAGGCAGAAGGCCTTCCCCGATCTCTTCCCAAATAACAATCAATTCAGAACTTTAATCAATAAGTTTCCCAGGTGGTGGTATTTTATGAGATTATTCAGGGTGAAAGGAGTGTTTTAATTTAAACTCCTTTGCTGGTAGTTTGTTAGCCAAATGCATTTATGCCCTTGGTACTAATATGCATGATTGCTTATAATACCCTAATCATAAAATAACATAAAGAACCTGATCATATAAAGGCCCTAATAGACATAGAGGCTTCGGGGGGTGAGGAAGGCCTATTAGAAAACATAAGAAAAATTATTCTAAAGGTGGTTATTGGGTTAACATTTGCTTGCTGTGTTTTTACTCTTAATGTGCTAAGGTTGTGTTATGGAAACCATTGTTAATATAGTTAAAGATCTAGAAAAATAAGGGCTTAGCACTAGTGTGGTAACAATGAGATGGTTGTTAATTGTCAGCCTGGAGTGCTAGGCAGAAGCTGCCTCACCAAAGTCGCAGAGTCAGTGTGGGGTAAACTTCTTAGATAAATGGAACTGACAACTTCTGCAGAAGGATTAATTTTTGTGTTAACAAGGTTATGCTTCTACTCTGTACTGTTGCCCTATGAGACTGCTACCTTTCAGTTAAGGTCACCATAGAAACAGAAAATAGGTTTACATTCATCTGACTTGCATAAAATGTTAATAGGCCCCAAGGCCAGAAGATAATGTACAAGACCTTCATAAACAAAGAAGTATGCAGAAAACACCCTGGTTTCGTGAACAAGCTGATGTAATGTTAAACTGTCTTCCCCTTAGAAATGTACTAACTTAGGGTATAAAAGGTATGGTAAAAAATAAAGGATGGCCAGACTCTGCCAGACCCTGCAAACAGCCCCGTCTGGTCATTCTCTCTCTCTCTGTCTCTCTCCCTTGCAGACTTGGCCCTATCAAGGCTGGTCTCATGTGTCTTCTCTCTCTCGCTCGCTGACGCCGTTCATCCTGAGGGTATCCCCCGGATCCTGCCGAGGCTGGACCCCGGCAGATGGCATCACCGACTCAATGGACATGAGTTTGAGTAAACTCCAGGAGTTGGTGATGGACAGGGAGGCCTGGCGTACTGCAGTCCATGGGGTCACGAAGAGTCGGACATGACTGAACGACTGAACTGAGCTGAACAGAACTGAATTGAATCCTTCCTAAGGTCCACTTGACTTCATGTCACACTCTAGGATGTCTGGCTCCAGGTGAGTGACCACACCATCATGGTAATCTGAGTCATTAAGAGCTTTATTGTACAGTTCTGTGTATTCTTGCCACCTCTTCTTAATCTCTTCTGCTTCTGTTAGGTCCATACCATTTCTGTCCTTTATTGTGCCCATCTTTGCGTGAAATGTTCCCTTGGTATCTCTAGTTTGCTTAAAGGCATCTCTAGTCTTTCCCATTCTACTGGTTTCCTCTATTTCTTTGCATTGTTCACTTAAGAATATTTTCTTATCTCTCCTTGCTATTCTTGGGAACTCTGCATTCACTTGGGTATATCTTTCCCTTTCTCCTTTACCTTTCACTTCTCTTCTTTTCTCAGCTTTTTGTAAGGCCTCCTCAGATGACTATTTTCCCTTTTTGCATTTCTTTTTCTTTGGGATGGCTTTGGTCACCACCTTCTGTACAATGTTACAAACCTCCATTCATGGTTTTGCAGGCACTCCGTCTACCAGACCTAACCCCTTGAATCTATTTGTCACTTCCACTGTATAATCATAAGGGATTCGATTTGGGCCATACCTGAATGGCTTAGTGATTTCCCCTTCTTTCTCCAATTTAACTCTGAATTTTGCAATAAGGAGATCATAATCTGAGCCACAGTTAACTCCAGTGAGTTCAGGGGCTAATTTAATTTGAAGCGGTGGGGTAGGGAGGGGTGAGTGCCCTGGGAGATAAGGAAAGAGAACTATCCTCATGTGTAGGGCACTTCATTGTGCTTAGAGGGAGAGGAGGAAGAAATCAGGCTGGCAGGGCCTAAGACCAGTGTAGCCCCCCGGTATGGGGAGGGAGCGGAGGAAGGGCTGAGAATTGGAGTTAGAGCTGATGGCCACAAGACGGCGCCAGAGCACCAGTGGAGCCCTCCTGTGGACCCCTGGCCGTACCTCCAGATAGAGTTGGATTTGAAGTTGGCAGCACCTCAAGAAGGGGCTCGGAGAAAAAGGGTTGATAACTGGCCACTCTGACTCACTGGCTCAGATTTGATAGGGGCTCTTCTAGCTTGGTGGGGTGGCTAATTGGCCAGTCTACCGGCTGTCTGTAGACTGACCGCCCTGTTTCTCCAGAGGCAGCTTTTAAGCTGCAGGTCTACAACGGTATTGGCATCTGGAATACAGGGCTCCTGGTCCTGAATGTGGAGCCTGTAAAAGACCTGGTATTTGCTGGGCGGGCTGAGCTCTTTCCTGTGTCCTTTCTTTCTCTCTAGAGTTCCCCCCAAACTTCTTTCTTCCTTTCCCATCTGAGCCTCCTCTTCCTGTCCCCTCCTGATCTGACCAAAGCCAGGTCAGCTGAATTAATGGGGAGCAAACTGAGTAGGCAGCAGCATGTGAATTTGAGGGGGAGGCTATTTAATTTAAAGTAGTAGGGTGGGGTAGGGAAAGCTGAGTGCCGTGATAGACCTGGAGAGAGAAATATCCCCATCTGTAGGGCTCTTCTTTGTACTTAGAGGGAGAGGAGGCACGAAATCAGGCTGGTAGTCCCCAAGGCAGGTGCAGCCCCACAGGTTAGGGAGGGAGAGGAGCTGAGAGTTGGCTTTAGAGCTGACGGCCACAAGAGGGCGCCAGAGCGCCACCGGAGCCCGCCTGTGGGTCCCTGGCCACCAGGCTCCAAGATGGGGTTGGATTTGGGGTTGGCAGAACCGCAAGCAGGTGCCCAGAGAGGAGGGGTTGATTACTGGGCCCTCTGACTCACTGGCTCAAATCGCTTCACCTCACAGAGCAGGCAGAGGTCTGCCTTTGGCTTCGATGCTGGCACTTGCAGCCTGGTTGGGTGCCCAAGTGTCCAGACAGGCTGTCTGCAGACTGAACATCTCTTATTCCTCCAGAGGAGGGACACTCTGAACCCAGAAATACCTGGCCCAGCTCTTGGGCTTGCAGCTTTTAAGCTGCAGGTCTGCGAGGGTGTCGGCATCTGGAAAGTGGGGCTGGTGGTCCTGAACCTGAAGCCTGTAAAAGCCCTGGCACTTGTTGGGTGGGTTGAGTTCATCCCTGTGCCCTTTTCCTCAAAAGTTCTCCCCAAATGCTTTCCTTCCCTTTCCACATGATCCACTTCTTCCTGTGCCCACAGCACTGCTAGGGGAACCTGACAAAAGCCAGTTCACCTGAATTAATGAGGAACTAATTGAGTTAAGAGGAGAGTGAAAAAGTTGGCTTAAAGCTCAACATGCAGAAAACTAAGATCATGCCATCTGGTCCCATCACTTCACGGGAAATAGATGGGGATACAGGGGAAACAGTGTAAGACTATATTTTTTGGGGCTCCAAAATCACTGCAGATGGTGACTGCAGCCATGAAATTAAGACGCTTACTTCTTGGAAGGAAAGTTATGACCAACCTAGATGGCGTATTAAAAAGCAGAGACATTACGTTGCCAACAAAGGTCTGTCTAATCAAGGCTATGGTTTTTCTAGTGGTCATGTATGGATGTGAGAGTTGGACTGTGAAGAAAGCTGAGCGCCAGAGAATTGATGCTTTTGAACTGTGGTGTTGGAGAAGACTCTTGAGAGTCCCTTGGACTGCAAGGAGATCCAACCAGTCCATCCTAAAGGAGATCAGTCCTGGGTGTTCATTGGAAGGACTGATGCTGAAGCTGAAACTCCAATATTTTGGCCACGTCATGCGAAGAGTTGACTCATTGGAAAAGACCCTGATGCTGGGAGGGATTGGGGGCAGGAGGAGAAGGGGACGACAGAGGATGAGATGGCTGGATAGCATCACCGACTCGATGGACATGAGTTTGAGTGAACTCCGGGAGTTGGTGATGGACAGGGAGGCCTGGTGTGCTGCGATGCATGGGGTCGCAAAAAGTCGGACACGAGTGAGCGACTGAACTGAACTGAACTGAATTGAGTTAAAGTCAGGTAACTTCATCTGACTTTCGGGGGCTGATTGATTTAAAGTAGTGGTCTGGGGTAGGGAGGGGTGAGTGCCCTGGGAGACTCTGAGGGAGAAATACCCTCCTCTGTAGGGAACTTCATTGTGCTTGGAGGGAGAGAAGGGATATCAGGGTGGCAGGTGTCCAAAGCGAGCGCAGCCAATAAAGGGGAGGGAGGCAGGAGGAAGGGCTGAGAGTTGATGTTAGAGCAGATGGCCACTAGAGGGCGCCAGAGCACCAGGGCAGCTCACGTGAGGCTTCCCAGCTGGACCTCCAGGCTTGGACTGGGATTGAAGGTGGCGTCTCCATGTGGCCGCCCCAGCATAGAGGGGGCCGGGGAGAGGGGGTGGGGGCGCGCAGACTTCTCACTTGTCAACTGAGATACCCAAGGCTCATGTTCCAAGAGAGGTCCAGGAGGAGGCTGTGTTGACTCGTATGACTGACCTTTGGAGTCTCATGCTTTTGGTTGAGGCAGTTACTGAGGTCTGCCCAGGTTCAGGGCGAGGGGACTCAAGCCTCTTGGTGGAGGCGAGTTCCCGTAACACTGTAGAGAGAGCATGTGTGGCCACCTGTGGAAAATACTGCTGCAAGAGTTCCTACATTAACGTTCAACCTAAATCACAATCTGTTAAAAATACATAGCCCATCCTGTTGATAAGTTCCACCTGCATTTTTCTAAAATGCCTCTTTCTCTAACACCACTTCCATGTCTGTCTTGACCATTGAGGGGGACTGAATGATCCCCACCCACCAAAGGCAGATTACAACCTTCTGGGTTCCAGAGATGTGAGTTCTGGTTCTGCCACCTACAAACCCTGTGGCTTCAGTCAAGTCTCTTTAATCTCCCCAGCCTTAGTTTTGTTATTTTTAAAATGTGGGTGATAATATCTCTTTTCAGAAAACAAATATTTATTGAACTCTTACTGTGTGCCTGACCTCTTACTTTGGATTGTTGGATGCAGTGGTCAAACAAGCCTCATGGAGCTTATACTCCAGTGGCTGTGCTGGCTTGTGAGCTGTTGAGAAAATTCAAAGATACAATGCACAGGATGCAGGCATGCAGCCCAACCTGGCCACAGGACTGCTTGGGAATCCAGGTCATCATCGTCTTCAGCATCCTTCTCCTCTCTTCGACGCTCTTCCTCCTACGATAGGTAGAATATGTTCCCACAAACAATGATACCCAGGAAACCTTAAGACAATGAATTTGCGTTTCAAATCAAGAGTCTGAATCTTTTGGGACAAAGAAAGAGAAGAACTGGCTGGGGAAAAAAAAAAAGTTAAAAGCATTTCAAGCACATCATCACCAGTGTTATAATCACTTAAGAACAGTTAAGTCAACCATGAAATTAACAAGGAGCAGAAATCTGTGCTCCTTCCACTCAGATCTCTGTGGCTGGGCTTCACATTTACCAAGATAAACGTCTCCAACCATCATCCTGTGCCCCCAAGAGAGCGTCCCTTCTCAGAGATAATATTCTTATTAACGCTAGTCAAACAGAAGGCAGGCTTTGGCAGGAGTCCTAGCCCTGACAATCTCTGACCGCATGACAGTCTCCCTCCTGTGGAGAACCCTGGGCTGGGGACAAGGACAGAGGTCATCTACATATGGCTCTGCCCTATATCCAGCCCACCCCATGCACACCAACTGGTGCACCTGTGGTCTGCTTCCAGCCTCTGGTCTTCAGGGTCTGTGCCATCCCACCTACACTACATGACCTGGGGACCGGCCGTAAGCCTTTGGCCAGGTGTGCTAACACCTGGGATACCTGGCTTGTCTTCTGCCTGAATGTCTAAAATAGGATATGTGACACCTCATCCCAAATGAAGGCTTCCCTGGTGATTCAGTGGTAAAGAAGCCGCCTGCCAATGCAGGAGATGCAGGTTCTATCCCTGTGTGGGAAAGATCCCCTGGAGGAGGAAATGCCAACCTGCTCCAGTATTCTTGCCTGGAGAATTCCATGGACAGAGAAGCCTGGCAGGTTTCAGTCCATGGGGTTGTGAAGAGTTGGACATGACTTAGCGACTGAGCATGCATGCGTGCATCCCAAATAAGTCACTCACAAAATTTCATGATTGCTGAAAGACTTGGGGGACTTCTCTGCTGATCCAGTGGCTAAGACTCTGTGTTCCCAATGCAGGGGACCTTGGTTTGATCCCTGGTCAGGGAAATAGATCCCACATGCTGCCACTAAGAGTTTGCATGTCACAACTGGAAAAAAAAAATATCCCTCAAGCTGCAACTAAGATCTGGCACAGTCAAATAAATAAATATTTTTTAAAATGAAAAAAGAAGGACTTGGAAGATAAGTAATGATACTATTTTTACACTGAAACACAGCCAAGAATGCAGCATCACTGGGTCCCTCTAGGTCTTCAACCCAGAACATCCAAGATTCTCCACCTGCCCACCCCCTCCCTCTGCTCCATCACTCCTGGCAGTGCCACCCCCAGCCACTGTCCTTGGTCCCCTCCTGTGCCTCTGAAATTTGGAGAATTTCTCTTCCTAATTCACTATACTAAGCCTGATGGGTGCTTCTTCCTTCTGGGGAGATGGTGAGAAACCAACAAATACCCTCGGTCTGCTGTGCTTGTATTATTCAGCGTGGGCTAAGAGATGTTGCTGAAACAAATGATCCCAACTCTCAGTGCTACATGACAGCAAAGGATTATTTCTTACCTGCGTCTAAAGTCCACTGCAAGCTGGCCTCAGCTCTGTACACTTAGGGTCTCAGAATTCAGAAGCAGTCAGTCTGTGGGACCTACCAGTCTCCCAGGTGAGAGAAAAGAGCAATGGGAGAACCACATGATGGCTCCTTATGTTCCACTTGGAAGAGGCACATGGTACTTCCACTCAGATTTCTTTGGCCAAAACAAGTCAGTTGCCAAACCCACTGTCAGTGGGTGGGAAGCATGGTCCTAACAGGGAGGGGCTGTAGGAGGGACATCAGGCTTTCAGAGCAAGTCACGCCAAATGCAACAGAACCACTCACTGGGCTGGTGCTTCTCTGATGGTAATGCCTTGAGGCTCCTCCAAGGAACCCCGTGGAGAAGATAGAAGTGACTCATTTTATAGAGATAAATGGGGGCTCTGGGGCCATGTGAGCAGCAACTCAGGGAAGGTCTGGAATTCTCTCTGGAGAGCCCTGGAGTGCTGCATTCCAGCACTGGTTTGGAGTCAGAGTGACCTGGGAAATTCCACAGGGAATTCCAGCTCTAACCCGGGTGGGCAGAGGGACACAGGATGTTTAGGGAGACATGCAGAGGCAGGTGGAGTTCTAGTCAGATTGGTTGGGAGGGTCCAAGATGGCCCACGGGTGGGAATGGAGTGGTTAATGGGGGGGACTGGGATGATCCATAAGTAGGTCAGCCTTTCCTGCTGGGAGCAGCCCCGCTGCTCTGCAGAATGCCATCTGAATTTCCCTTCTGAGACTTTCTCCAAAATCAAGGGAGGATCTTTTGGTCCTGGCTGACAAGGACCCTGTTTTCCCCATTCTTAGTTTCTAGCTCCATGATCCTGGGCTCTCAAAAGCTGGGCTTAGCAATCCATGGCCAGAGACATTCGCTCACAGGTATTCCCTGGACCCAGTGGACTGTGGAGCCACCTTCCCTGATAGGTGGAGCCCCGTTCATTGAACTGCAGTCACACAGTCTTTCGCCACCCATCAAGTCCAAGTCCTGTCCCCAACAGTGTCTGGTCCTATGAACAGTGAGAGCCATGCTGGGCCACCCTCTCCAGGTGTTCCCAGAAGCCAGAACATACTGCAAGGTCGAGGACCAGCCCCAAGCCCTGTCCTCCAGAAGGCTCCCTTGGACGTGTAGCAGAATAGAGTGAGCACTGGATTCAGAGCCGCAGGCCATGAGTCAAGTCCTGACTGTCATTTATTGCCTGTGTGACCCTGAGGAATTGACTTAACCTCTGTGAGCATCTGTAACTTTGGACTGGAGCTGCATCAACCTTATTTGATGGGTTTCAGATGATAAGAAGACTGCACTGCCCGTTCCCACCTCCCCTGGACTTCCTACAGACAGACTAATGACTTCGCTGGGTGTATGGAGTTGATGGGAGAGAAATCATGCATTTAATCAGTTCTGAAATGTAAACTTGTATACCTCAACATTTCAGAAATCATGTCATCTCTCTCCATCAACAGTTCTAATTTTCTGTTGGCTTGGTGGAAGCCCTGGGGTTAATATTGCTTCCTGCACACGTTACTCTGTAGCTTACTGGATGACCTCACCCCCTCAATGTTTCTGTCAACAAACTGCTGAAGGACCATTGGAGGAAGGAACCAGAGTCTTGAATGGTGTCTGAAGTGTTCTACTGATGCCTTCTGGGAAGATCAAGAAAGAGCCAGCACGAAACCTTGTAGAATGGGGATCACTGGTGTATCTTGAAAAAGCTAATGGGGTGTTGTGTTTAGAAATGCCAGATCATTCATGCTCCTGTTGGCATGGAGGAGAGCTTCGTGTGGAAAAACCTAGAGGTTGACGTCACAGAGTCAGAAAGTGCCCGTCAGCACCTCTCTGTCTCCCACACACATACACACTCATCCCCTACCTTTGGACAAATTGTCTCCTGTGATGGGGCAGAGACTCATGTTCTTTCCTCTTTTTTCTGCCCCAGGAAGCCTTTGTGACTGGGAATGCAGCTCAGGAGGCCACATTAAGCATAACCAAGACCTGGCAGGTACTTTCACATATATGCCCATTGTTTGCTCCCAATCAAAACAAATCTGTTATGTTTACATTTGATTATATTCTAATTGAACAAATAGTACATACACATGTTCTGTTATTTAGAAAAATAAATGAAGCTTAGCAATGCATCAGAAATCTTCTCTCATGGCCACCTGCTCCCTGCCACTAAGCCCAAGGCCCTCCCCAAAGATGACATCATAACTGTCTGGGGTATGTATCCTTCCTTACAGTTTTTTGCTTGATTTGCTTTTGCATAATTTGGGTTTCATGGTGAGTTAACACAAATTGAAAATGAACAGAGATCATTCTGTCATTTTTGAGACTGCACCCAAGTACTACATTTCAGACTCTTTTGTTGACTATGAGGGCTACTCCATTTCTTCTAAGGGATTCTTGCCCACAGTAGTAGATATAATGGTCATCTGAGTTAAATTCACCCATTCCAGTCCATTTTACTTCACTGGTTCCTAATATGTTGATGTTCACTCTTGCCATCTCTTGCTTGACCACTTCCAATTTGCCTTGATCCATGGACCTAACATTCCAGGTTCCTATGCAATATTGCTTTTTACAGCATCGGACTTTACTTCCATCACCAGTCACATCCACAGCTGAGTGTCGTTTTTCCTTTGGCTCAGTCTCTTCATTCTTTCTGGAGTTATTTCTCCACTGATCTCCAGTAACATATTGGGCACCTACCGACCTGGGGAGTTCATCTTTCAGTGTCCTATCTTTTTGCCTTTTCATACTGTCCGTGGGGTTCTCAAGGCAAGAATACTGAAGTGGTTTGCCATTCCCTTCTCCAGTGGGCCACGTTTTGTCAGAACTCTTTGCCATGACCCGTCCATCTTGGGTGGCCCATTGGAAAAGACCCTGATGGTGGGAAAGATAGGCAGGAGGAGAAGGAGATGACAGAAGATGAGATGATTGGATGGCATCACTGACTTGATGGACATGAGTTTGAGTAAGCTCTGGGAGTTGGTGATGGACAGGGAAGCCTGGTGTGCTGCAGTCCATGCGGTCGCAAAAAGTTGGACACGACTGAGTAAATGAACTGAACTAACACAGATAGTTAACATAAATAGTATTCCGGGTAGTTAGACTTTTGCAATATGCTGTCTCTTTAACAGGAAATCTTGGAGAACCTCCCATATTAAGTGCATATAGGAAGATCTCATTTATAAACTGAATATTGATAAAATTTATTTACCCTTTTTCATGTTGACAGACATTTGGTTGTTTATTTTATATATTTGTGTTGCTACTATTGTTGTTGTTTTTGTTGAGTTACTAAGTCATGTCCAACTCTTTGCAACCCCGTGAACTGTAACACACCAGGCTTCCTTGTCCTTTACCATTTCCTGGAATTTGCTCAAACTCATGTCCATTGAGTTAGTGATGCCATCCAACCATATCATCCTCTGTCACCCCCTTCTCCTCTTGCCCTCAATCATTCCTAGCATTAGAATCTTTTCCAATGAGTTGGCTCTCCACATCAGGTGGCCACAAGTATTGGAGTTTCAGCTTCAGCTTCAGTCCTTCCAATGAGTATTCAGGACTGATTTCCTTTAGGATAGACCAGTTTGATCTCCTTGGGGTCCAAGGGGCTCTGAACAGTCTTCTCCAACACCACAGTTTGAAAGCATCAATTCTTGGTACTCAGCCCTCTTTATGGTCCAACTCTCACATCTGTACATGACTACTGGAAAAACCATAACTTTGACTATATGAACATTTGTTGGCAAAATTATGTCTTTGCATTTTTTAATACACTGTCTAGGTTTGTCATAGCTTTTCTTCCAAACAGCAGGCATCTTTTAATTTTGTGGCTGCAGTCCCCATCTGCAGTGATTTTGGAGCCCAAGAAAAACTTGTTTTCACTTTCTCCCCATCTATCTGCCATGGAGTTATGGGACCAGATGGCATGATCTTCATTTTTTGAACGTTGAGTTTTAAGCCAGCTTTTTCACTCTTCTCTTTCATACTCACCAAGAGGCTCTTTAGTTCCTCTTCAATTTCTGCCTTTAGTGTGATACCATCTGCATAACTGAGATTGTTGATATTTCTGCTGGCAATCTTGATTCCAGCTTGTGATTCATCCAGACCAGAATTTCACATGATGTACTCTGCATATAAGTTAAATAAGCAGGGTGACAATATATAGCCTTGACACGCCTTTCCCAATTTGGAACCAGTTGCTACTATCAGTTGAGTTCAATTTGGTCACTGAGTCATGTCCAACTCTTTGTGACCCCATGGACTGCAGCATTCCAGGCTTCCCTGTCCATCACCAACTCCCAGAGCTTGCTCCAACTCATGCCCATCGAGTCAGTGATGACATCCAACCATCTCATCCTCTGTTGTCCCCTTCTCCTCCTGCCTTCAATCTTTCCCAGCATCAGGGTCTTTTCTAATGAGTCAGTTCTTAGCATCAGGTGGCCAAAGTATTGGAGTTTTAGCTTCAACATCAATCCTTCCAAAGAATATTCAGGACTGATTTCCTTTAGGGTTGATCTCCTTGTTGTCCAAGGGACTCTCAAGAGTCTTCTCCAACACCACAGTTCAAAAGCATCAGTTCTTCAGTGCTCAGCTTTCTTTATGGTCCAACTCTCACATCCATACATGACTACTGGAAAAACCATAGCCTTGACTAGATGGACCTTTGTTGGCAAAGTAACGTCTCTGCTTTTTAGCATGCTGTCTAGGTTGGTCATAGCTTTTCTTCCAAGGAGCAAGTGTCTTTTAATTTCATGGCTGCAGTCACCATCTGGAGCAATTTTGGAGCCCCCCAAAATAAAGTCTGTCACAGTTTCCATCGTTTCCCCATCTATTTGCCATGAAGTGATGAGACTGGATGCCATGATCTTTGTTTATTGAATGTTGAGTTTTAAGCCAGCTTTTTCACTCTCCTCTTTCACTTTTATCAAGAGGCTCTTTAGTTCTTTGCTTTCTGCCATAAGGGTTGGTGTCATCTGCGTATCTGAGGTTATTGATGAAATAACCAAAATGAAAAGGCAAAAAGATATGACACTGAAAGATGGACTCCCCAGGTCAGTAGGTGCCCAATATGCTAGAAAATATATGCCCAATATGCTGCTAGAAAAGAGTGGAGAAATAACTCCAGAAAGAATGAAGAGAGGAACCAAAGTGAAAACAACATCCAATTGTAGGTGTGACTGGTGATGGAAGTAAAGTCCAATGCTGTAAAGAACAATATTGCATAGGAACCTGGAATGTTAGGTCCATGAATCAAAGTAAATTGGAAGTGCTCAAGCAGGAGATGGCAACAGTGAACATTGATGTTTTAGGAATCAGTAAACTAAAATGGACTGGAATGGGTGAACTTAATTCAGATGACCATTTATCTACTACTGTGGGCAAGAATCCCTTAGAAGAAATGGAGTAGCCCTCATAGTCAACAAAAGAGTCTGAAATGTAGTACTTGGGTGCAGTCTCAAAAATGACAGAATGATCTCTGTTTATTTCCAAGGCAAACCATTCAATATCACAGTAATCCTCAAGTCTATGCCCCAACCACTATTGCTGAAGCTGAAGTTGAATGGTTCTATTAAGACCTACAAGACCTTCTGGAACTAATACCAAAAAACAATGTCCTTTTCATCATAGGGGACTGGAATGCAAAAGTAGGAAGTCAAGAGATAGCTGGAGTAACAGGCAAGTTTGGCCTTGGAGCACAAAATGAAGCAGGGCAAAGGCTAACAGAGTTTTACCAAGAGAACACACTGGTCATAGCAAACACCCTCCTCCAGCAACACAAGAGACGACTCTACACATGGCATCACCAGATGGTCAACACCGAAATCAGATTGATTATATTCTTTGTAGGCGAAGATGGAGAAGCTCTATACAGTCAGCAAAAACAAGACTGGGAGCTGACTGTGGCTCAGATCATGAACCCCTTGTTGCCAAATTCAGACTTAAATTGAAGAAAGTAGGGAAAACCACTAGACCATTCAGGTATGAACTAAATCAAATCCCTTACGATTATACAGTGGAAGTGACAAAATAGATTCAAGGGACTAGATTTGATAGAGTGCCTGAAGAACTATGGATGAAGGTTCATGACATTGTACAGAAGGCAGTGATCAAGACCAAATCCAAGAAAAAGAAATGCAAAAAGGCAAAATGCTTGTCTGAGAAGGCCTTACAAATAGCTGTGAGAAGAAGAGAAGTGAAAGGCAAAGGAGAAAAGGAAAGATATACTCATCTGAATACAGAGTTCCAAAGAATAGCAAGGAGAGATAAAAAAGCCTTCCTAAATGATCAATGCAAAGAAACAGAGGAAAACAATAGAATGGGAAAGACTAGAGATCTCTTCAAGAAAATTAGAGATACCAAGGAAACATTTCATGCCAAAATGGGCACAATAAAGGACAGAAGAGGTATGGACCTAACAGAAGCAGAAGATATTAAGAAGAGATGGCAAGAATACACAGAAGAACTATACAAAAAAGATCTTCATGATCCAGATAACCACGATGGTGTGATCACTCACCTAGAGCCAGACATCCTGGGGTGTGAAGGCAAGTGGGCCTTAGGAAGCATCACTACCGACATAGCTAGTGGAGGTGATGGAATTCCAGCTGAGCTACTTCAAATCCTAAAAGATGATGCTGTCAAAGTGCTGCACCCAATATGCCAGGAAATTTGGAAAGCTCAGCAATAGCCATAGGACTGGAAAAAGTCAGTTTTCATTCTAATCCCAAAGAAAGGCAATGCCAAAAATGTTGCTACTATAAACAAGGCTAAATAAACATCCTTGTTTAGCCAGCTTATGTATTTCAGTTACCCTGAACTGAAATTGTTTTACGCTTTAGTAGATATGGCCAAATTGTCCTGAAAAATGCTGTACCTATTTATACTCTTGGGGCTTCCCTCGTGGCTCAAACGGTAAAGAGTCTGCCTGAAATCAGTCTTATCAATTCTAAATATTATTCATTTTTAAAAAATAAATTAGTGAAAAATGTACCTCATATCTTGAAGTTTTACAAAGTAATATTAGTGTAAATATATTTTATAGATTCTGTACTTTGTGTCTTAAGAATGACTTTCCTACCTCAATATATATTCTTTCATATTTTCTTTATGTATTTTAAAATAATTTCTTCAAATGATTTTTATCATTTTCTTGGAATAAATCATCTGTTTGTTTTAGCTATCTACCTTTATTATATTATAAATATATAGTTAGTCAACCCAGGACCATTTTAAAAATAGTGTATATAGTTTACACTCTTTCAGTTTATATAGTAAATTCCTAAATGGATAGGCCAGTTTCAGGAAATTTTGTTCTTTCAAAGTGAATATCTGATATTCTGTATGTTTATTCTTACATATTGCTTCAATCACAATAGTTTATTATATATATTTATATATCACAGATAATTCACATTTCATTGTTTTCCTTTTCCAAAACAGTCTTGACTAGTCTTGCACATTTTCTCCTTTGACTAAAAGAATGTGTTCGTCAATTTCATGGGGAAAAACCTGTGATATTGTAATTACTGTTGAATTTAAATTCTATACTAATTTTGGGGGAAATGGACATTTGTATCATATTTAATCTCTCCATCAAAGAACACAGTGTATCTCTTTTTTTTAATTAAAATTTTTTTAAAAGTGTCTCTCTTTATTCATGTATATTTTAATTAGAAATTATACATTTTATCATTTTCTCGTATAGGTACTGCATGAGATTTTTTTCTGTGGTTGTTGGCTTATCCCTCACTGTGAGGTAAGAGGGTTGCAATTATGAATGACATTTTTCTTTATATGTTACAATTCATTGCTGGTAGATAGGAGGGCTTGACATAGACAGGCAGTTCTCTCCACCTAATGAAATTTATCCAAATTATTCTTACAGTTTGTTAGCTCAGTTTTCTAGGTAGGAAATCACATTGTCTGAAACAAATGACCCTGCATTTTAGGACAAACTTTGTACTCTCTTGTCCATTTCCTCCCTTGCAGTTATTAGTTTGACTTTTCTCACTCATTTTGATAATTCACATTTTTCTGTGAATTTCTCCATGATGTCTATGATCTCAAACCTTTTACCATACACATTGGCTTGTTGTTGTTTAGTTGCTAAGTTGCGTCTGACTCTTTTGTGACCCCCATGGACTGTAGTCCTCCAGGCTCCTCTGTTCACAGAATTTTCCAGGCAAGAATACTGGAGTGGGTTGCTGTTTCTTTCCAGGGAATCTTCCAGGGGTTAGACCTTCATCTCTAGCATTGAAGGCAGATTCTTTACTGCTGAGCCACCAGGAAAGCTGACATGTCAGCCTGTTATGATTTAGTTTCCTTGATCTTGCTTCATTTTCCCTCACCTTGTCTGTGTTTTCTCCTCGTGGGTCTGACCGAGTTGCAGTACCCACGTTGTAAACATACATGTGACAGCACCGAACCACTCAGCATTTATGCAAACTCAGCATTGCTAATTCCGAGAGGACGTTTTGGGTTTTATGGATTAACAGGGCAAGTTTTTTCCTACTGTATGTTTGATTTCTATTTTATTACATTCATCTTCTTTATCAATCACTATTCAACTTTCTTGGGTTTGTTTTAATGTTGGCATTCCTGCTTTTGAACTAAGATAGTAGTTTAATTATTTTTAATTTTCCTTTCTTTAAGTAATGCATTTAAGATTCTAAATTTTCTTGGGCTACTGCTTTGAAAACTGAAAACTACTGCTTTGAAAACTGCTTTTGAAAACTTTAAAAAGTGGAGTACTCTGCCATCTATTTCTCAGTTGTCATCAATTTCTGTTATTATGTTGGTAATTTCTGTCATGGTGTTCTTTTAAATACAAGAGTTATTATTAAGTGTATTTTGTAATTTGTTGTTGGTGGTGGTTTAGTTGCTAAGTTATGTCCAACTCTTTTGCAACCTCATGGACTATAGCCTCCCAGGCTCTTCTGTCCATGGGATTTCCCAGGCAAGAATACTGGATTGGATTGCCAATTCCTTCTCCAGGGGATCTTCCTGACCCAGGGATTGAACCTGCACCTTCTGCTTGGCAGGCAGATTCTTTACCATTGAGCCACTTAGGAAGCTGTTGTGTAATTTGGGGGATCACTAATTTCTAATTTAATTACTTTGAGGTCAGTGAATATGTCTATATGAGTTACACTTTTTGGACTTAATTTAGAAGTATCTGAGAGCTTCAGTCTTTTCACTCACTCAGTCATGTCCGACTGTTTGCGACCCCATGGATTGCAGTATGCCAGGCTTCCCTGTCCATCACCAACTCCCAGAGCCTACTCAAACTCAGGTCCATCGAGTTAGTGATGTCATCAAACCATCTCATCCTCTGTCATCCCCTTCTCCTCCTGCCTTCAATCTTTCCCAGCATCAGGGTCTTTTCCAATGAGTTAGTTCTTCATATCAGGTGGCCAAAGTATTGGAGTTTCAGCTTCAGCTTCAGTACTTCCAATGAATATTCAGGACTGATTTCCTTTAGGATTGACTGGTTGGATCTCCTTGCAGTCTAAGGGACTCTCAAGAGTCTTCTCCAACACCACAGTTCAAAAGCATCAATTCTTCAGTGCTCAGCTTTCTTTATAGTGCAACTCTCACATCCATACATGACTACTGGAAAAACCATAGCCTTGACTAGATGGACCTTTGTTGGCAAAGTAATGTCTTTGCTTTTTAGCATGCTGTCTATGTTGGTCATAGCTTTTCTTATATCTCAGGAGATTTTGTACCTTTTAAAGATTAATTCTATTGTTGATAGAAAGATTTTAATATCAAACCCAGGTCTCCAAGCCCAGGTCTCCTGCATTACAGGCAGATTCTTTGCCATCTGAGCCATCAGGGAAGTCCAAAATTAATTCTACTGTTGATAGATTTTAATGGCATTTTTCAAGTTTATTTATTGGTTTTCCACTTTATATGGTGATTTACTAGTAAGATAAATAGATCTATAAATAATTATATATATTAAAAACCTACTATGTGTGTGTGTGAGCTATTTTAATATCTTCTAATGTTTCCATCAGTTTTAAAAAATAGCTTTAGTGACATATAATTCACGTTCTATAGAGTTCACACATTTAATGAGTACAATTCAATAGCTTTTGATCTTATTACATTATTAATTTTTTAAAATTGTGGTGAAAAATATAACATAAAAGTTGCCATTTTAACCATTTTAAAGTGCACAATTCAGTGGCATTAATGACATTCACAAGGCGACACAACCTTCACCAGTACCTATTCCCAAGGTCTTTCATCACCCCAAGCAAAAACTCTATCCATTAAACAAAAACTCCTCATCTTCTCCCAAGACCCTGGTAATCTTTAATCTACTTTCAATCTCTATGAATTTGCTTCATATATTCTGGATGCCTCATATTGTGAAATCATACAGTATTTGCACGTTTCTGTTTTTTTCACCTTATTTTCAGGGTTCATCCCTGTTGTAGCATGTATCAGAACTTCATTTCTTTGTATGGATAATATTTCATGTATATAATGCATTTTGCTTATCCATTCAGTTTTTAATGAACACTTGGGTTGTTTTCACCTTTTGGCTACTGTGAATAATGCAGTGAACACTGGGATGCAAATGTCTGTCCCAGTTCTTGCTTTTCAATTCCTTTGGGGTATATAACTAGGAGTAGAACTGTTGAGTCACAGTAATTCCATGTTAAGCTTTTTGAGGAAGTTCCAAACTGTTTTCCACAGCAGCTGCATCATCTTAACATTCCCACTAGCAATCTCTGAGAGTTCCAATATCTGTGCTTTTGTTGTCTAATCCAAAAAATAATTGCTAAATGCAATGCAATGAAGATTTCACTTACATTTTCTTCTAAGTATTTTATAGTTTCAGCTCTTATTTTTGAGTCTTTCATCCATTTTGAGTGAACGTTTTTAATATGGCTTCAGTCTGACTTTGTTTACGTGAATATCCAGTTCTCCTAGCATCTTTTGTTGAAAACATTATCCTCTCCTTATTGAATGATCTTGGAACCTGTGTCAAAAATAATTTGATCATGTGTGGGAAGGTTTACTTCTGGGGTCTCTATTCTGTTCCATTGGTTTAAATGGAATACAGGCCAGTACTGTACAGTACTGTACTTTAGGCCAATACTGTACTGTTTTTGATCACTGTAGCTTTGTAGTATAGCACAAAATCATAAACTGTGAGGCCTCCAGCTTTGTTGTTCTTTTTCAAAATTGTTTTGGCTGTTTGGGGTCCCTTGATATTCCATATAGGCTTCCTGGGTGGCGCAGTGGTAAAGAATCTGCCTGCCAATGCAGAAGATGTAGGAGACTTGGGTTCGATTCCTGGCTCAGGAAGATCCCTTGGAGTAGAAAATGGCAATTCACTCTAGTATTCTTGCCTGGAAAATTTCATGGTGTGGAGGATCTTGGTGAGCTACAGTCCATAGGGTTGCAAAGAGTTGGACATGACTGAGTGACAGCACCCATGATATTCCATATAAATTTTAGGATTTTTTCTGTAAAAAATGCCATTGGAATTTTGATAGATTGTAATCATTCTGTAGATTGTTTTGGATATTATTGTTATGTTAACAATATTAACTCTTCCAATCAATGAACATGGGTTGGCTTTTCATTTATTTATGTCTTCTTTAATTTATTTCAGCAAAATTTTCAATCTTCAGTATATAAATCTTTAAGTTCTTGGTTAAAATTATTCCAATAAGGACCTACTTCAGAGCATAGGGAACTATGCTCAATATTTTATAAAAATCTATAATGGAAGACAATCTGAAAAAATAGCTGAATCACTGTGCTGTATACCTGAAACTAATACCACATTGTAAATCAACTACACTTCAGTAAAATAAAATAATAAAGATTATTACTAAGAATTTTACTCTTTTTGATGCTATCACAAATCAATTACATTTTATCTTTTGATGTGTTTGTTATGAACATATAGAAATACAACTGATTTTTGTTTACTGATTTTATATCCTGTAACTTTCCTGAATCATGTATTCGCTCTAACAGTTTTTTTGTGTGTGTGTGGTTAGGAGCTTTATTGAGTTGTAATTTATGTAACATAAAATTCACTCATTTTGTGTGTGTAATTCAATGAGTTTTTAGTAAATTTACAGAGTTGTATAGCCACTGTGTGTGCTCAGTCACTTCAGTCACGTCTGACTCTTTGTGACATTATGGACTGTAGCCCACCAGGCTCCTCTGTCCATGGGGATTCTCCAGGCAAGAATACTGGAGTGGGTTGCCATGCCCTCCTCCAGGGGATCTTCACAACTCAGAGATCAAAACCAGGTCTCCCGCATTGCAGGCTGAATCTTTACTGTCCGAGCCATCAGGGAAACCCATGAATACTGGCGTGGGTAGCCTACCCCTTCTCCAGGGGATCTTCCCAACTCAGGAATCAAACCAGGGTCTCCTGCATTGCAGGCTGAATCTTTACTGTCTGCGCCATCAGGGAAACCCATGAACACTGGAGTGGGTAGCCTACCCCTTCTCTAGGGGATCTTCCCAACTCAGGAATCAAACCAGGGTCTCCTGCATTGCAGGCTGAATCTTTACTGTCCGCGCCATCAGGGAAACCCATGAACACTGGAGTGGGTAGCCTACCCCTTCTCTAGGGGATCTTCCCAACTCAGGAATCAGACCAGGGTCTCCTGCATTGCAGGCAGATTCTTTACCAGCTGAGCTGCCATTACCCTAATCCAATTCTGAACATTTCAGTCACCCCGAAAGAACCCTTTATGTCCATCTGTAGTAAATTCCTATTTCTACTCCCAGCCTTAGGCAATCACTAATCTGCTTTCTGTCCATAGATTTGCCTTTTCTTGGCATTTAATACAAATTGAATCATAGAATGTGTGGTCTTTTGCTTCTGGTTTATTTCACTTAGCTTTCAAGTTTCATCTTTGTTGTAGCTTGTATCTGTACTTTCTTCCTTTTTATTGCCAAATAATATTCCTTTGTATGGATACACTAATTTTGTTTACCAGTTCACCAGTTGGTGGACTTTTTGGCTACTAAGAATAATGCTGCTACAAACATTTGTGTACACATCTTTATGTGGAGATAGGTTTTCATTTACCTTGGGTAGATACCTAAGAGTAGAATCACTTGGATCATACAGTAAATTTATGTTTACCTTTTAAAGAAAGTACTGGAGTGTTTTTCCAAAGTAGATGCATTTTCCAAATGCATCATTTAAGTTTCATCAACAATGTATGCATTCTCACCAAAAACTGGTGCAGATAGTCTTTTTATTACAGTTATGCTCAGTCATGCCCGACTCTTTGAGACCCCATGCACTGCAGCATGCCAGGCATCCCTGTCCTTCACCATCTCCCAGAGTTTGCTCAAACTCATGTCCATTGAGACGGTGATGCCATCCACCCATCTTGTCCTCTGTCATCCCTTTCTCCTCCTGCCTTCAGTCTTTCTCAGCATCAGGGTCTTTTCTAATGAGTCAGCTCTTTGCCTCAGGTGGCCAAAGTATTGGAGCCTCAGCTTCAGCATCAGTCCTTCCAATGAATATTCGGGGTTGATTTCCTTTAGGATTGACTGATTTGATCTCCTTGCAGTCCAAGGGACTCAAGAGTCTTCTCCAACACCACAGTTCAAAAGCATCAATTCTTCTGCCCTCAGTCTTCTTTATGGTCCAACTCTCACATCCATACATGACTACTAGAAAAACCATAGCTTTGACTAGACAGACCTTTTGGCTAAGTAATGTCTCTGCTTTTTAATAATGGTGACCTCCTTCAGAAGGTCTTATGCATAGTTATGCTAGTGAATGGCAAATGATATGTCACTGTGGTTTCAATTTGCATATCCCTAAATGATGAATGATGATGAACATCTTTTCATTTGCTTATTAATGATCCCTACTATTCTTTGGTGAATGTCTCTTCAAATCCTTTACCTATTTAAAATTTTTTTTTTTGCTGATTTTTAAGAGGTCTTTATATTCTGAATACATTTTCTTAAAGCAGATATATGATTTACAAATATTTTCTCCCAGTTTCTGGCTTGATTTTTAGTTTTCTTAATCATGTCTTTTGAAATATAAAAGTTTTTAATGTTAACAAAGTCTAATTTACCTGTTTATCTTTGATTGCTTGTGTTTTAGGTGTCATATCTAAGAAACTATTGTTTAATCCAAAGTTGATGATTTATACCTGTTAGCTTCTAAGAGCTGTGTATATTTAGCTCTTACACTGATGTTTCACATTTATTTTCAGTTAATTTTGATATATTGTATGAGGGTAGGATCTGTCTCCATTCTATTGCATGTGAATGTTCAGTTGTCCCAATACCATTTGTTGAAAAGATGATTCTTTCCTCCATTGAATTGTCTTGGCAACATTTTCAAAACAATTACTCATAAATTTGAGGGTTTATTTTTGGATTCTCAATTCTATTTCTTTGATATCTCTGTGTATATCCTTATGCTAATATCACAGTCTTGTTATTGTAACTTGGTGGTAAATTTTGCAACCCCTAAAATTGGAAACCTCTAATTCAATATGGCTGTGTCCTTATAAGAAGGGGAAATTTGGACATAGACATGCACACAAAGGGGCTTCCCACGTGGCAATAGTGATAAAGAACCTGGCTGCCAATGCAGGAGATGTAAGAGACAAGGGTTCGATCCTGGGTCGGGAAGATCCCCTAGAGGAGGGCGTGACAACCCACTCCAGTATTCTTGCCTGGAGAATCCCATGGACAGAGGAGCCTAGTGGGTTATGGTCCATAGGGTCACAAAGAGTCGAACATAACTGAAGCTTCTTAGCACACTAGCTAGGAGAGAGGCCTGGAAGAGACCTTTCCCTCATAACCATCAGAAGAAACCAAACAAGCCAACAACTTTGTCTTAGACTTCTGGCCTCCAGAACCATTAGATGAAAAAATAAATCCTGTTTAAGAAACAGACCCAGACTTAGAGAATGAACTTATGGTGCTGGGGGAATGGATAGGGAGTTTGGTATTAATGTGTACACACTGCTATGTTTAAGATGGATAACCAACAAGGACCTACTATGTAGCACAGTGAGCTCTGCTCAGTGTTATGTGAAAGCCTGGATGGGAGGGGAGTTTGGGAGAGAGTGGATACTCTGTCCACCTGAAATTATCACAACATTGTTTATCGACTATACTCCAATATAAAGCAAACAGTTTTTTTTTTTTAAAGAAAATTAAAAACATTTCTATTTAAGCCACCTATTTTGTGGCATGTTGGTATGGCAGCTCTAGCAAACTAACACAGAATTGTTTTTCTAGCTTTATTTTTAGATTGATCACTGCTGGTATATAAAGACAAAACCGATTGTACACTGATCTTGTACACCCTGCAATCTTGCTGAGCTCATTTATTAGCTCTGATAGTTGTGTGTATGTGTTTTTAAATTTTATTTATTCTTTGGCTATGCTGGCTCTTTGTTGATGTGTGTGAACTTTGTCTAGTTGTGTGTAGACTTCTCATTGTGTGGTGTCTCCTGTTGTGGAACATGGCTCTAGGTGTGTGGGCTTCAGTAGTTGTGATACACAGGCACAGCTGCCCCATGGCACATGGAACCTTCCTGGATCAGGGACTGAACCTCTGTCCCCTGCATTGACAGGGTCTTAACCACTGGACCACCAGGGAAGTCCTCTATGTGTGTTTGTGTGTATGTGTGAGTGAGTGTGTATTCTTTAAAATTTTCTAGATACTAGAGTATATTATCTGCAAATAGAGATGGTTTTACTTCTTCCTTTCCAATCTGGATGCCTTCAAGATTTGTAATTGAATATTTCTCTGGCTTCCTAGTCAGTCAGATCTGCTTGTGGATATTAATTACACTTATGCTAAAGTCTTTTCTGTTTGCTCAGTTAACTCTAGGTCCTTGAATGTCGATTTCCCCTGGATGCGTTTGTTTCCTCTTTTGTGGGATTTGTTTTCCTTTGGTGCATGTTAAATCACAGGAACACGTGACTCTCACTCATCCTTGTCTTTGCCATTTCCTGTTTACTTTGTAGAAATGTTCTATTTCTTCCTACAGTCTCCTGCTCAAGAAATATGAGGGACAGGGGCAAACCTTGTGGTCAGTCATGAGCCCCAGTGATGGAGGTTTCTAGACAGGGGACTACTTGGCCTCCTAGAAGTTGCCCCAGGTTTTGTCCTCTGAAGCCCAAGTGCCCACACCTACTGCTCCCGGAGCAAGTGAAGGAAAGAGCCCTTCCCAGTGTCCCAAGTCTTGTCCCCTCTGCTCCGTGTCTATTTCCTCAGAGCCTCCAACACAGCCCACCTTTCACAGAGGTCCCTTTTTGATGTGCTTTCTTTCTTTTTTTTCACAAAGGTAGTTTTTTGTTCCGTAAAGTTGTGACTCTATGTGCTATGTTGCTTCAGTGTGTCTGGCTCTGTGCGACACTATGGACAGTAGCCCACCAGGCTCCTCTATCCTTGGGATTCTCCAGGCAGGAATACTGGAGAGGGTTGCCATGCCCTCCTCCAGGGGATCTTTCCCACCCGGGGACTGAACCTGCATCTCCTGCATTGCAGGCAGATTCTTCCCTGAGCCCCAGGAAACTCAAAGTTGTAGCCACAAGGGACTAAAAGACTGACCTCATTGGTTCCATCCTCTCATCTGTAAAATGGGTATACTACTCCTTTCTCAAAATGTCAACATGGAAAGGAACACAGGGAAAATTTCAGACAGCACCTGTGCATTGAAGTGCATTCAGATGTCCAAGACTGTCCTCACTGCAAGCAACTTTGGGAAGTACCTGCACCATGCTGGCTTGTCTGTAGGCCCCAGTCCCTGGCCAGTGGGTGGCCAGAGTCTCTGGGAACTCATGGGAGCAGGAAAGGTCACATTTTATCCTGGCTCCACCCCCTTGAGATTTCTAGAAGCTTCAACATGCTTTGCTACCTTCCTGGCAGTGCCCACATGACAGATGCCCAAACCGTGATGGTGGCCAGTTGACTGATGCTCACCTGAAGCTTGGCAAGGCTCAAGGAAACATGCCCTATTCACACACATGCCCCCACACCTGGCTCATGTGTGTGTGCACACACTGTCCCCTTAAGGAGTCAGTTTTATTCTTTCTTTCCCCATCCTTACCTGTTTCTTCATCTTTTCCTGTCCTTTTCCCACTCTTTCTCAAGAAGTCTTCTCTTCCTCCATCTCTCTGTCTCCCTTTCTGTCCCATCTGCCTCAGTTTTGGTTTTCTGTGTGTGTGTGTTTTTAAATATTTATTTGTTTGTCTGTGCTGGATTTTAGTCGTGGTGTGTGGGATTTTTGATTTTTGTTGTGGCACATGGGATCTAGTTCCCCAACCAGGGATCGAACCTGGGTCCCCCGCACTGGGAGTGTAGAGTCTTAGTCACTGGACTACTAGGGAGGTCCCTGTTTTGTATTGTTTTTACCAGCCATCAGCTGTGCTGCAGGCAGAGCAGGGGTGGTCAGTTCAACAGCAGTCACGATGGCCCCTGAGCAAGGGGGCAAGGCTGAAGCTCCCCTTGGTCCTGACTGGGGAGGGCTGGTGTGGTGTGAGAATCAGGACCACTGCAGTGCGCTCATGGAGCACAGACCCTGCTGCCCCGGGAGGAGGCTCAGCGCTTCCAGAACACCTCACCCCTCTTCCCTCATTTCCTGCGCAGGGGTTCATGGGGCACCGCTGCAGGGACAGCTGTGATTCCAGTCCTGGGGTCCCCAGAGGAGAACTGGAACCTGGAAGAATGGCCAGGGGACTGGCTGTGAGCCACTCAAGCTGCATGAAGGGTGGGGCGGGCCTGTTGCTGTGGGATCTGGACTCTGCCTAACCCCTGCCATTGGCTTGGAGCAAGTCCCCCAGCGCCTTGACTCAGTCTCCTCTGTCAGACGGCTGCATGTTTTCCCTGTGAGATGTGAGCGTTAGGGGACCTGAGTGGCCATCTTACCAAGCTAAGCAAACACCAGTTCTCCCCTGCATCTCCCACTTCTCTGCCTGTTTTCTTCATTCATTCATTCACTGATTCATCCATTCAGCCTGCCACGCGCTGGACGTGGCCCTGTGTTTCGGAGCTGCAGCAACACGCTCCAGCCCTGGCCCTTTGAAAACTGTTTTCTCTTTCATGCATCCCACCTTCCTTGCTTCTCTGGGAACCTTTAACTTATGGGCCCCCCCAACCTGGACCCCACTATCTGCTTCCTTGAAATTGACATTTAAAAGCAGATAAATCAGAAGAATGGAGGACATTTTTTAACCAGTTATGATCTGTTTAGATCAGAGATAAATATTGTTAACAGAAGCACACATGTAGGAGCTTTTTTATCTACCTCAGAGCTTTTTATCCAAATGAGAAATGAGTCGTTTAATAAGCTATAAGGAAGGGCAGAAGTTGGATTTCGACAAACACGTCAACCTTCAGAAAGACAACAGTACTCAACTCTCTCGGTCTCGATTAGCAGGACACCCCCCTACTCTCCAACCCCATATGTGGTTCTGTTTTCAAGTAGAGAGAAGAGTGGGGAAGGGGGAGGGGGAAAGAGGAATGGATGTGTCCACAGACCACCAGTGTCCTGATGGGTGCGGGTCAGGAGCCTGGGTGGTGAGGGAAGCATGGGTGTGGACCCAGGGGTCCATGTCCTTTCTCTTCAAATTCCAGCCACCCCCTCTCCTGTGGGGTTGGGGAGTGGGCAGCACATCATGTGGGAAGCAGGGCATCAACTGCATTTTCTGAGAAATGCTGTCGGCCTCAGGCATTTATCACTTGCAAATTGTTTTCATTATTCAAAACTCAGTCTCAGAGAGCATGCCCTGATGGATGAGTTAAGCAGGCTTTGAGAGGTGTGTGTGTGTGTGTACTGTCAACCTCTGTTGATCACTGCCACTGTGAGGACTTTCCTGGTGTCTTCCACATGTTACCTCCTCCTTTATCTAAAGAAGGAGCTTCAACTGACTCACTTGACTGAAGTGGAAACGGCTGCTTGTGGGGTATGAGGGATTGCCCAAGTCCGAACAGCCAGTGAGTGGCAGAACTGGGACAGAAATCAGCTGTGACCACTCCCAAGCCCTCTGGGACCACAGCTCTGTCTGCCTCTAGTGCAGTTGTACCTAACAGCTTTCCTCACCTCTCAGTTTGGGACACAACCCCCTCCCTCCAGATTCCCATGCTCTGTGGGTTTCAAGCAATCTCCTTACTGAGAGGCACCTTGGGCTTCCAAGGAAGCAAATCCTGTGGCCTGGGAGGCCACCATACTGGCCTTCAACAGTGTAAGGGTAAAGGAAAGGGAAGTGACCAGGAAGTGGTCACGGCAAGGGTCCACCTCCCACCCCTGGGACAGCAGATACACCACGATGCAGCAGCTGCTCAGCCTTCATGACCCCTGGCTGGGGATCTGCTGCTTGTGACTCAGTGTCCAGAAGGGCAAGGCTCAGTTCACAGGCCCCCAATGTGCAGCTTAGCAGGAGGTCATGTCTACTGAGCATGTACTGTGGGCTAGACACCTTTTAGTGGAATTTCTTCCTGGGTAGTGCATGAGAGAAACATGAAAAGACACGTTGTGGAGGCTGGGAAGTTAACACTGTATGGCTATTTGTGCATCAAGGCTGGTCTTCCTGTTGAAGTCTTAATTTCAGGAGCAGAGGCATTGTAAGCCCAGCATTGAGCAATACCATTTGTTTGCTGACCCTCAAATCTAAATGGCCCCTGACTACCTAGAGAAGCTCTTGGCTGTAGTGTGTCCTTTACTCCAGGATCCCCACCCCAGGAATCCTCTGCCCTTGGAGTCATACAGTATGGAACAGGGACATTGATGGGAGGAAGATCTGAGTGGCAGTCCTGGCTACAGTTTCTGGCTGTGATTTACCCTCTCTTGGTCTCACTTTCTTGTCTGCAGAATGAGAACAGCAGCCGGACCCCCCCACAGGGTTTCTGTGATGGTCAAAGAGAGAACACAGGTAAAGAGATCAGTGTTTGTGGGACATTGGAAGTGGTCAGTAGAAGGTAGCTTCTCAGAAGGCCAAGAAGGAACCATGTTGCTCCACTCAGTGATCTGAGAATGGAACTCTGCCCCACCCCAGAAGTAGTGTTGGAACCCTGGGCTAGAACCTGGGGCAGCCTCATCCCATTGTGACTCTCCCCCTTCTCCCTCTTGCAGTGGTTCCTACTGCTCTCAGGATTTCTCCACTTAAAGGTATCTATAAAGGCACTTCCTTTCCCATGTCAAGAGTCCTTGGAAAGCCCAGCATCCCAGGTGAACAGCATGAGCACACAAACTAGACAGAAAGTGTGTTCTGAGCCAGGAGGCAGAGCCATGAGGCCAGTCTGTGTTGGTCAGGTAGAGCTTGCCATTTGGGGAGGCATATCACATATCTCTCTCCAGTGAAATTGTCCAGACTCCAGTCTTCTCATGACATCCATTTGTGCCAAATGTTTGCCTCCTAGCCCCTAAGTCAGTGTCTGTATTTTAGAAGGTGCCACTAGATAACTAACGTTGTGATGACAAGAAGGGGGATGTCAGCTGCTTGTGGTATTTGCAGGACACCTGGGTACACCCCTACCCTCAGTCTCACCCTTCCTGGTATCCGTGAGGAGGCTCTTCTTTCCAAACTTGACATCCAATAATTCTAATAAGCGCCGGTCCAGGAACTCTCCTTGGTGTTGACCAACATCACACCTCCTTATGACAAGCTGCCAAGGATCCCTATGATAGAGGGTGAGCTTTAAAATTTTTGTGTAAATCTGCATTTGGTTTCAGAATTGCAAGCTTCTAAGTGTTCATGCTACCTGAAGCCTGATGCCTCCTGACTTCTCAGACTCAAGAGGTGCTGAGACACCGTTTGGCCATGGGAGAAGCACAGCACGCACAGTCTGCTGCTTGTAGAGCAGGAAACAACCGACAGATCACAGTGTCTAGAGCAGAAGCAGCTGCAGTGAACATACTCCCCCATCAGCGGTAGAAGCTCTCCCCCATCCAGGGCAGAGAGGTATCGGTCTTGGCCTTTGTTTTAAATATGTATTTGTCTGATATTTCCCTTTCCATGTAGTTAAAACAAAAATCCCATTCTTTTGTGAAATGAGAGAAATTTGACATCTTTGAGGAGACAAATTGAACCCAAGCCTTGGCTACTGATGGAACTGAACTCACCACCACCGTCTGGGGCAGGGTCCTTCTGTCTCTGCCACAGGATTTCCTGGCTCAGGATAAGGACTGAACCTCACTCAGAAGCCCCCATGCCTTTCTCACAAGGAGGCTCTGAATCAATCATACTCATATCATCCATAAATGTCTGACCAGGACTCAGACCGTGTTCCTAGCATAGATACACACAGAGCTGCTTGGATGAAGTGGGGATACAGGGCTCTGGGGTCTCATGCTCAACCTCCTTCTCACTCCCCAGGGACCTACAGAGTTCACTCTGAAAACCATGACCCTAAAAAGAGCCTTGTAAACAGTGGTCTTTGAATGGGTCCATGTGGAGTGAACAGAAAAGTTGAGCCTGGGGATATTTTGAAGGACCCAACCTCTTCTACCTTCTAGCTTCTCCTGGGCCTGATAATTTGGTAAATGCACATACTGTGGACTACTTTAAGGTATGAATTCTTAGCCTGGATGAAAGAAAGAATGTCTCAGTTCAGAGAACTAGCCCATAATCATGCTCCAGATGCAAGAAAAATGTTTAGCTTTTGTACTTGATGCAATACACTTCTGGATAAGATGGCTACATTTGTACACAATGCTAATAACCTCTTTCCAAATTTCCATCAATAGAATACAGAAATAGGAAAAGCATGCATAAATGCTAGAAGGTGGAGCAATGTGGCATTGCTAAATCATAAATTCAGATGTCCGAGATATTCTTCCAGAAAAAAATGGGATATAGCCAAATAGAAACAAGGACCAACTGAACCCCTGGTAGAATACCAGGCGCATCGCCTGTGGACATCCAGGGGTTAGAGGCAAGGACAGCTCAGGATACAAATAGATTTCAGCCTCCCCTCTGAGAAAGGACTAGAGCCTTGGGTCATAGCAAAAGTGTTGCATAAGGTGGCACTTGATTTGTGTCCAGTAAAAAGGGTGACTGCACTAAACAAAGAATGGGAATACTGCCCCAATTATGGTTGCCATTACAAATACGGTTAAAGCAATGTCTCTGATCGGGGTCAGAGAGCAATGCCAGAGATCTCTGAATCTTCATCTAACCCTCAATAGCTGAGTGACCTTAGGAAAGCTACTTCATTATCTCTGAACATCAATTTCTTCCATCAGTGAGGATTATCTTAGAATCAACTCCACAGACTGTGAGAATGAAATATAATAAAAATTTACATAAACTCAGCACAGGCACCGTCCTTAGTAGGTAAATATTACTTCCTGAGCTCATTCCATTGTTAGGTGAGCAAGATGATTCATTTATATATACTTATTTAAAATAGATAAGTTCAGCTTTACCAATAGCTAATATGCAGACCGACTTAGGTACCTGCCTCAACCAAGTGTCAGGTGGATTTTGGTCACGTCTGGTAAAGGCCACATACTTTTTAAAGGGCAGAGTAGGAACTCCCACTGCAGAAGGTGGACAGTGCTTTCCTCACATGTTTTCCTGCTGTCATAATTTTGTACCTACTATAGTTTCCATGGGCCCAGCTACACACAAATACATGTAGACTGTATTTTTTTAAGTAGCTGAATCTTTGCTTGTACTATCTTTGGTTCAGCTCCGAGGGTAATGTTAGCCTCACCAAATGATTTACAAAGTCATCCCTCTACTTCAGTCTTCTGGAAGAGTTTGTAGAAAATTGGAATACTTTCTTAAATGTTTGATAGAATTCATCAGTGAAAGCATATGGGGCTGGTATTTTTGTTACATTATAAATTACTGATTCAATCTCTTTAATAGATATGGGCCTATTCAGATTATCTGTTTCTTCTCAAGTGGCTTTTGGCAGATTGTGTCTTTCAAGGAAATGGTTTGTTTCATCTAGGTCATCAAATTTGTGAGCATAGAGTTGTTCATAATCTTCCTTTGTTATCTTTTTTAATATTCACAGGCTTTGTAGAAATGTCCCTTTTTCATTTCTGATAAGTTATTTGTATTCTTTCTTAGCCTGGCAAGATACTTATTGATTTTATTGATTCTTTCAAAGAATTAGCTTTTGGTTTCATGGATTTTCCTTTTTTTAAAAAAAAAAAAACCTTAATATATATAGACTTGGTTTACAATGTTGTGTTAGTTTCTGGTGTTATTCAGAGTTAAAGTGATTCAGAGTTAGGTTCATTTGTGCCATATTTTATATTCCATATATAAGTGATACCACATGATATTTGTCTTTGTCTGACTTACTTCAGTTAGTATGATAATCTCTAGGTCTATCCATATTGCTGAAAACGGCATTATTTTGTTCCTTTTTTAAAAATAGCACTGAAGAATTGATGCTTTTGAACTGTGGTGTTGGAGAAGACTCTTGAGAGTCCTTTGGACTGCAAGAAGATCAAACCAGCCAATCCTAGAAGAAATCAGTCCTGAATATTCATTGGAAGGACTGATGCTGAAGCTGAAACTCCAATACTTTGACCACCTGATGTGAAGAACTGATTCATTGGAAAAGACCCTTATGCTGGGAAAGATTGAATGTGGGAGGAGAAGGGGATGACAGAGGATGAGATGGCTGGATGGCATCACCAACTCGATGGGCGTGAGTTTGAGTAAGCCCCGGGAGTTGGTGATTGACAGGGAAGCCTGGCATGCTGCAGTCCATGGGGTCGCAGAGTCAGACACAACTGAGCTACTGAACTGATTACTTTTAATCTATATAGGTCTCTATTTAAGTGGGTTTATGCAGACAACAGGCTTCCCTTGTAGGTCAGTCAGTAATGAAATCTGCCTGCAATGCGGGAGACCCCAGTCGATTCCTGAGTCAGGAAGATCTGCTGGAGAAGGGATAGGCTACCCACTCCAGTATTCTTGGGCTTCCTTTGTGGCTCAGCTTGTAAAGAATCCTCCTGCAATGTGGGAGACTTGGTTTCGATCCCTGGATTGGGACGATCCCCTGGAGAAGGGAAAGGCTACCCATTCAAGTATTCTGGCCTGGAGAATTCCATGGAAGAAAAGCTATGACCAACTTAGATAGCATATGAAAAGCAGAGACATTACTTTGCCAACTAAGGTCCATCTAATCACAGCTTTGGTTTTTCCAGTAGTCATGTATGGATGTGAGAGTTGGACCATAAAGAAGGCTGAGCGCCGAAGAATTGATGCTTTTGAACTGTGGTGCTGGAGAAGACTCTTGAGAGTCCCTTGGACAGCAAAGAGATCAAACTAGTCAATCCCAAAGGAAATCAACCCTGAATATTCATTGGAAGGACTGATGCTGAAGTTGAAGTTTCAATACTTTGGCCACCTGATGCGAAGAGCCGACTCACTGGGAAAGACCCTGATGCTGGATAAGATTGAGGGCAGGAGGATAGGAGGATAAGGGGATGACAGAAGCTGAGATGGTTGGATGGCCTCATTGGCTCAATGGACATGAGTTTGAGCAAGCTCCGGGAGATGGTGAAGGACAGAGAAGCCTGGCATGCTGCAGTCCATCAAGTTGCAATGAGTTGGACATGACTGAGTGACTAGACAACAACAATTTAGATAATTGACATTTAAAGTGATTATTGACATAGTTGGATTAATATCTACCATATTTGTTATTCTTTTCTATTTGTTGCCCTTGTTTCTGTTTCTATTTTTGTCTTTTAACACATTTTTTCTGCCTTTTGTAGTTTTTAAAATTTTTATTTCTTTATTTATTTTTGGCTGTGCTGGGTCTTTATTGCTGTGTGGGCTTTCTCTAGTTGTGAGTGGGGGCTACTCTTCTTTGCAGTGCTCGGACTTCTCATTGCTGCGGCTCCTCTTACAGAGCACAGCCTCCAGAGCACAGGCTCAGTAGTTGTCACATACCTGCTTAGTTGCTCCACAGCATGTGGAATCTTCCTGGACCAGGGATCAAATCTGTGTCCCCTGAATTGGCAGGTGGATTCTTTTTTTTTTTTTGGCAGGTGGATTCTTAACCACTAGACCACTAGGGAAGTCTGTGCCTTTTGTAGTTTTAATTGAGCATTTTATGATTCCATTTTCTCTCCTTGATTAGCATACTCTACTTTTTTTTTTTTTACTGTTTTTAGTGGTTGCGCTAGAATTTTTACTATATATTTACAACTAATCCAAAGTCACTTTCAAGTGACTATGGTTTTATACTCATGAAACCTACTCAGTGAAAGTATCTTATATAACAAAATATCTCTAATTCTTCCCTCCCATCCCTTGTATCATTACTGACAATAATTTCACTTATATATAAGTATAAATATGGTTATACATATAGTTATTTTGAACAAACTGTTATCTTTTATTTTACCTTCACATATTCATTTTCAAGTGTTCTTCCTTTCTTTATAAATAAGACTTTATGACCTATATAATTTTCCTTCTCTCTAAAGAATTTCTTTTAACATTTCTTGCAAGGCTGGTCTGCTGGAAACAAATTCTCTCAGTTTTTTTGTTTGTCTGAGAAAATCTTTTTTCTCCCTTCTCTTTTTAAGGAGATTTCACCAGGATACAGAGTTCTAAGTCAGTTTTTTTTTTTTTTTTCTTTCTCTAGACACTTAAAATATTTCACTCCATTCTCATCTTGCTTGCATAATTTCTGAGGGAAAGTCAAACATCAGTATTATGTTTGCTTCTCTATAGGTACGTTCCCCCTGCCCCGGGCTTCTCTCAAAATTTTTTCTTCACCTTTAATTTTCTGAAGTTGGAACCCAATATGCCTAATTATAGGTTTTTATTATTATTCTTTGGCATTTGTCCTCCTTGGTGTTCTCTGAGCTTCCCAGATCTGTGGTTTAGTGTCTGACATTAATTTGAGGGAAATTAATCAGCCAGTATTCCTTCATATATTGCTTCTTACCCCCCACCCCTTTTTCTTCTTTTGACAGTCATATCATATATATGTTACAATTTTTGTAGTTGCCCCACAGTTTTTGGATGTTTTGTGCTGTAGGTTTTTTTTTTCTCTTTGCTTTTCAGTTTTGGAAGTTTCTATTGTCATGTTTTCAAGTTCAGAGATTCTTTCCTCAGCCATGTTCAGTCTACTAATATGTCCATCAAAGGCATTCTTCATTTCTGTTCTAGTCTTTGTGATCGCTAGCATTTCTTATTGATTCTTTCTTGTAATATCTATCTGCTTACATTACCCATCTGTTCCCGCATGTTGTCTATTTTTTCCATTAGAGCCCTTAGCATATTAATTATACTTGTTTTAAATTTCCAGTCTGGTAATTCCAGCATCTCTGCTCTATCTGGCTCTTATTCTGATGCTCGTTCAGTCTCTTCAAACCATGATTTTTCCTCTTTAGAATGTGTTGTAATTTTTTTTCTGTTGAACTCTGCAGATGATGTACTGAGTGAGAGGAACTCTGGTAAATAGACCTTTAGTAATATGGTGGTAAGGTGTGGGGGAAGGGGAAACTATATAGTCCTATGATTAGATCTCAGTCTTTTGATGAACCTGTACCTTGGTCTGTGAACTTCACTAGTACTTCTCAGTTGTCTTCCCATCTTAGGTGGGACAGGATGGCTAGAAGGGGCTGGAATTGGGTATTTCCCTTTCCCTGGGTAGATTAGGCTCTGAGAGAGCTCCAGTTAGGCTTTGGTAAAACAGATTTTCAAGAGTCCAGGCATTGTTAAGAAGAACAGAATGCTCTGATATATTTCAAAATGATTTCCTTTCCCTCTTCTCTGCCAGAATCTTGGAGGGGGGGGGCGGTTTCTGTGATATGCACTGCTGGAACTTGGTAGGGCTCTTGGAGATAAAACTCACAAAAGTGTCCAATGACTAGGAAGCCCTGGAATTTCTAACTCTCAGACTTGTCCATATAGGGCTTTCAGAAATCCATCAATTACAGTTTAGGTTGCTCTGACACTGGTTCCTCTGGAGGTTTCTGCTCCATTAACTTGTGATTCTCCCTATCTGCCTATCTCTCCAATTTGGGGAATAGTTTGTCCTGTGATTTCACTTCTCTGAAGCATCTAAGAAAAGGTGTTGATTTTTCAGCTAGTTCAGCCTTTTGCTTGTTAGGACAGAGTGACAACTTCTAAACTCCTTACATATTGGACTAGAGTACCAAAGAGCTGAATCCTAATGTTCTCTGTGAGGAGGTAGAGGACAACCATGAAAGTCTTCTGTATCATGCACAGCTGTGCTGGTTACTATGTGCAAATCACTAAAAGGAGTTATTGAAATTCATGGTGTTACACATTTTTCTTAGACAAGAGGATAAGTGTTCTAAGGTGTTGACATTAATGGAACTTTTGCTTGATCCTAAATGTGATGGAAAATGAATGTCTCAGGGAAGGGAGAGACATGTCAGATTTGAGTGTTTGAAAGATCACTGTGGCTGCATCAGGCAAAATAGGTCTCAGGCAACCTCAGCAAGAATGGTTTTAATCTGATATTTGGGGTGGAGCTCTTTGTTACTCACTTTGGATACCAAATGTATAGGTTTTTTTTTTTCCCCTCTTTGCACCAACCAGTTCCCTGACTCTTCAGACACCAACAGGGTATTCTTAATTCAATTAGATTTTGACATCCTGAGTTAGAATTAGACTCCACAGGTTTAAAGACTTAGTCTCAGGGAATTCCTGATGGTCTAGTGGTTAGGATTCTGTGCTTTCACTCCAGGGGTCTCAGGTTCGATCCCCGGTCAGAGAACTAAGATCCCATGAGCCATGTGGCTGGCCAAAAAAACAAAACAAAACAAAAAACCTCTCAGTCCCATAAGACTGCCTTTACTTCAGACTTCAGTCACAAATGTCAGGTCCCTAGGTTACCCACATTACTGTCTCACTTGGATTCCCATGACCACCCCCTGCCCCAAGTTTTGATAATTTGCTAGAACAGTTCACAAAACTCAGCAAAACAGTTTACTTACAATGGTTTATCATAGTGGATATAACTCAGGAACATCCACATGGAGGAGACACGTAGGTCATGGAAGGAGGGCACGATGTCTCCAGGCTCACCACCCTTCCAGCTCTCTTTAGGGTGTTCACCAACCAGCAAAACTCTCTGAATTACATTGTTTACCTCCATTTTATGGAGGTTTCATCATGTAGGCATCATTGATTATTAAATCAATCTTCAGCCCCTCTACCTCCTGGAGGTTGGGGAATGGGGATGAAACTTCCAAGATTCTTATCAAGGTTTGGTCTTTCTGGTGACCAGCCCCCATCCTGAAGTAAGGCATTTGCCAAGAGTCATCTTATTAGAAGAAAATGCACTTCTCTCACTCAGGAAATTCCAAGGCATTTTGGAGTTCCATGCCAGGGAAAGGGGACAAAGACCGAGTATATATTTCTTGTGCCACAGAGGTTCAGGCAGATTGGAGGGAGACTGCTAGTTCTTTCAAGAAGCCTGGGAATTTGCTGTATGTCTCAGGAAACTCAAACAGGGGCTGTATACCAACCTAGAGGGGTGGGATGGGGAGGGAGATGGGAGGGAGGTTCAAAAGGGAGGGGATATATATGTATACCTATGGCTGATTCGTGTTGAGGCTTGACAGAAAATAACAAAATTCTGTAAAGTGATTATCCTTCAATTTATATATATATATATAAAAGAAGCCTGACTCTGGGTGGGAAAAAAAAGGCAGGATGGACTCTATGAGGCATGGATATTCCAGGTATTTTTTGAAAATGGGAAAGCTTAGGTGTTTAAATGGAGGACATTAAAGAGAGAGAAGAGAGAGGCTATATTTAAATGCACCATATTAAAGAGGAGGTATGTGGAATGGCAGCCAGGGCAGAGGAGGAAAGAATGACCTCAGAGAGAGAAGGGATTGTGTCCTCCATTGTGACAGGAAGGAAGGAGGGGAGGATGCAGACAAATGTATAAATTTGGGGTAAGAGTTGAGGCAGTTCCTGATGACAGTTTAGAATTTCCCTGTGAGATCCAATATTTTGGCCACCTGATGCAAAGAGCCGACTCACTGGAAAAGACCCTGATGCTGGGAAAGACTGAAGGCAGGAGGCAAAGGGGATGACAGAGGATGAGATGGTTGGATGGCATTACCAATTCGATGGACATGAGTTTGAGCAGACTCCGGGAGATGGTGAAGGACAGGGAAGCCTAGTGTGCTGCAGTTCACGGGGTCACAAAGAGTCAGACATGACTGAACAACTGAAACACAATGATGAGGTAAAGTGGGAGAGTCACTATCTGCTAGGGCGAGAAATAGAGAGCAGTCTAGGGACTGCAAAGGCCTGGAGGACTGGAAATTCTTGGGAAAGTTTGGAGAATTTAGAAAAGAGTAGGGTGAAAAACTCCCAGGTGGCATAGTGGCAAAGAATCTGCTTGGCAATCTGCCTGGAGATGAAATAGAAGCAGGTTCAATCCCTGGGTCAGGAAGGTCCCCTGGAGTAGGAAATGACAACCCACTGCAGTATTCTTGCCTGGAAAATTCCATAGACAGAGGAGCCTGGTGGGCTACAGTCCATGGCGTCTCAGAGAGTTGGACATGATTGAGCATGCATGCATGCAACAACACAGAGTGGGAAACTCAAATCATGAAAAAAAAAGCCATAAATGGGATTCTTTCATATGAATTATGACTATTGTCTCCATCAAAAGAACACAGAGAGGGTGATTATACAAGTTATGAATCAGGAGACAGTTGTCCAAACAATTGAATGTTTACCAATTTATAACATTTAACTCTCATGATACCAATATTTGTGTATATAGAAAGCTTCTAAATCAATAAGAAAAAAGAATAATCAATAGAAAACTGAGCAAAAACCTTGAACAGGCATTTTACTAAAGGGTAAACTCATCATGTTGATGTTTGATAGAAAGCAACAAAATTCTGTAAAGTAATTATCCTTATTATCCTTCAGTTAAAAAAAGAAAAAAAAAGAGCAAACTCAAATGATTAATAGATATATGAAAAGATGTTTTATATTATTCACAATCAGGAAAATAAAAATTAAATCTACAGTGAGATAATACTATACAACAAACATTATCAAAAAATGAGAAATCAACACTTACAAAGTATTGGCAAGGATTACATAGTATTTTCCAATTGCTGCTGGAATAAAGTACCACAACCCCAGTGGCTTAAAACAACACCTATTTCTGGAGGTCAATCTCACTGGGATAAATTCAAGATGTTGGCAGGGCTAGTTCTTTATGGAGCCTATAGGAGAGAATCTGTTTTCCAGACTTTTACAGCTTCTATAGGCTATCCGCTCTCCTTGGTTTGTAGTCCTGAAATGGTATACCTCAAGTTGGGACTTGAACCCACAGGCTGGTACTTGAACTCAGCCAAAACCCAGACTAGGGCTTGAACTCATGGTCTTTTAGTTAGAATTACTCACGTGGTGTCTGGACCTACTGAGGCTCAGCACAAGAATTAAGCAGGCTACATTTTTATAATGAAAGGAAAGTGGGGACGGGGAGAAGACCACCTTCCTCCTCATTCTTTGAGTAGAAGCCAGGCTTACATCACTAGCTCCTCCTTTGCATTGGGCAGAAGAGCGTTTGATCCTATGAGGTCAAACTAGGACTGTCATGGTGTTTATTCCAATCAGCAGAAGGGTGGTGACATATACTAAACTATGTTAAAATCATCTCAGGTTTCAGTGTAGTGAGGGTCTCTCACTTTGGAATGTTACCTTTCCCTGATAATCCTGTCCTTGGTTCTAAGGATCATCATCTTGCTGGCCTTGAGCAACAGGATGCAGGCCTCATTTTTTTCACTTAATGACCAGGGGCATAGCCTGTGCTTTTATCGATGACTTTATAGTTAAGCAAGTCTGATGCATTCCAGTAGCTTTCTTGAGTGATCATTAACTTATAGTGGTCTCCCAAAGTTTCCTAAGTTTCCCTATCTATAACCCCCTCATGGGATTTCTAAAACTACCTGTGTAACTATCCTAATCTATCCTTATCAGTCCCTCCTTTCATCTTCAAAGTCAGCAATGAAGCATCTTCAAGCCTCTCTCAGAGAAGGCCATGGCAACCCACTCCAGTACTCTTGCCTGGAAAATCCTATGCACGGAGGAGCCTGGTAGGCTACAGTCCATGGGGTCGCTAAGAGTTGGACATGACTGAGCAACTTCACTTTCACTTTTTACTTTCATGCATTAGAGAAGGAAATGGCAACCCACTCTACTGTTCTTGCCTGGAGAATCCCAGAGATGGGGGAGCCTGGTGGGCTGCCGTCTATGGGGTCACACAGAGTCGGACACGACTGAAATGACTTAGCAGCACCAGCAGCAAGCCTCTCTCACCCCTTCTGACCTCTGCTTTTCTTATCACATCTCCTGTGACTTTGAACCTCATGCCACCCTCTTTTAGGTTTCATTATCATTACATTGGCCACCCCCATTCCCTCCAATCTCCCCAAGTCAAGATCCTTAACTAATCACATCTACAAAGTTTTTTTTATAATATAAGAAAAGGAAACATACTAACAGATTCTGGGAATTAGGACTTTTGGAGTGCCATTATTCTGCCTACCACAGACCGAAACAATGGGATCTCATTGTGCTGCTGGTAAATGTATATACTGGTATAGCTGAAATTGAGTCTCAACTCAGATTGAGACTTGAACACATGGGCTGGAACTCAAATCCAGCCAAAAGTCAGATTGGGACTTAAACCCATAGTCTTTTAATTGAGGTCACACACCTGGTTTCAGGACTTAATGAGGCTTGGGTTCTTGATGTCTCACCACAGAAAGAATTCAGTGAGAGACAAAGTAGTAGATAAGAAGTGAATTTATTTAGAGAGAAACTGACTCCACAGATAGAGCATTGGCCATTTCACAAGGAGAGAGTGGCCTTGAAATTTTTTTCAAGTGGCATGATTAATTTTTATGGGCTGGGTAATTTCATAGGCTAATGAGTAGGAGGACTATTCCAACTATTTTGGGGTAAGGGGTAGGGATTTCCAGGAATTGGGCCACGGCTCACTTTTTTACCTTTGATGGTTGGCCTCAGAACTGTCATGGTGCAAGTGGGTGTGTCATTTAGCTTGCTGATGTGGAAGTCTACTCATTTGCCATCTTCGACTTAGTTGATTCTATTCAGTTTATGTTTATCCTCAGGCTATATAGTTCTTTTAAACTTTGTGCCCTGCTCCCTTCCTTCCTGTTTCAAAACTACTTTAGAAAACAATTGGATATTTCCCAACAGAATTGAACTCATGCATTTCCTATGACCCAGAAGTTGCACTTTCAGCCTCCACCTGAGAGAACCCTTGCACCCAGGTACCAGAATAATCAAAGAGATCTAGTCCAAGTATCTCTCTGATCTCATCGCCTTTTGTTTTTGGACTTGCTTACTCTTCTTCAGACATAAAGGGTGTTATAAGATGAAGAATTTGACTTATCTTTGTCCGTTGGTTCCTGGGACAGAGCTCCTGAATCCTTGGAATTTCCTCAGTGATAGAAGTGTCTTTGTTTTGTTAGTTTTTGGCCATGCTGGGTCTTTGTTGCAGCACTCAGGCTTGGTTGCCCCATGGCATGTGGGATTTTATTTCCATGACCAGGGATCCTCTACATTGGAAGGTGGATTTTTAACTACTGGACCATGAGGAAAGTCCTAGAAGTGCCTCTGTTATTCATGGTGGGCCCTCAGATCACACCTAAGTTCATGCAAATGATGTGACTCAGGATGGGGGCTGGGCATGCCAGAAAGACCGTATGATAAGAGGGTTGGGGCTTTGAGTCATGTGACATGAGCCCATCTTATGGGAGAAGGGGCTGCAGATCGAACTACATGGGCAACAGCTGATTTAATCATACCTACTTAATGAAACCCTGGACACAGAAATAGAACTCAGGACACAAAAGCTCAGGGGACACTCCCTGGATAATAATACTCTGTGCCAGGAGGGTGATGCATCCTGATGGTGGGGAGTAGACATGGAAACTTTGTGTTTGGAATCCTCCTAGATCTTGCCCTGTGAGACTTTTCTTCCTGATTTGAATCCTTTTTATTATTGTAAGATTGTAATCATAAGTACAGTGTGTACTTGAGTTCTATGAGTTCTTTTAGTGAATTCTTAAACTTGAGGAGTAGGGGGAATCTCCACATGTTTAACCAGTTGTGGGTGGCCTGGGGACCCCTGAGCTTGGAGCTGGTGTCTGAAGTGGGGGTAGTCTTATGGGGAATGTGCCCTTAACTTGCGAAGTTTGGCCTAACTCTGAGCAGTTAGAGATAGAACTGCATTGTACAGGCCCTTCTGTGTGGGTCATGCCTTGAAACTGCCACGCTGCTCCTTATTCTGCTAGAGCTTCTTTTGCTCACCTTAGATCTTCTCACCTTAGATGGCTGTGTGTCTTGTCTTAGATGTCAACTCAGTGGGAAACCTGCTTATTTAACTTCTATGTAGAGTACATCATGCAAAATACCAGGCTAGATGAATCACAAACTGGAATCAAGATTGCCAGGAGAAATATCAATAACCTCAGATAGGCAGATGATACCACTCTAATGACAGAAAGCAAAGAGAAACTAAAGAGCCTCTTAATGAAGGTGAAAGAGGAGAGTGAAAAAGCTGGATTGAACCTCAACAGTCAAAAAACTATAATCATGGCATCCAGTCCTACCACTTCATGGCAAATAAAAGGGGAACAGTAGAAGCAGTGACAGATTTTATTTTCTTGGGCTCCAAAATCACTGTGAACAGTGACTGAAGCCATGAAATTAATAGATGCTTGCTCTTTGGAAGGAAAGCTATGACAAACCTAGACAATGTATTAAAAAGCAGAGACATCACTTTGCTGACAAAGGTCTGTATAGTCAAAGCTATGGTTTATCCAGTGGTCATGTATGGATGTGAGAGTTGGACCATAAAGAAGGCTGAGCACTAAAGAATTGATGTTTTTGAATTGTGGTTCTGGAGAAGACTCTTGAGAGCGCCTTGGACTGCAAGGAGATCAAATCAGTCAATCCTAAAGGAAATTCTGAATATTCATTGGAAGGACTGATGCTGAAGTTGAAGCTGCAATACTTTGGCCACCTGATGCAAAGAGCCAACTCATTGGAAAAGACCTGATGCTGGGAAAGATTGAAAGCAAAAGGAGAAGGGGGTGGTAGAGGTTGAGATGGTTAGATAGCATGACCAACTCAATGGACATGAATTTGAGCAAACCCTAGGAGACAGTAGAGGACAGAGGAGCCTGCTATGCTGCAGTCCATGGGGTTGCAAAGAGTGGGACACAGCTAGCAACTGAGTAATACACATTGTTGTACCATCCTGGTACTTTCCATCTCTTTCCCTGCTTTTGTTCCTAATTAGGACATCTCATCATTTAACATACAATATAGCTTATCTATTCTTAAAAATATTGATTGTAGTCCTCCACACCTAGAATACCCATGTAGAAAGGGATTTTATCAGTTTTGATCACACTTCTATACTAATGCCTAAAGTAATGCCTGGCATCTACTATAGTAGATGCTCAAGAAATGCTCAAGTAGATGCTCAGGGAGTGAATGAGTAATAGCAAAAATGTCAGCTCCCCAAATGTCTACTAATAGTGGACCAAACAAATATAACAGAATACCAAACAACACATGAATAAGCTACACACACAACATGGGTGAATCTCACAAGCCTAATATTGATTATACAAACAAATGACAGTGGAAAATATACAATATGATTCCATCCACAAAAATTCAAAAATAGGCATACATATCTAGGGGTAAAAGTTTAAACAGAGGCATGAGAATTAATATCAGGATAATGTTTACCTCTGAGAGGGAAGTGGTAGGGAGAGGAGATGAGACAATTGGGGAGGACACATATGGGGCCTCACATGTACTGTACAAATGTACATACATGTGTGCTCAGTAGTGTCTGACTCTTTGTAACCCCATGGACTGTATGTAGCCTGCTAGGTTCCTCTGTTCATGGGATTTTCCCACCTAGAATACTGGAGTGGGTTGCCATTTCCTTCTCCAGGGGATCTTCCCAACCCAGGGAATGAGTCTGCATCTCTTGCATCTCCTGCATTGGCAGGTGGGTTCTTTACCACTAGCACAACCTCTCAGGTACTGACAATGTCCTAAGTCCTGATTCCAGTGGTATTCTCATTGTGATTATTCTTGAAATTGTACATACACATTTCATACACTCTTCAGTCTGTCTGACATATTTCACAGTTAAGAAGAGGAGAGAAAAAACCATAAAAGGATGACTGAATAATATTGAGTTCTCAGTTCCATTGATAAATTTACTGTGAATTTAGAGTGATAGCTAGGCTATGCTGCCTCTGGCAGTGCTTAGATACCTGAGGGTACATCTGGAGAAGGCAGAGTTGGATTCTTCTGTCACTGGAGTTTTGCAGGTGGGAGGCATGAAGGTAAAACGAGCAAGGACATTTAGTGTATTGGAAAGAGAATAACCAAAAACTTGTTCTGTGGAAACAAGGCTGAAAGGGGAGGCAAGTGAAACCAGGAGGGAGAAAGCTGAAATCCTGGAAAGATCTGGTTTGGGCCAGGGATCAGAGATCCTGAGGACCCACGGAGGTCAATGAGCTGGACTCCATGAAAGTAAAAAGCTGCAAGACGATGCAGTCATGGTGTTGGGAGGTGTTCAAAGGGGGCACAAGCCAATGTCTGGTGCAGGGGCTGAATTGTCATAAACATTTATTTTAAAAATATTTCTATTAATTATTTATTTGCCTGTGCTGGGTCTTAGATATGGCATGTAGAATCTTTAGTTGCGGCATGTGAGATCTAGTTCCCTGAACACGGATTGAACCTGGGCTTTCTGCTTTGGGAGCATGGAGTCTTAGCCACTAGATCACAAGGGAAGTCCTAGACATACATGTCTTAGTTCCCACACCTGCAGAAATCCCTCTACCCCAAACAAGCCTAAATAAAGCAACATTCAAAGCACTACCAGCGTCCCACCATGCAGAGGTACCTTGGGACGGGACGTGCTCCCCAGCATGGGAAAGGGGCTCAGAAGGAGTCACTGGAGCCAAAGGATGTGGGGCTCCTCCCTTTTCTCTGACCCAGGCACTTCTGGCTCCATATGCAGTACGTGTCCAGTTGCAAATGTTTAGCACCATTAGCCCTATTAGCTCCACTAGGTATCCTAGTCTGTCACCATCATCCATCATCTAACTATTGCAACAGTCTTTTAACCTCTCCCTCCACTTCCCCTGTGCTTCCTACAGACTTCATCTTTGTGGCAACAGTGGCCATGTTCACTGGTAGTAATGGATCATCCTGATTCCCCCGCCCCCACCCCATAATAATGGATACAGCAAAAAGGAAGGGACAGTCACAAACTTATGGACAACATCTCAAGAAAAAGAGATGACAAGGTAGAGGCCCATAATTATACTGGAGATTTTAAAAAATTAATTTACATACAGTAAAATTCACTCTTTTTGGTGTACAGTTACTTTAAGTCTTGACAATGCAGAAAGTTATGTGATCATGACCACAAATCAAGATACAGATACGCTCCATGGTTCCTAAAATTTTACCCAGGGTGTAGTCAACCCTCCTCTGCCCTCACCCTACCAACTCCTGGGGACCACCAATCTGTTCTCCATCTCTTGGAGTTTTGCCTTTTCTCGAATGTCATATAAATGTCATATACATGGACTCATTCTGTTTGGATTCCTTTGAGTCTGGCTTCTTCACTCAGCATAATGCTTTTGAGAATCATGCATGTTGTTGCTGAGTAGTTTTCCACTCTGTGGATGTATACTCATCGAAGGACTTGGGTTGTTTGCAGTTTGTCCCAGGAACTGACAGAATACAAGATACAGTTCAGTGGCAATATAGATTTAGACTTGACTAATCTGGGCCAAAAAATTGATGCTTTTGAACTATGGTGTTGGAAAAGACTCTTGAGAGTCCCTTGGACTGCAAGGAGATCCAACCAGTCCATCCTAAAGGAGATCAGTCCTGGGTGTTCATTGGAAGGACTGATGCTGAAGCTGAAACTCCAATACTTTGGCCACCTCATGCGAAGAGTTGACTCATTGGAAAAGACCCTGATGCTGGGAGGGATTAGGGGCAGGAGGAGAAGGGGACAACAGAGGATGAGATGGCTGGATGGCATCACCGACTCGATGGGCATGAGTTTGAGTAAACTCTGGGAGTTGGTAATGGACAGGGAGGCCTGGTGTGCTGCTATGCATGGGGTCGCAAAGAATTGGACATGACTGAGCGACTGAACTGAACTGAACCAACCTGACCTATCTCATACATACAGGATTTTCATTCTTTTCAAAGGCATATGGGACATTTACCAAAATAGAACATATTCTGGGTCATAAAGAATGTATAAGCAGATTTCATATAATTGAAGTAATTCAGAGCCTCTGCCTTTAGTATAATTAAATTGAAACTCAATAACAGGAAGATAACTAGAAAATCCCCTAATACTTGGAAACTAAGTAACACCCTTCTAATATAATACATAACTCATAGGCTAAGAGAAAAATCAAAATGGAAATTTAAATATTTTGAGCCAAATGATAATTTTAAAAAACACTTAAAATTTGTGAGAGAGTAAAGCAGTGCCTAAAAGGAAAATTATAGCTTTAAATGTACCTAGTCAAAAAGAAGTTTGAAAATGAGCCTAGCTTCCAACTTAAGAAACAAAAGGACAATAAATATCCCTCTAAAAGTAGAAATATAGACATGATAAACTAAGGACAGAGATCAATTAAATAGAAGACACAATAGAAAAAAACTCAACGAAGCAGAAAGTTGCTTATCTGGAAAAAAAATGATAAAATTGACAAAATTCCAGCAAGACTGATTAAGAAAAACACCAAGAGCCCCAATATCAGAATGAAAAGTGGGACATCACTACAGATTCTACAGATATCTGAGGGATAATATGAGGATGTTATGAATAACATGTCAGTAAATCTGAAAATTTACACAAAATGGAAAAATATTTCAAAAACAGTTTACCAAAGTGATACAGGAAGAAGTGGATAATTTGCATGGTCCTCTATCAAAGAAAATGATTCTGTAATTTAAAACCTTTCCACAATAAAAATCAAGGTACAGATGGTTATTAGTGTCCTCATTGAAAATCTATCAAGCACAAATTTATGATTTATGTACTATTGCGTATGTATAATATATATGTTATATAGAAAGCTGTCAGTGTTCACTTAAATAATACAGGGAATGGTGGGTGACGGTACAGATGGAGCAAAGTTGGCCACATATTGATGATTACTGAAGCCCAACATTGGGCTTATTATGCCTTCTTAGGGCCTACTTTTGAAAATGCAATTTTCCATAATCAAATGTTTTTGTTAAAAAAAAAAAAAGTCAGCATAGCATCACTGTGCAAAACCCTCCACCAGCTATGTAGCTTCCTCTGAGTCAAAGCCACAGTGGGCTGATGGCCAACTAACCAGGCTCTTCCTGATATAGTCACCCTGGCACCCCCTGGAATCTCATCACCACCACACTCTCACTTACTCACTCTCATATCACTCTGACCTTCTCCTTATTGCTTGCACACATCCAAGGCATACTGTCATTTCAGGGTCTTTGCACTTCCTGTTCCCTTTGTGTCACATCTTCATTTTTCAGATTGAGCATGCTTTGCCTAAGTCAAATCTTTGCTCTAACATCACCCTTTCAGTGAAGACTTCCCTGATCATAGTCAAAGTCAAATAAACCCATAAATTGCCCTCTCCTCTGCTTTTTTTCAGAGCATCTGCATCATGACATATGGAATATTTACTTGTGTTTTTTATTTATTGCTTACTTCCCTCAAAAATGTAGACTTCAACCAGACAGGGACATTCACACCTGTATCCCAGAGCCCAGAATGGCACAGTAGGTGCTCAATAAACATGTACTGAATGAATGAGTAAAAAAGGTCCTCAGCTTCTCCAAGGGGTGTGGTGGGGCACCAGACCTGTTCCTAGTCACCTGAGCCTGAGTCACACCTGACCCCTGACCCCGCCCCCACCTTGTTGTTAGAAAACAGGGATATCCCTTCAGAGAGCGAGAGACAGGAGGCTCCTCTGGGAGCCGGAAGACCTGGATCGTCCTCTTAGTGGTTTTGGAAAAATGGGGACTATGGAATCTTGTAAGATGATTTTGGACTCTGGTTCTGCCACTTATCAGCTCTGACATGCTGCTGGGTCACTGCACTTCCCTGGCCATATATTTGTTTCTGACCAATGGCAACAAAACCAAAACCAACCCCACAGGATGGTTGTGATGGTTGGAATAACCAAAGGGACCAGATTTGCCCACGGAAGCGCTTTCACTGTCAGACGCCGATGATAAGAATTTTGGCAGCTCTGCGAGAATTTCCAAAGGGTCTTTTGCCTGAGGTGGCCACATCACCTTTCGGGGTGTTTGTTGCCTTGTCCTTTTTAAAATGAAAGGCTGACCCTGTGTCTCCCTGCGCCCCCCCTCTTAGCCCCCAACCCCCTGCCCCCGCCCGCCGCCCTGCGCCCTGGACACGCGCCCTACCTCTCCTTGCACCTTCGTCCCACACTGTCGCTCTCCACGCGCCCATCCCACACCACTCCTCACCCCGCTCTCTCTCTCTCTCTCTATCTCTCGGAGCCCGCCCCGCATCCTCTCGCTCCCCGCGCTCTCGCGCCCGCCTGCTCCGTGCCCGCTTCGTGCCCGATCCGCGCCCGTTCCGTGCTCGCTGCGTGCTCGCTCGCTCGCGCTCCCCGGCGCCGGCTGCGGAGGGAGCCGCTCTGCCCGCAGCTGGCGCAGCGCGGGGGCGGCCGCGGGTGGGCGGGTGCCGCGGGCCCAAGTGCAGAGCATGAGCCGCCGCCGGCGCCGGCCGCGCGCTGCTTGGGGCCCGACTGCGGCGCGAGGGCTGCGCGGGAGCTACGCTGGCCCGGACCGAGGTAGGCAGCGGCCGCCGGATCCTGAGTACCTCCGTCCCTCCCTCCCTCCTGCGGGCCGTCCCCTCCGGTCGCCCACGCCGGCAGGGCGGGGCGTACGCGGGTCCAGGGTCCCGCCCGGCTCGACCGTCGTGGGGCCGGGGCGCGGGCTCCCGGCACGGGTCTGGGGACGCGCGTGGAGAAGGGCGTGCGGGAGCCCAGTGCGGAGTTCCCCAGAACTCCGCCCGGGGCTGGACAGCGCCAGGACCCCCCAGTCCTCAGCCCCTGCGGGGCACCGGGCGGTCTCAGCCTGGGCGTAGAGGGAACGCACTTGGCAGCCTGGCGTGGGCTCCCGCGCGCGGGTCCCCTGACCTGGGCCTGGCGTGGAGGAGGGGGCTGGGAAACTGAGGAGCTGGGGCTGCGCAGTTGGAAGTTTCCATTTGCTTGTCTGCATTCTGGGCCCCGCGGTGGCATCTCGCGCCCTTGCTGTTTGGCGAGGAATTGGGGCGTGAGCTCAGCCTTTGAAGAGAGCCGGCCAGGGCGAGATGCCCCTCTCTGCACGGTGGGCAAGGGTCATTTGAAGGACCGCGCTCTCTTTGCCCCATGCCTTCCCTGCTGGAAACGAGTCTGGGGCAGGTGCAGCTAGTTCTGGTCTGCGCTTGTGGGGGTGGGGGCACTGCTGTCCAGGGAGAGACACACAGCAGGCCCCTGGCGCCCTCATCTCTAGCTGCTTGGGCGCGCTGGAGCTGGTGGACTGGAGCTGCTGGAGCTGGGAGGCCGTCTACTTCTTGGGAACCACCTGGGGTTGAGATGTGGTGGGGGCCGGGACACCCTCCTTCCCTGCTTAGAAGTGGGAGCCCCATCTGATTCAGCCTCCCCTCTGCTCTCATACATCCCCCACCCTCCAAACCAATGGAAGGGCTCCGATGGCCACCTGCCCTGGGAGCCCAGAACGTGCACAGTGAGCTTGGCGTGCTGGGGGGCCTCGAAGAGGCAGTGGTCTGTTTTTGCCCTCAGGGGTCTCCCACCTCCCTCTGGACATAGTCTTTCCCAGCCTAGCCTGGGTCCAGGCCCTTCCCTGCCCAGGTAGGAGGCGTAGAGAGCAAAGCAGTAGCTCTTGTGTACAGTTGGGAGGCCACGGGTCTTGACTTTGGAGCTGTGGGCAGGCTGCAGGCTCCTTCGAGACTCAGTTTCCTTGCCTGTAGAATGACAGCATGGTTTCAGTGACTTCTGAGGGCTTGTCCCCTACATCTGGGGACACTTTGCACTGGCACCACTGGACCCCAGCCCAGAATAAGAGGAGGGGATTCAGAGTGGGGGGATGTGGAGGGTGTTGGCTGGGGGCACAAGGGTAGGTTTTCTCCCCTCCTGCCTTTCTTCGTTCGTAGGGACATGTATCATAGTGACCAGCAGGTCTCTGGAGTCTGGATGGGCCTGGGTGGGGGTGGCAGCAGAATCTGCAAGCCCTGCCCCTGAGAAGAGTAAGCAGTGTGGACCCACAGGCTAACACCCTCCCGAGGGCAGCTGTGTGCTCCAGCACATAGCTCTGGGGTTGGGGAGCATAAACAGGTGTCCCCAGGTGTGCCCTGGGGGCCAGAGAGACAGCCAACAAGTTTGTTTTTCTCTGGAAGGCATCCTCGAACTGCCAGCCTGATGGCTCCCTTCCACCTGGCAAATCGTGGAAATGGAACAGTTCACACAGAGCAGAGGGGTTTTCTGGTGTAACTTAGCAACTGCAGGCGGAGGAGGAGGAGGAGGAGGGGTAGGAGGAAGAAGAGGATGGAGAGGAGGAGGAGGATTCGGGGAAGAGCAGTAGGAAGAGGAGTGGGGAGGAGGGAGAAATACCAGCACCACCAGCGTCTGTGCTGGGTCGGCCTGAGAGAGGCTGGTGGGCCCAGGCTGATGGGGGAGGGCATCCTCTGCAGCTGGCCAGGCCAGGAACAGACCCATCAGTCTGTCTCCTGGGTCTTCCAGAGGAGATCCATTGGAGGTTGCTCAGGTATAGCCTGAGTACCCCTGAGCCCACCTGTCTCCTTATCTGTGATAATAGGCTGAACGGGTGGGACTGGAATAGCTTTGGTTGACATTTGTTTTTTAAACCACAGAACCCTGTTCTGAAGCCATATGTTTCAAAGCCAAGTTGGTCAAATAGACCAAGTGAAGGTGCAGGGCTAGGAGCTGAAGTTGGGACCAGGGTGGGCAAGTGTAGGCTGCACACCTCTGTATGACCCTACCCCAGAAGAGGGGCCCTGGACCGCCCCACAGGACTTGCTGGGGGTAGGTGCCAGGCCACAGTGGGGGAGGGGGGCAAAGATGCAGGAGAGGCCTGTCCAGGTGGTCTTGGCTCAGTGTGGCTCCCAGTCCAGGTCGGCCCTCCTACTGCCCCCTGCTGGGCCGCCTCCTCCCTCCCTCTCCCCTCCCGAGGCCATCTGCTTGCTTCCGCCCTGGGCCGCTCTGGCTGTTTTTTCTCTCAGAGCCTCCAAATGCTGAGCAGAAATCTGCCTCGTGGAGCTCCCACCCACTGCAGGCTGCCGCTCATCCCTTTGCCCTTGCCTGCCCACCTCCCTCCTGAGATGTGTGTTTACTTAGCAACGCGGCTTCCAGCTGAATCTGAGAAGGGAGGCAGGGAGCACGGAGGCAAGCAGGGGGGATGAAGGGAGGCCTGGAGTCACAGGGCGGCTTTGGTGGGAAGCTCCCGGGCCCTTGACCACAGGAGAGAAGGATGGCCTCTTGACACCCACTGGCCGCATGTCGGGGCCCCCAATCTGCTGGGGTCTGGGAGGACACTCTGCCCTCTTTTAAGACTGTGTTTCTCACCTCTTTCTGGGCACAGAGCCTGGGGCTCTGTGTGTGTGTGTGTCAGAGAGTGAACACAAGGATGCCCTGGGTGTGCAGAGTGAACTGGCCTCTATGGATCCATTCAGAATGTCCCTGCAGTGGGGACACTGGGAAGCCCGAGTCTCACAACCCTGAAGCAAGCTTTGGGAAGGTCAGCAGACATCAGCATGGCGGGAACCATGGAAGGGAGAGTCAACAGCCTCATGTTCTGGCCCGCACAGAGTATGGGAGGGCTGGGGGCCAGGAGTGGAGGAGCGGGGGTCACCCTGGGGCAGGGAAGGCCTCAAGGACTCACCTCCTGGGATGGGGCTCAGGCCTGTGAAAAGGTGACAGGTGTCTGGTATGGCGGTGTTAGGGTCACACCGATGCCTGCACGGCCAGGGAAGGGTGGGGGTGTGAGCCCTGCGTGGCGCTGACCCTGCCTCAGGGTGGACAGACATGGTTTCCCGTGTCTGTGTGCCAAGCATTTTTCTTGTGTGCAAAGCATTTCCTCAGAGCCCCACGGGGGCCTTGGGGCAGGATTCAGGGCAACACCCAGGGGTCCTGCCCTGGATGTTTCTCCCCAGCTTGCTTGACAGGGCAGCTCCTCAGGGCTGGTGCGCGGGCTGGGGAGCGGAGGGGCAGGCTGCGGCCTGTTCCGCCCGGGGTGCTGGTGGGAGCTCGAGGCCCCCGGTGTCCCTTCTGAGCGGCTCTGCGTTCTCCGCAGTGCAGGGTGACTTTGGGGAGTGGTGGGTGAGCGCCAGCTCAAGGAGGAGGGGCTGGGGCCTTGGTAAGTGTCCTAGCTCTTTAGAGGAGAGGTCCCCATTTCTCCTGGGGGACACACGTGCTGAGACCCCCAGCCAGGGAGCTGGCCCGTTAGGTGTAGCCTTGAGAACTCAGGGGGCGCTTTAATTGGCTTGTCCAGCTCCTCCCACCCCGGCTCCTCCCTGGTGCGGTGCTGCTGCCCTAGTTGACATGCCTCAGAGGTGAAGCCATTTGCCTACTGCTTCTTCCAGTTTCAACACAACAACAAACCTCGCTCAGCTGTCTCTCCCTCTGGCTCTTTTGCACCCTGCTCTCCTCCCCTGCGCGGGGCCGACTGTGAAGGGTGTTCTCTGCTTGCTCACTGCACACCATCACCTCCCACACAGCCTGGCCCACTCCCATCTGTGTGCCCCCCACTCCTGGGGAACAGGCTCCAGAGGCCTGGGGACGTCTCCGGCCCTGCTCCCAGGCTGTGGTCCCCAGGGCTCTGCAGGTCCCCCCTCCTCTCCTGGGGCACTCGTTGTCCCCCTTCCTGGGGACCTGGGCCTCCACTTTCTCTTCCTCAACCCTGGTTTCCATTTCCTCCTTGGTGCTGATCCCACCCCAGCTCTTCCGGGCAGCATTCAAGCCCAGACCTGCCTGCTGCCTCCCAGGTGACCTCTGTCATTGCACCCCTAATCCTCCCCTGCCCTGTCCCCTCTCTGAGCAGGTGGGACAGCCAGAGTCTCTCTTGGACCTCTGCCAGGTCAGCCCTGGCATCGATCGAGCATTCAGCTAGTTTGCCCCCACCCCTGACCTCTCTTCCATGCCTCCCCCTCCCTCTGCCCACTGCCACCTCCTGGGGCCGGGCTGCCCTCCCCTGGCCTGGACACCCCAGCAGCCTCCTGCCCCTGCAGTGCCTGCCCCACGGTGCAGCCAGGTGACCTTTTTAACCTTCCCTTTGTAAAAATGCTGAGCCTTATGCGCCATGCAGCCCTGCCTTTCCCCACCTAGTCGGCTCCCAGCCTTCCTCAGGGTGCCTCCCTGCACAGGTGTGCTCTGAGGATGCCCTGGGCACGTGGTGTAATTGTCAGGCTGTGATCCCTCAGGGTCAAGTCTGTACTTGGCCCGTTGGCCCCAGCTGGACCACCAGCTCTGAGAGTGTGGCTATGCTGGAGGACTCAGCAGACATTCGTGGGATGTGTATGAAAATCTATGAGCTGCTGTGCGTGGCAGGGTAGAGAAGTGCACATCTGTGTCTGGGAACCTGTGTGTTGGGGGTGGGGGGCCCCCACCCCCCAGCCTCAGCCATCTTGCTTCCCCTTTCAGGGAGGGGAGAGATGAGCAGACCCACAAGCTCTGGGAATGGCAAGAGGGGGGCATCTCTGGGGATCCAGACCCCTGTTCAAGAAGGAGTAGTGGGGTGGGGCTGGGAGGCCAGGCCCTTGCCTGTTGTCACCACCACTTCCGTTTCTCCAAGTGTCACCCTCAGACTCTACCTTGAAGAGAGAGTTCTCCCTGGATCTGGTTGTCATGGCAACGCTGTTAACAAAGAGTTGCTTCCGTGGAGGAGTCTGGCTTACCCAGAAACTGAGGGGGCTGGGCGAGGGTGTGCGTTCTGATGGGTTCATTAGCAGAGCCTGTTTCCCCAACCCCCACCAAGGCTGCCCAAGTTGCATGGACCCCTCTGCTGGGCCGCTGTTACCCAGACCCTCCCCATGTGACTGTCATGAAGCCTCCATCCTGTCTGGGTGTGGCTTGTATTTCAGCCACAGCTGGCTCTCGGGGCAGGACCAGGGAGGCTCCTGAGTTGGGGGGCTGCAGGCTGTGTCCTGGCACCAGGCACCTCCCAGGGTGAGGAGCCCTTGTGGAAACCCAGGCTCAGAGGCCCAGAGTTCTCTTGCCCAGGACTTTCCTGGAGGCTGGTTCTGTGCCCAAGACCATTTCAGTTGTGGACTCTGAACAAGCCCTGTCCGGACTCCGTTACTGCTCTGAGGTTAGGGCTTTGGTTAAATGAGGGGCAGCCCTGGCCAAGCTGATGGGGGATGGTAGGCTCTGGGGTCCAGGTCTTTGCCCCCAGAGTGGGGTAAGAGTGAAGGAAGGCAAGAGCTGGCCACGTGCACCAGCTCGGGGACAAGACGGTGGGTTAGGGTTGAATGGGATTAGAGGCTCATAGGGGAGGAACTTGCGGAGTTCTGAGGCGAGCTTCCTCAGCTTTCCTGAGCTAATCACTCTGAGCAGGCAGGAGGCTCTGTCAGTTATTTGTTTCACTGTGGTTATTAGCAGTGGGTGGCCCCCACTGGGCAGATGAGGCCAGGAGCAGGAAGACATCAGGGCTGCTCCTGGAAGAGCCTGTGTCCTGTCCACACCGCCCAGGTCTGATAGAAATTAATAACAAAACAGAGTCTAGGTATTTGGAAAATTTGAAATACATGTATAAAGACTTCATGAATCCAATAAGCAATCATAATGGAAATGAGATGACAATGATAGAAGCATTATGAGGGACACTTGTTGGACTCAGCCTTCGTGGCACTGCAGATGTCACCAGCTGACCTTGTCTGGAGAGCCCGCATCCGTGTCCAGGTGCCGCCTCCTCCACCCTGGGTGCTCTGAAAGGGGTCAGAGCAGTAGGCAGGCCTCCCGAGACTGCAGGGGTGCCTAGGGGAGAATTCAGTATCCCTTGGCTTCTCCATGTGATCAGGCCAGGCTGGGTCTGGGGGAGCTGCCTTGCCCCCGGTACACAGACACAGCTTTTGAAGAATATTTATTTGGCTGCGCAGGGTCCTAGTGGCAGCATGTGGAATCTCCCATCTTCCTTGCGGCATGTGGATCTTTAGTTATGGCGTGTGAACTCTTAGTTGCTGCATGTGGGATTAAGTTTCCTGACCAGGGATCCAACCCAGGCCCCCTGCGTTGGGAGTGAGGCGTCTTTTTTTTTTTTCCATTTATTTTTATTAGTTGGAGGCTAATTACTTTACAATATTGTAGTGGTTTTTGTCATACATTGACATAAATCAGCCATGGATCCACATGTGTTCCCCATCCCGATCTCCCCTCCCACCTCCCTCTCCACCCGATCCCTCTGGGTCTTCCCAGTGCCCCAGGCTCAAGCACTTGTCTCATGTATCCAACCTGGGCTGATGATCTGTTTCACCCTAGATAATATACATGTTTCGATGCTGTTCTCTCAAAACATCCCACCCTCGGGGAGGGAGGCGTCTTAGCCACTGGACCACCAGGGAAGTCCTGAGACCAAGGCTTCTAAAGCACATACTCTGGCCATGGCCACCATTCACACATCATAGCCACTCCCACCCCCGGAGGGGAGACGCCATGTGTGTCTCAGGTTGGACTGAGACTTTGAAAAGCTGTGGTTCTGTGAGGTGACTGGGGCACGTCAGGGGAAGAAAGGGAAGGGCCGGTGCAGGGAAAGGCCCAAGGCCGCAGAGAAGAGCGAGGACGGAGCCGTGGCAGCGTGGCGGCCAGAGCCCTGCATCGCCCCGTCTGTGCTCTCTATGTGTATGTGGGCTCAGCATGTGTATCCCATCTGGCATACAGCATGTGTATGTGGGCTCCGTGTGTGTGTGTGTAAACGTGTGTGTGCACACTCACACCCAAGCACCAGTCCTGACCAGCCCTCTATCCCAAGGACTCTCCTGGGCGTTTCACTAATACCTGACGTAATTTAATGCTGTAGACTTCTTTTTTGATGCTGGTATCATTATACCAACTTTGCTCATGAGCCTCTTGGGTCTGGAGAGAGAGGCCAAGGCAGGGTTTGAATGCAGGTCTTTCCTCTGGGCCAAGGACACTTTGGAGAGTAGGTGATGTGCTTCTTCAGTGCCTCTCCTCATCTTCCTGTGCCCTTCATGCTGCCCTCTCCCTGGGTGCAGCCCCTGAGCGGGCTCTTGTTCCCTTCCCTGGCTTTGACTGTGACCTCCCCTTGCCCCCTGTGCTTCCCTGAACTCACACTCACACCTCAGGTCTCAGCTTGGACAGGGTTCCTGGCAGGAGGCTCTCCACCCACCGGGGTTGCACCCCCTGGGGCTGCTGAGGCTGTGGAGCCCCAGGGGTGTGTAGTGGGTGTAAGAGGCTCCCCAGGTGCTGGTTGTTCTTCTGAGTACTTCGCCTGTATCCGCTCATCTCACACACACTTTTGAAAGATCAGGTTCCCCAGACACAGAGCCTGAGATGGGGGTTCTGACGTATGGGGTGTACAGGGTGTGCTCTTGGGGGCATATGGGGGTGAGTAAGCAGGTAGGAAAATGGAGAGGCAAGCATGCAGTTTCACAAACATGCAGTTCCTTTTCTATTTATACTATTATAAATAGTATAATAAATTATTTATACTATTTACATTTTGTTTTGGAGTATATTTTGGAGTATACTGTTTTATTGGATATAATTTACAATGTTGCATTAGTTTCTGCTGTACAATGAAGTGAATCACCTGTATGTATACATATACCCGCTCTCTCTTGGACCTCTCTCCTGCCCCACAGTCCCAACCCTCTGGGTCATCACAGAGCCCCGAGCTGAGCTCCCTGTGCTCTACAGCAGCTTCCCACGAGCTGTTTCACATGTGTTAGTGTATATATGGCAATCCTACTCTCTCAATTCATCCCACCCTCCCCTTTCCCCCTATTCTCTATATCTGCAACTCTATTCCTGCCCTGGAAATTTTACTTTTATTGGAACATACTTGATTTACAATGTTGGGTTAGTTTCAGGTGTACAGCAAAGTGATTCAGTTGTACATATACATATGTCCACTCTTTTTTAGATTCTCTTCCTACATAGTTCATTACAGAGTATTGAGTGGAGCCCTGTGCTATAAGTAGGTCCGTTTCGTTCTTCAGTCGCTCAGTTGTGTCTGGACTTTTTGCACCCCATGACTGCAGCTGCGGTATCCCTGTCCCCAACTCCCAGAGCTTACCTCAAACTCATGTCCATAGAGTCGGTGATGCCATCACCATCTCATCCTTCTGTCATTTTCCCCTTGTCCTCCACCTTCAATCTTTCCAGCATCGGGTATTTTCCAATGTGAATTGATTCTTTACACATTCAGGTAGCCAGAGTCTTGGCAGTTTCAGCTTCAGCATTCAGTCCTTGCAATGACTATTCAGAGACTTATTATCCTTTGGATGAGCTTGGTTTATTCTCCTTAAGTCCAAGGGACCTCAAGGAGTTCTTTCTCCAACACCACAGTTCCAAACAGCATCAACTTTTTCGCTTCAGCTTCTTTATGGTCCCAACTCTCATATCCCATTAACATATTACTTTGAAAACCATAGCTTGACTCTTTGTTGGCAAAAGTATTCTTTCTTTTAATATGCGTCTAGTTGGTCATAGCTTTTCTTCCAAGGAGGAAGTGTCTTTTAATTGCGCATCGGCTTTGAGTCACCATTGCAGTGATTTTGGAGCCCAAGAAAATAGTCTGTCACTGATTTCTGTCAATCCCCAATATTCCAATTTACACCTCTTCCCCCTTTGGTAACCCATGAGTTTTCTCTACATCTGTGACTTGCATTTTTTGATTTGTACAGCTAGGTTCGTTTGTACCGTTCTTTAGATTCCAACCATATTAACAGCAATATCAATGTGATATTGTCATTTCTCTGTCTTGACTTCAATGCACTATGACTATAGGTCCATCCAATTGCTCAAAGCATTACTTCACTCTTTTAGGAGCGTGGTTTTTTTTTTTTTTTTTTTAGGAGCGTGTTTTTACCTGCCCTTGCCTTTCACCTCAGGCCTCCTGATAAGGCAGACTTGTTTGGAAGAGCCTTCACCCATGCAGGAGTCCCCCACCTTAGCGTTACACACCCCTACACCCACCTACTCAGAACTGAGTAAATCATCCTGAGTTGAAATTGTTCTGAGCTGAACTAAGTCGTTCATCTGTTTTCCCGTTGTTCGTTAACAGGTTGACTCAAACAGTTTTTAGAGCTCAGGTCCCCGAGGGGCTCAGGGGAGGACTGGCTTCTGTCAGTGCTCCTGTGCACACCCCCCGGCAGGCCTGAGCTCACCTGTGCTGTGTGGCTTCCGCCAGGGGCTGTAAATGTCCTCCCATAGAGGACCGCTGCAGACCTGAGCCTCTGCAGCTCTGATTTTGGAGGCCTGCGGGTCCTGGCCCCAGGCTGCAGCCGTGTGTCTTGGCTGGAAGTGCCAATTGCCCAGTTGGCCAGACCCTGGGCAGTAGGAGGAGGGTGGTTGTGGCCTTGTGAGTCTGTCAGCACCAAGGGGGCACCTGGTGCCCCAGGCCAGCAGGGGAAACTGAACCAGGGCCCACCTGCCCTCGTGGGAACCCAGTGAGGATGAACCCAGTTTCCATCAGACATTTTATACAGGGATTAAAAACTATAAGCACAGCCTAATGAGATAGTCACCAGGGCTAGTGCTGGAGAATGATAACGTGTCTGTCCCAGGGTTGGAGGGGGCCCTGGACTCTGGAAGCTGTCATTGCCCAGTGCTCGGTGCTCTCATGGTGGGGATGAGCGAGGCAGGAAGAGTGTGCTTCACAGGACTCTGATGCTGGGTGGATCGGCAGGCCAAATCAACAGAGGTGGAGACTGGGCACAGAGGAGTATGGGCCCCAGGTGCCCATGTGGGGAGGTGGATGTGGAGGGGTGGTCAGATACAAGCGGGCGCCAGGTGGCCATGAAAATGGTCACCCTTGTAGCAACAAGTCTCCAAGGGGTTGAGAACCTTGCCCAAGCCCGGACAGCTGAGAAATGGCCAGTCCAGGATGTGGACCCAGGCCTGCACTCTTCACCACACTCTGCGGGCCAAAAGAGACCCATAGTCTGAGGTGCTGCCCGTCCTCACCTCTTTCTGAGATGGCAGAGCCATGGAAGAACTGGAAGTACCTGGATGGATGCCCATCTGTCATCGTCCCATCCCTGAGGGTGTGCGCGGAGGACCTTTGTGCCAGGCCCAGCCCAGGCCCAGGGAGTACAGATGCTATCCTAGTCTGAAAACAGCTAGAGAAAGGCAGAACAGGGAATCAGAAATCAATGAGGGGGAAGGGGAGGGAGAGGAAGCACCCGGAGGCTTCTGGTCAGAACAGAGGGACTAGGACAGCCTCACTGGAAAGAAAGAGGAGGAAGCTGCGTGGACATCGGGAGAGAGGGGACTCCCTGCAGCTGGGGGTGGTGGTTTAGTTACTAAGTCATGTCTGACTCTTGCGACCCCATGGGTTGAGGCTTCCGGGCTCCTCTGTCCATGGGGATTCTCTAGGCAAGAATACTGGATCCCCATTCTTCTGGGGATCTTCCCAACTCAGGAAGAGAACCCAGGTCTCCTGCATTGCAGGTAGATTCTTTACTGACTGAGCTATGAGGGAAGCCCCTCATACTTGGGAAGTCTAAGTAAAAGTACATAGTAGCAGCATGGATCACAAGTTCCTTGAAAGTCTATGATATAACAGATCATGTTAGTAGTTCTAATTCCCCACGCAATTACGAAATGGTCAAAGAGACCAGGAAAAGGTGACCGAGAAAGGAAAGTTTGGTCCATGCACTTTGCTCATCTCTGGCCGCTCCCCTCGCAAGGATGTTGGGTGTCTCTTGGCATTGGCAGGTCGGTTAAAACCCTGATAAAGCTCCCCTTTTGGGGGCTGCCTTCAGTCATTACGAGGCACCGCGAAACTGCAGAGCAGGGCTCATCACTTGCTTGGGCAGGGTGTGTCATTCATTCACACAAGCACACCGTAGAAGTTAGTAAAGTAAAGCAGAAAACGTGCTCACTGAGAAAGCAGAGAGGCTAGAGCTCTGAGTCTTCTTACCTTGTCCTGAAGATTCCGGACGAGCCCCCAAGATGATAGCTTACAGTGAACAATGTCGGATTTGTGATCTCTGAAGAAGATTTAGCTTTGGGACCAGGGACTAGGCTTGATCATTCAAGAGCATTTGTGTAGCAGAGTTTTTTTAAAGTAAGAAAAGAGAGAAAGCTTCTGACATAGACCTCAGAAGGGGAATGAGAGTGCCGCTGCAGGGGGTGCAGCTAGCCCCCAGCCCCGAGATGGACACACACTGGCCCATCTGGGAATGCCAAGTCAGTGAGGGGAGACAGTCTGGGCAGTGACTGTCACCGCTAGTGACAGGTCACCCTGGGGTGAGCCAGGGGAGTTGTGGCTTTGACTGGGGTCTCATGCCACCTCCGTGGCTCAGCTGTGTCCATGTGTGGATGACTCTGGCGGAGGGGCAACTGACCCGCCACTCCAGCCGTGTTCCAGCCCCACGTGGACAGTGCTGCACCTCCTCCAGGAGAGAGCCTGGTGGTGGGCCTTGTTCAGGGGGCCTGCCTGGGGGAAGAGGCTGAGATCAATGGAGTCATGTTGATTTTGAGGTGCTCTGGGAAGCTGAGAGGGGCATGGCTGGCGTGTGGGCATGTGGTTGTGTGGGTGGGGCCCTCCGGGTGGGGCCCTCCCCAGCTCTTCACCCTCCCCAGCTCTTCTTTCCTAGGGATTCCCTTCCCCCTCCTCAATGTACAAATTCTAATATTGTATCTATTTTAATAGCATTCAAAAAGTAAAAAAGGGGGAATTCCCTGGCAGTCCAGTGGTGAGGGCTTAGCGCTTCCACTGTTGCTGGGACTAGTTCCATCCCTGGTTAGGGAACTAAGATCCTGCATGCCTCATGGTCAAAAAAAAGTAAAAAAAAGAAAAGTGTCCAGGTGGAGCATGTTTCCTTCCATCCCCCGCCACCTGATGGCTCCTCCCAGCTGAAGCCCTGTTTTTATCTGTTTCCTGAGTATCTGCCTTGAGTTTCTGGTTCCCACACATCGGCAGTGCATTAATCTCCGTCAGGCACGTGGTTCTCCCCGGAGCATCTTGGAGCTCCTGTCTCAGTGTGTGTAGAGGGGCCTTGCTGCTTTTAGCACATATGTGGTTTTCCCACAATGGATGTATGTGTGATAACTCAGGACTTCCCAGGTGGCTCAGAGGGTAAAGAATCCACCTGCAATACAGGCAGGTGCGGGTTCTATCCCTGGGTTGGGAAGATCCCCTGGAGAAGGACATGGCAATCCACTCCAGTATTCTTGCCTTGAGAATCTCATGAACAGAGGAGCCTGGAGGGCTATGGTCCATAGGGTTGCAAAGAGTCGGACACGACTGAAGAGACTGAGCACGCACGCATGATAACTCATTCATCCAGGGACTGAAAAGTGGACATTCAGACTGTGTCCACTCTCCTTTTCTAAGCAGTGCTGCAATTAGGACCCTTACACATGTATGCTTTTGCTCAAGTGTGAGCATATTTGTAGGAGAAATCCCTAGAAATAAAATAGCAAGGTGAAATGATGGTGCATTTACAATCTTGATAGATTTTGCCCAACTGTCCTCCATGGCCATACTTGTTTATACCTCTGTTGGCAATTTATGTGAGCCTCTGTTTTTCTATCCTCTTATCTTGGCCAATCTGATAGGTGAGAAATGGTATCTTGTTGCAATTTTATTTAGAATTTCTCTGACTATGAATGCGATTGAGGATATTTTTGTATGTTTAAGATCCACCTGTAGTCTCTTTTTGATGAACTGGTGTTTGAATTATTAACATAGTATTTATGTTGGGTTGATGGCATTTTTCTTATGATTCACAGAAGTTCTCTATATATTGAGGCAGCTGATATTTTGGAGTATGAGTTGCAAATCTTTTCCCCAATTTATCTGTATTTTCATTTTGTTATGACTTTTGCCATGCAAAATTTTTAAAATGTATGCAGCCAGAACCATCATTTTTAAAAATGGTTTTGGGGTTTTGTAACATACATGAACTTGTGTGAAATTACTATTTCTGTAGGCAAAAATGGTTGCCTACCAGTACTTTTGTGGGATTCAAATGAACAGAAAGACCTTCTCTTCTGTGAGAGTATAAAGAAATTCTTGTATGTTCTCATAAACTTACGGTTTCATTTTTTTTTCAAGTGTGAATGTTTGATCCATCTGCTGGACTCCAACTTAATTTTTTTCCAGATGGTCATCCATTTGTCCAATGCCACTTATACTTACTTTTTTTTCTACTGATTTGAAATATCACCTTTATCATATATTGAGCTGCCATGTGCTTGTTTCTAGACTTTCTAATTGGCTTCATTGCTCTGACTGTATATTCATGGGCTGATACGTGTTTTAAATTTAACTGTTATGCAAATTTTCAAATGCCATGGAAGGTAAAAAGAATAGTCATGAACCCTCATATTCTTATCACCCAGATTCAGTAGTTAAGATTTTACCCACTTGATTCACTTATATTCATTTTTATTTCTTCCTGTCTCTTTTTGTCTCCTGTTTTTCTTTTGATTGAAGTATTTAAATCAATCCCCAACCTCAGTAATTTGCCCTTATATACTCTGGTATGGATCTCTAAAACAAACAAGGCCATTTTCAAACAAAACCACATGGTTATTAGCACATTTAACAAAATTAACAGCAATTTCTTACTATCATCTAACACCCAGTACACATGCCATTTTCCTTAATTGTCTTGAAAATGCCTTTTTGCAGTTGGTTTGTAAAATTGGTAACTGAATTAAATCCATATGTGGCATTTGGTTTGTATTGTCCTTAAAGCCTCTTTAATTTAAAGAAGCTTATTTTCCCCACCACTCTTTTTAAAAGCTGTTGGCTTGTTGCATAATCTTCTTGAGTTCTCTAGAGTGTCCTGTTTTCAAGACTTGTCTATTTGCTTCCTCTTGGTGTCATTTAACTAGTTCCTCCAGTCCTAGCATTTCCTCTAAACTAGGAGGTAGCTCAAACAACTTCATTTTTGGGGGGCTCATGTTATCTGGGCAAGAATGCTTCATGGTGTTGCCCTATGTCTGGCATTGTGACAGGAGTCTATCATGTCAAGTCTGGTTGCAGTGGTCATGAACGTGGGGGAGAAAGGGGGAGATACCCTCATGCCCTGGCATCTCTTTGTCCTGATTGTTTGAGCCATTGATGACCACCGTCTGAGTCAAGCATGGCATCCAGGGTTGCAACATGGCACCTATCTAATTGTTCCATCTGAATGCATTAGTGGAATTCTGTGAAAAACGTCCCTTCATCAACCAGGGCTATTTGGGTGCCCTGAAATAATTTTATTAAAAAAACGAAGGTAAGTGTTAAATTCTTTCCTTTACCAACACATGGTTCCTCTGATTTTTGCAATTTGTGCTTGTTCTAAAACTCAGCAGCCTCACCTGACCACATTCCTTGTCAAGTTGCCTTTACCATTTTTTTTTTCAAGTTGTGTCTTGAAAATACAGTCCTGTATTTGTTGTAGGATTCCTTTAACTGGTAGGACTTAGTCTTGTTAACTGTGCTGGTATTTACTGTGGTTGTCACTGCGACTGGTTCCTAGTGTGACATCACACCCATGGGGGTGGTTGACCCAACCTGGTTTTCTCATCAGTCCTGATATGTTGAGGGTCAGTCTTACAGCAGGTGAGGCTTTTTTCTCCCTGAATGCTAGATCTTGTTGGAGCAGAAATACATGCACATTTGAGAAGCTGGTGAAGAGGATTTGTAGGGGGAGACCGGCCTGGGATGTCTCAGCTTTTGATCCACGGACATGAGCTGTCTGTGCATTAGGAGAGAGGGTGGGATGGAAGCTGAAGGCCTTAACAGACCCAGCGTCTATCGAAACCAAAGCAGCTTCTTCTTATGGTTGAGAACATTAGAGAGCATCAGACAGTGGCAGCCTCATGACATGACAGGGTTCCCAGCTGGGAGGAGACCCTGGAGCTCTAGGAGAGGTGGGGCACCCACTCGGTACATACAGAAGCTGGGTTTTCCCAGTGAAGGGCTTAAGAAGGTGCGGACTTGTGATGAAGAAGGGCCTCTGGAGGCACAGACCTGGGTCTTATGGGACGGCCGGGTCTGTGGGGGCAGGGCCTGTGGGAGGGGCCAACCCAGGGAGTCCCTGTGGTCTAGATCCCAGCTCAGCGTCCTGCTCCATCCATGCTGGCTTTTGGGGATCTGAGCTCTGTCCCTGTCCTGCGATGCCTGGGTTCTGCTGAGGCCCTCTATGGATGGGCTGATGCTGGTGTGGATCATGGGCAGTGAGCAGGGCGTGTCTGACTTCAATGGCCAGAAGAATCCACCAGTAGCAGAATCCACACCTTGGAGTCCTCTTGCCTCTTTCTTGCCAGGAGGCCTTTCACAGCCTGGTCTTGCTCCAGGGCCTGCCTGGCTGGGAGTGTGGACACTGACAGCAGGGATTTGTTGTTGTTGTTGTTTGGTTGCTAAGTTGTGTCAGACTCTTTGTGACCCCATGGTCTATAGCCCACCAGACTCCTCTGTCCGTGGGATTGCTTAGGCAAGAATACCAGAGTGGGTTGCCATTTCCTTGTCCAGACAGCAGGGATGTGTGGTGCATATACAAAGGGTCTCGAGTGTTTAGGCAGCCTCCTTCCCTCTCCCCTTCCTCCTCCCTTTCCCCCCAGCACCCAGCCCCTTTGCTGAGTGAATGAACAGACAGAAGCTGTCTCCTCGCCAATGCATTGCTGGAGCCACAGAGGCAGCCACGCCTGTGGCCCCCTGGCTGCTCTACGTCTGATTCTGCAACGGTGGTGGCACAGCCAGAGGTATGTGACCAGTCACAGGGCTTTGCTCAGCTGGGGGTTGGGAGCCTCCCCGGAGGTGAAGCTGAAGGGTTGGTGGGTGATGGACAAGAGCCCAGAGGCAGGAACACGCACCATGGGGGGAAGCAGGTTTCTAGAAGCTCCCAGGGCCACCTGTCCAATGTGAGGGACAGTGATGGACAAGAGTCCTAAAGCCCCGGGCTCCTTTCCTGGCAGGCTGGGGTGTTCTTGCCGTGAGGTGTGGCCTTCATCTTGAGCTACCTGCATCCCAGCCCTGCCCAGCCCAGCCTGGACTCCTGCCGACCCTGAAGCTGCCTCTGATGGAGGGTCGGGGGGGGGCGCCAGGCTCTGAGCACAGGGCCTCCTTCCTTCTGCTTCCCAGACCCTCTCCCAATTATGATTTTATTTTACTTAAAATATTTATTTATTTATTTTTGGCTGTGCAGGGTCTTTGTTGCTGAGTGTGAGTTTCTCATTGCGGTGGCTTCTTTGGTTGCAGAGCGTGGGCTCTAGGTGCACAGGCTTTAGAATATGCAGCTCATCGTCTCAGTAGTTGTGGAGCACAGGCTCAGTAGTTGTGGAGCACAGGCTCAATAATTGTGGCACACAGGCTTAGTTGCTCTGCGGCATGTGGGATCTTCCCAGACCAGGGATCAAACCTGTTTCCCCTGCACTGGCAGGCAGATTCTTAACCAATGGACCACCAGTGAAATCCTTCAACTATGATTTTAGATCAGCAGTTCTCAGAGTGGGATCCCAGGACTGTGTTAGAAATGCAGGTTCTCAGGCCCCAGCCCCGACCTCCTGATCAGACACTTTGGGGGAGGGGCTTCCCGCCAGGGGATTCTGATACCTTCTCAAGAGCAAACAGACCGACCCAGGGGTTCAGGCCTGGGTGAGAATAAGACCCTTCCTCTTGGTTCTGGCGTCTTCCCAGATCACAGTCTGCCGTCCTGAGCCAACTAGGCCCCACTGACTGCCACGTCTGCTCCCAGATGTGGACTGACCAGGGCCAGCCCCAGATGTCAAGTTGAGTTGGGACCTGGACACTACTCCCTGCACTGGGGAGCCCGAAGGTCTCAGCGCAGGGACCTTTCATTTGATTTGCTTTGGTCTCTGGAGAGCTGCCCGGTGGCCTTTGGCCAACGCTCAGCATCAGTTACAGAGTCATGGGGCAGAATCGTGGGGTAGATCAGGTCCACCACACCCTTGGAGATCCCTCAGGGGCTGTGGTTCATGCCCTTACCTTAGAGCCTCTGGGAGAGGTTAGTGGCTGGCCCAGGGCCAGGACGTGGGAAAGCACTTTCCTAGGCCACCCCTGCCTGTTGCCCGCCCCCCCCCGCCCCCACCCTCACACACACACTCAGCTCAGACAACCACTCGGGTGTCACTTGGATCCAGTTACTCAGAGCACAGATGAATCCCGACTTTCCGTCACCGGCATTCAGGAGCTTGAAAGGGCTTCGAGGACATGCGGGGGCCTGATGTCTCTCCTTGGCGTCTCTCTCCCTGCCTGGGGTAAGACAGCATCTGGGTCAAGGAGTCACTGTGTTAGCAGGAATCGTATCTGGCAGGAGTGTTCCTAGGTGGCTCAGCGGTAAAGAACCCACCTACCAGTGCAGGAGGTGCAGGAGACATGGGTTTGATCCCTAGATTGGGAAGATCCCCTGGAGGAGGAAATGGCAACCCACTCCAGTATTCTTGCCTGGGAATTTCCATGGACAGAGGAGCCTGGCGGGCTACCGTCGATGGGGTTGCAGAGTTGAACATGACTGATCATGCATGTGGTGTACCTACCTGCAAAGACCTTCTCTAAATTGACCATTTGACATGGATCCCTGACTTTGGGTAAGAGAGGGGGCGGGTTGAGAGGGAAGGGGATGTTTTCAGGTGAGATCTCTTCATTCTCATGCCCTAGGTTAGCAGCCTTTTCCAGTTCTATAGAAACATAAAGTAGGCTCAGAGAGGCTGGGAAACCCAGGAAAAGTCACACAGCAGTATGGATCAGAGTGGACACTCATTTCCTGTCTGGCTGTCCCCAGAGCCCCAGGCCCTATCATCCGGTAAAACACAAGCCTCAGTCTTTAGGAGCAAATGTGTAACCTGGGGGCCCCCTCTCTCCAAAATACAGGGAGGGATATTTGGTCATTACATAGCAAGTTAAACTGATGTGTTTATCATGGGCTTTGCTGGGACCTTAGTGTATTCATTTAGTTTCTGAAGCTTCAGGAGGGAAACAGAGTGTTTAGAATCTCCATAACCTCTGGGGAGGAAGGACTGGTCCCACTAGACCCTGGGTGAGGGGCCCCTGGCCTGGGAGGCTGCACAGGCAGCTGTGGGCCAAGGCCCTGGGAACCTGCCCCCAGCAGCTCCTCCAGCTTGACCAGCAGCCTGGCAGCCCAGGCCATGTGGTGCTGGATTTGCCTCGGGTGGGGGGCGGGGAAGGCAGGTTCAATGGTGGCCCTGGGGACCACAGCCTGGCTGCCAGCCTTCCACTGGGCCAAGGCTGCCTCAGACCTGGTGGGTGGGAGGTCTTTGTCAGGAGTAAACAGCCCTCCACAAGGTCCAGAAAGGTCACTGGGGAGACCGCACACCTGGACCCTCTGTGCACCCATGGGGCCCAGGCCGCAGTCCCTCCCCTTCCCACTCCAGGCCTGGGGAGAGTGGGGGCCCTTCGTTGTTAAGTGCAGGGGGTAGTGAGTGGAAGAAATGTCCCCAGGACAGGTGTTCCTTGAGAGCTCAGAGGTGGGTCTCACCTGCCTGGCTGAGCCTCCAAGCTTTCATCCTCCCCCGGGTTCTGGGTGGATGCGAGCAGAGACTCAGCCCAGGGAGGGTGGGGGACAGGACCCTTCATAGCCCAGGGGGAGTCCCCGGTGGGGGAGGGTCCGTCTGATGCTGGGAGACCGCACCTACTTCGTTCACTCACCCCTGTGGAGCTCCAGCCCACCAAGACTTTCCTCTTCACCCCTCCCCCTGTCACACACGATGCCCCTCCAGTGGTATTCATTTCGCCACGGATGCTGTCCCGCCTCCCTGCCTCACCCTTGCTCTGTGCCCTCAGCTTCACCCGGCCCTCTGTTCCACTCCCCAGGCCTGATCCCAGCAGCCTGTGGACCACCTCAGGTCTCAGGTCTGGAGCCGAAGTCCTGGTCAGGCCCGGAGGCCCTGGCCTGGGCCTTCATGAGCTCTGGCTCAGGCCATGTCCTTCCTAAGACCAGCCTCTGTCCCTCACTGTCTGCTCCACACCCTGCAGCTCTGCCCTGGCAGGCCACCTCCCACTGGTGACCCCACTGTGGACTGCACCCCTCCTGACTTCCACCTTCCTCCCTGCGGATAAGCCACCTGCCCCCTCCCCACCCCTCCTGTCCGGGAGCAGAATGCCACAGTCTGAGCCCAGACCGGTGAGCTCTGCAGCCTTTTCCGTGGAAAGGAAGCCTATGGGCCGGGGACCTCAGAGACAAGCTTCCCCTCCTGTTCCAGAGGTTGCAGAGCTGGGCTGTGGGCACGGGGACGGGGCTGCGGTTCAGTGAGGTAGGACCAGATGCGCACATGGGGTCCTCGTGTGTTAGTGTGAGCAGAGGATGTGATGATTACGATGGCTGCTCACAGGGGATGCTCTGTACGGGTTTTGTGAGCATCTCATGCATGGTAACTCATCTAGTCCTGAGACACAGGGCTGTTCCCACCCCCATCTTACAGGTGAGGAAACCAAGAGGTTAAGGACTAGCCAGGAGGTGCAGGCTGGCTCCAGGCTGTGCTATTGACCACAGAGGAGAAAGGGATGCTGCAGGGGTACCAACTGGGCTCTGTGGGCACCCTGCTGGGCTCAGAGGCCCCACAAGCACGCCCTGGGCAGGTCTGGCTTGTGACTTTGCCGGCAGCACCCTGCTAGAGCTGGCCCATTCAGTGGTACCACAGGCAATTTCTCTGGCTGCTTGCTTGGGCGGGGTGAGATGACCAGACCCGCCTTCCCTCTTCCTGCTCCCCAAATGCAGTGGGAGCCATGCCCTGGGCTACCAGAGTTAGCCCAGAACCAATGTCTGCCACCTGTCTGGGCCCAGGATAAGCAGTGTGGTACCCAAGCCTCAGTTTCCCCATCTGTGCGGCAGATAGTCAGGCTGGGGCTACCCCAGTGCTTCCCAGGGTTAGTGCACATGGGCTGGCTGGACCCACCCCCAAGCCCCCCAGAAACCATTTCCCCGAGTCCCCAGGCAGGTTGATGGGCCGATTCTCCTTACTGTGCTTCTCATGTGAGGCCAGGTGGTGTCCATAACCCCTGGAGAGGCCTGAGTCCCTGTTGCCTCTTGTTGACAAGGGGGGCCCTGTGGTGGTCTGGTGGTTTGGGGTTCCCCTCAGGGCAGGAACGTGAGAGGTACCAGGGATGTCAGATGACCAGAGGCGCTGGTCGGAGATGCCCCAAAGTGTCTGGCCTGGGGGCTGCTGGGCTGGAGCTCTGGTCCCTGCTTCGTGTCTCCCCCAGATGTCTGCACCCCCAGACTCTGACTCCCCAACACGGAGCTCCTGCTCAGGCCTGGGCCTCCTCCTCATGTCTGGAGCCAGGGGGGCTGCTCTCCCACATGATCCCCTCTAGGAAAGCCTAACAGGCACACAGTAGCCAGGGTGCAGCCCTGTGTTGGAAGGCAGTTCTGCAACTTCCAGCCTGGCACAAGTGGCTGCCTCCCCAGCCCCTCCCCGGGTTTCAGACACCTCCTCTGTAGAGGGAGGTGACCTGTAAACTGTGCCCCAGGGCTGGATGAATGCACATCGCTAGGGGCCGGGCCATATCTGCCCTGTCCCCTCCCCAGCTCTCCCACCTGGTAGGGACCCCCAGCACTCCCCAGCCCAGGCCCATGTGGGCTCCACCCAGCTCAGCCTCTCAGGGTCCAGCTTGGAGAGTGAGTGAGCCCGGCTCACCGGCTGAGTGAAGGGGAAGCTGCATGGCAGGCCCAGCTCAGCGTGGTCTGGATGTCAGTGAGCATCAGTTCCCTGCCATCAGGTCTACTCTGGGTCACCTCAGGGGCCTCCTCCCGTACGTGCTTCCCCCAGGAAGGGGACACAGTGCACAGCCTCTACTGTAAACAGTCTGACAGAGGCAGCAGGGGGTAAGGGAAGGGAGAGGGAAGGAAGGCTGGAAGGGCCTCCCGAATTCTCATGCATGCTGAAGCTTTTAGTGTTGCCTGGCAACCAGAGGAGCAAGGAGGGTGTCAGAGAGGAGCCCAGCCCACACTGATGCCCAGCCCCACGCTGGGTAGTCTTCCTCTGGGGGCGGGAGGGGGCCTGTCAGAGGGCTAGGAATCAGGCTCCTGGAGGCACCAGGGTCTCCCTCCAGGCCTGTCTTCTCTAAGGAGCCAAGGGTGATGGGGCTCCCAGGAATGGCCACACACCTGCCACCTGGTGGTCCTGAGGATGGTCTCCCCTTCCCTCCAGCACCAGCTTAGGGCACCCCTGGAGTCTTGGCTTTGGTCTAGACTTTGACCCTGACCAGTGTCTTATATCCTTGGACAGACTGCTTCACGTCTCTGACCTCAGTCTACACTCCTATAAAATGGGCCGGTAGCACTCCTCATAGGAGTTACTGTGAGGAATAAATGACAAAGCTGTGTGGGGCTGCAGGACACGGGAGGCTCCATGAGGAGTGGTCCCTGCCCCCAGGGGGTGACAACCTAAGAAGATGATGGTGACAGACTATCCAGGGCCTTTGGAAGAACTGGTTGAAGGTACCGAGGTCAGCTCTCCATACCCCAGCCTGTGAGACTATCCAGGACATCCTGGGAGGGGTCCAGACCTAGAGTGAGGCCAGGGTGGTTGGCAGTGGGTGGGGCAGGAAGGAGTGATGCTGAGCAGGTGGCCGGCGAGGGCATGAGGACCACACGGTTAGCCAAGGCTGGGGGTGGGGAGAGTGCCTGGGTGTTGGCTCCAGGGAGGGGCTGTGGTTCTTTGGTGACATTGGGAGGGTTTTCGTGTGTCTGCATGTGGCATTTCCACCTCGGCCAACCAGAGGGCTTGGCCTGGGCTGAGTGGGGCTGGACTCTGCCTGGCAGTGACCAGGCAGTGGCCGAGGGGACTTCCCGGGAGGGTGCTGGAAACCCCAGCGCTGCCTGGTTTCCGCTCCAAAGGCCTGGGAATGCCCTGGCCTCTGCCCAGGAGGAAAGTCCCCAGCTTTCCTGCTGTGCGCTGTGGCCAGGGCTCCGGGGCCAGGGGCCTGGAGTGGATGCCAGCACCAGCCAGGCCGGGGGCGCCCGTGTGGTCAGACCCCCATGGGGACATACATACAAGTGTCGCTCATGTCACCCGTGTGCCGTGCTGAGGCTACCTCACAGTCCCTCCCTTTAACCACAGTGTTGGGGTCTCCAGGGAGAACCCCTGCTTGAAGTTCATCCCGCAGTGACCTTGAGCTGCAGCTGTGGCTCCAATCTTGGTTTCGCAATAGACACTGTGCTCAGGAAACACCACCTTAAGCAGGGCACCACCCAGCGTGACTGCTGAGCGGGGTGCCCACCATCCCCCCACCCCTCCTGCGGCCCGGGGCCCAGGGAACCTGGTGTCTCAGGGTGGTAAACTGGGTGTGACGGTGTCAGTTCCAGGTCCTCCGAGAAGCCGAGGGCGGCGGCTGGAGGTGGCAGGCCGGCAGAGCCTGGGTCAGCCCCAGATGGAGAGATTAGGACAGGAAGGGTCAGGTAGGAGGAGCCACAGACCACAGACCGCATGGAGCCTGCAGGAAAGGTGCCTGTTAGCAGAGGCCTGCCCTCAGCAGGGTGGTTTGGGGTGGGGACAGCCCCAGTGCCCTGGGGTGGGAGCAGCTTGGGGAAGCGCGGCCTCAGTGGGCAGCAGGGCGGATGCAGATAGGCTGCGCTGGGGGCTGTCAGCCTGCAGGGGCCCCTCACAGTTATCTTGGTGCAGTGTGGGGGCCGAAGAGGGTCCTGAGAGCAGCCCCCCACCCCCATGCACCCCTTGCCCTCTTTGCATCCCAACTCCTGGGCTTCCTGCCTTGGGTATTTTGGTCCATCTTGCTTCCTCCTTGGACAGTTGGGATCATGACAGCCTCCAGGATCAAAGGAAGCACTTCTGAAGGGATGCGCCTTCTCTGGGTTCCCATGCCGACATGTGCTAGGACCTGGCATGCAGGTCCCACTCAGCCCTCATTCAGCCTTGCGGGGTGGGGACAATGGTGCTGGCCCTGGGCCCCACTCCTGAGCTCATTAGGGACAGGCAGGTGGACCATCAGCTCTGTGCATGCAGCTATGTGGCAGCTGCTGGTCGTGGGCAGCTCCAGAGCCCACATCCAGATGGGCTTGTGCGTGGAGCCCAGGTGGTGTGTGAGGCCCCTTTCATGGTGCCACCACGGCCACCCCCTGGTGCTTTGAACCATGGCTGGTTGCCACGGCCCCAGGGATGTGCATGGGGTGGCTGCCACAAGATGATCAATAACACATACTTATCATCTTACAGGCTTCCCTGATAGCTCAGCTGGTAAAGAATCTGCCTGCAATGCGGGACACTTGGGTTCGATTCCTGGGCTGGGAAAATCCCCTGGAGAAGGGAAAGGCTACCCACTCCAGTATTCTGGCCTGGAGAATTCCACGGACTGTATATTCCATGGGATCGCAGAGTCCAATGTGACTTTCAGTTTTTTTTTGTCATACGGTTCTGTGGTTCAGAGGCCAGCGGTCTCAGTAGGGTGGGGAGGGGCTCTGGGGGAGGGTCTTTTCCTGCTCATCCAGGTTCCACGTGCTGTGGGACCATGATTCCCATTCTCTGCTGGCTGTCAGCTGGGACCCCTCACCCCCAGGCTTGTCATATGGCCCCCTGCACCTCAGAGCCTGCAGTGGTCGAGGGAGGGGAGGTCTGCTCATCTCTCTGACTCTACGCTATCATCACATCTCTTGCTCTGACCACAGCCTAGAAGGTTCCCCAATTTTACAGACTCGTGATTAGATCTAGCCCACCTGGGTGACACAGGATAATAATCTCAAAAGCCTTAATTTAATCACACGTGAAAACTTCCCTGGTGGCTCAGATGGTAAAGAAAGTGAAAGTGAAGTCGCTCAGTCGTGTCTGACTCTTTGAGACCCCATGGACTGTAGCCCACCAGGCTCCTCTGTCCGTGGGATTCTCCAGGCAAGAATACTGGAGTGGGTTGACCATTTCCTTCTCTAGGGAATCTTCCCGACCCAGTGATCGAACCCAGGTCTCCTGCATTGCAGGCAGGTGCTTTAACCTCTGAGCCACCAGGGAAGCCCCATGGTAAAGAATCTGCCTGCAATGAGGGAGACCCGAGTTTTATCCCTGGGCCGGAAGATCCCCTGGAGAAGGAAATGGCTACCTTCTCCAGTATTCTTGCCTGGAGAATCCCATGGACAGAGGAGCCTGGCAGGCTATAGTCCATGGGGTCGCAGAGTTGGGCACAACTGAGTGACTAACACACACACACACACACACACACACAGTCCCTTTTGCAGTGGAGTCTTTTTGCCAGAAGTCCATTTTGTCACATTCACAGTCCCAGGATTTAGGCGTAGTTGGGGCCCATACCCACTGTTAGGAGCCTGATCCCTCCTCTATCGAGTCAGAGGGCCTTGGGCAATCACAGCCCAGGGCGAGCCTGGTGGGGCTCCCCTGCTGCCCAGCCTCTCTGCTGTGTGGGGTGTCACGCCCCATCACCCCCACTGTGCCACACTGCACACCAGGGGAGTGTGTGGGCAGCCACTCCCCACAGTGGGCTTTCCCTGGACTGGGTGTGCAGCGCCCCCTGTCTGTGGGATGGACACCAGAGCGGCGCGGTGGTCTCTCCATCATCTGGCTCCTTGTGAGCTCGGGTGGTCCTGTGGGAAGGGAGCAGCACGTGCTCTGTGAGGGGAGTTTGGGGGAGGGGCATCTGCTACACATTGTGGAGTTCTGGTGGGGTCGGGGCGCAGGGGAAGCCTCTGCTCAGAGCAGGGAGCCTGTGAGAGGGCAGGGAGGGTTCCCAGGGCTGCTCTCAGGATGCTGGCAGCCCGAGAGCCCCAGTCCCGCCCGGCCTGCACAGGGCAGGAAGGGCAGAGTTCCCATGTGCGCCATCCTGCCCAGCCCTTCCTGCTTGCGGCTGTCTGGCTGTGCAGCTAGATGGAGCCGGCAAGCGCACTGCATAGTGCTCGCCCAGCCCTCTACTCCTGGCAGGTAGCCTGAGCCCAGAATGCCCCTCCTGTGGTGCTGCTAAGAATCCCGAAGTTTGGGGCAGGAGAGGGGAGTGCAGAGCACTGTGTGTGGGTGCTCACTGTGTGCCACATGAGATCTGGGTTCTGCATGTACCCGAGTTAAGCCACTGTGCCTGACCTTGGATCTGAAACCCTGTCAGGGGTCCAACCAGGGAGGTCCAACCTCCCTCCCTCTCTCCATCCACCTGTCCGTCTGTCCCTCCATCCCTGTGCGTGGGCTGTCCCACCCGACCCCACCCCCATCCGTGATGGATGTTCTATCTAGCCCAGTATCTCTGCCTAGTGGCCCTCTAGCCAGAGCTTATGTACCCTTCCTCCCTCCTAGAAGAGGCTGCTGGATATTGAACTCCCACCTGTCTTGAGGCCCTCTCCCCACTCCAGTCTACCTCATCCCGTTGTCAAAGCTCACAGCTCACAGCTCATGGATCAAATTCCTCTGCCTTGGCCAGGCTAGGCCTGGGGAGAGTCAGGTCTGCTCCATCTGCTGACAGCTTCTGACCTGGAGGCAGGTCTCCTGATGTGCAGAGTGTGTGTGTTTGGTGGGACACCAGACACGGATGGGAGGGATGTCCTGATTGATCCACCAGGGGCTCCAAGCTCCGTTTTCTCCTGGGGGCCTGACATGGGCAAGTCTTTGTCCTGGCGCCTTCTAGGATCATTGGGGACAGGTGTCCCCCCATGCCCTCATCCAGAACTTTGACACCACACATCCTGGCCTGGCCTGGCCAGGCAGGAGCTGGCCAAGGAACAGCAGGCCACTCCTGTGTGTCCTCAGGGATGGTGCCACCACTCACCCAGGGACCTCTCCCCTGCCACCTGTTCCCATGTTATCAGCCATCAGTCTGTCCTGGGGACTCGAGGGGCATGGCATCATCACCTGTCTTCCTCTGAACCCAAGGAGAACAAGAGGAAACTGATACTCATAGAGGCAGGGGGCCAGTTCAGGTTATCCACCGGAGGCAGAACTGGGCCAGAGCACGGCTTGTCCTTGTCGGGTAGCACCCTGTGCCCCTGGGGGTGCAGGCCTGGAGGAGTGGGCCGTGATCGGGAGCAGAAGCGCGGGTGCCCCTCAGCTGAGCCGTGAGGGCAGAGGCCACAACCCAGATTTCTGACGAACCCGAAAGGCCTGAGGCTCTGGCACCCCTGTAATTAGCTCGTTTCACAGTCTGCTCAGGGTTCGCAGGACGAACAGAACTGCGCTGTGTGTCCCTGGTCATGTCTGGAGGTGAGATGGCATGACTGGGGGCTCGGGGCTGACATCTCAATTTTCACAGCTGCCTGCATTCTTCACACACCCCAGCGCCTCCTGCTCTGCTGCGAATGAGGAACAGAAAATCAATCTGTGTGGATTTTTCTTTTCTTTTCAATACGTGTGTAGGTGTGTTCCTGCTCCAGCATTTGCGCCTCCTGGGGCGTGCCTGATAAAGCCCTGAATCGCAGGATGGCGAGGGGGTGGCCTGGGAGGCAGCATGTGGCTGCAGCCCACCCCAGGCAGATGAGGGGACCTGCTGCTGAGCCCACAGGGACACTTCTCTCCGGGGATCCGCCCGGGACTGGGGCGGGAAATGGCGTCACAGTGCAAGTGGAACCAGGCTCCAATCTCAGAGCCACCTCTCCCCTTCCCGCTGGATTTCTGGTGCATCCCAGGTTTCTTTCATGGGCTGCTGCCCATTAGAGGAGCGAGGCGTGCCTTCTATGACCTGCAGCCGTGGGGCACCCCCGCCCCTGCCCCCGGCATGCCTGGGTTTGTAATGTAGTGTGCACTGCCCTGGGTGACGCCCAGGCCTCGCTGCCTCTGTCTGCTCCTCAGGACAGAGGCCCTGCTCACACCCATCCTTCTAGGTATTCAGCGAGCTGTAGGAGCCACTGCCTGGCCCGGGACGGGTTCTGCCGGCAAGTCATCCCCCACCCCCACCCCAGGGTGGACAAACCTTGTCCCTTGAGGACTGCCCAGCCCTGTACGGCTCCCTTTTCTCTGCCCTATGCGAAACTGGCCTTGACCAGTTGGCATATGGGAAATAGCTGAGCCGTGATGCCTCTTGTGTGCTTTTGACTTTTTTAAAAAACATATTTATTTATTTTGGCTGCACCGGGTCTTAGGCATGGCACATGGGATCTTTGATCTTTGCTGTGGCAGGCAGGATCTAGTTCCCTAACCAGGGAACAAACCCCCGCCCCCTACACTGGGGGCACAGAGTCTTAGGCACTCGACCACCAGGGAAGTCCCTGCCTTTGATGCTTCTTAGCCTGACCTTATGGAGAAGGCAATGGCAACCTACTCCACTACTCTTGCCTGGAAAATCCCATGGACAGAGGAGCCTGGTAGGCTGCAGTCCAGGGGGTCGCTAAGAGTCGGACGTGACTGAAGCGACTTAGCAGCAGCAGTAGCAGCAGCAGCCTGACCTTGGGGCTGGTTGAGGGTCTGATGCAAACAAGGTGATGGGGTTAAGGGCCTCACCGAGGTACCCGGCCCACCTTTCCCTGCGGCATGCACTTCTCACACCCAGTGGTTCTCAGACCTGACTGCACAGTAGAAGTCCCTCGAGTTGATGGGAAGTATAAATTCCTGAGCCACATCTCCAGAGACTCTGGTTTAATTGGTCCAGAGGTGGAGCCCAGAAGTCTGTTTTTATCAGTCTTGTGGGATGGTGGGGGTGGGGGTGTAGTTTTTAAGAGTGAATTGTGCCAGACAATAGGCAGAAACTGGACCCTCCTCTGTCCCCTGGGACAACTTGTGGTTGGTGACAGATGCTTGCCGAACGGGGGCTGGTCTCTGCATCACCCCAGCTGGGAATTGTCGAAGCTTCTTGGTGTGTCCCCTGCAGGGGACTCCTCCTGGTCTCCCCATCTCCAGGGTCACCCTTCATAGGCCTGAGACCTTAGCTGCATCTGTGGGTGTATTGTGCTGGGAGGGTATCTGCACCCACCCTCCTAGGTGTCCATCACATGCTGTGTTTTCTAGAAGAGGAAACTGAGGCTCAGAGAGGTGGAAGGCTTGTGCTGACTCCCTCAGGGGGACGCAGAGCTGGAGACCTCACCAGGCTACCAGGCACCGCTGCATGCCCTGTGTGCCCTCCCTCGGGGGGCTCTACCTGAAGAGGACATTGAATAATCCTGCTTTAAAAAGAAACTTTAAACACCTGAATTGAATCTCTGCAGGAGCATTTTCTCTGAGGAAAGAACTATCAGAGCCTGGAGCCAAATACTTCAGTTAGCACCCCCTGACTCAGACAAGTTCCCCTCCATCTCAGGACCTGGTCTCCTGACCCGACAACCCCCCACCCCCAAGACCCTTGGCCTCAGACTCTAGGGGTAGTGGTGCTCACTGAGCCCTAGTCCTGAGAGTGAAAATGTGCCTTGTATCTCATTCTAAAGAAGGTTCCTTCGCAGAGTCCTGTGAATGTCTGAAGGAAGATTGAGTCCGTGATGAGAGCTTGATAAGCAGAGAAGGCAGAGCTTCATTCACATCTGTAACGTGTTCTTGGATCCCGGGTCTCCATTCCTTGCCCCTACCCTCCACTCATCAAGTAAGATAGGACTCAGGCCAGACTGCAAAGGGCTCAGCTCACCAACCGCATTACTCAGAGTGCTTCTTCCAAATTGGAGGCAATATGGTGTATGCCAGGCATTCTCAAACTTTCTGTAGCAGTGAAGTGAAAGAAACCCAGGGTGATGCAAAATAGATCAAAGGGAATCAGCTCGGCTTGAAAGGAGGTGGGGAAGGTGGCTGAGAGTCTGGTAGGAGACACAGTCACAGGATGGTCCCCGGAATAGCACACCTGAGATCTGGGAAATGCTGCAAAGAGAAGGCTGCTGCTCCCAGGCAGGGAGGTGGGGCCGCGGGAGGCCGGACCGGAAGAACACCCTAAGCAGAGGGAGCAGCCCGTGTGGGGCCCTGTGGGGGTGCAGGAGCAGGTTCATGGGACAGCAATGGGTATGGGGTCAGGGTGAGGCTAGGCCTTGCCAGCCATGTCACCAGGTTTTGACTTCTATGAAGTGTTTTAAGTTGAAGTGTGAGTGCATGCTAAGTCACTTTAGTTGTGTCCGACTCTTTGCCACCCCACGGACCATAGCCCTCCATGGGAATCCTCTGTCCATGGGATTCTCCAGGCAAGAACTGGAGTGGGTTACCATTTCCTTTTCCAGGGGGTCTTCCCGACCCAGGGATTGAACCCTCGACTCTTAAGTTAAGGTGTGCAGAAGCCACACGTGTGATCCCATCTGTAGAGTGATTAGCAGATGGAGAGGGGATGGGATGTGGGGCACGGTCATGAAACAGCCACTGGGAGGTCAGTGTGGAGAGAGGAAGCTTCTTGGGCTAGGGTGTGCCAGTTGAGATGGACAGACAGATGTGGTCAGATGTGAGAAGTGCAGAGCAGGCACACTGCTGGCATTGGGCGATGGGTTGGCTGTGGGGCAGGGGCCAGGGAGGGGTCTTGGCAGCTCTTCTTGGTCCTTGATGTGGCATCCTACTCACTAGAGGGATCCAGCTTCTTGAGTCTCTCTCTTTCACAGTTGTTTCTTCTTTTAAGATTTCTTTTGTTTCTCTGGGATTGGTTCTTCCCTTGGCTGTTTGGCCTTTTGCTTTTTTGCTGTCTATCCTCTCAGACAAGACCTCCACCATCTCAGGACCAGGTCTCCTGCCCTGACGACCCTTGACCCCAAGAGCCTTGGCCTCTGACCCTTGGGGCAAGGGTGCTCACTGAGCCCTGATTCCTGAGAGTGAATTGTTAACCTGCCTTGTGAACATGTTAATGTGCAATTGTTAACACACCTCCTGAACTTGGGGCTGTCTGTCCATTTTAAGAATGAGGTCTGGGGGTCCACCGAATGCGCCCTTTGTTGTATTTGGGTCTGACTGCCCCACAGCATCTTTCCCCCTGTGGCATTTCTGAGCAGACATGTGCAGTGAGGTTGGCTGTGCCAGCCCTTGGAGGGCTTCGCACTGGCCGCCCGGCTCCATGCTGGAAGCCCCCTCAGAGGACAGTTCTCTGTGTGGGGTCTGCCCTGCCTCCGAGCCCGGTAATGACCTCCTGTCCATGTCCTGTGTCTGGAAGGTGGGGGTGACACTTCCCTGCCCCCAGGCAGCCCTCTGCCTTTGTCTGTGTACCCACCTGAAAGGTGGGGTTTCCTGCTTGGGCTCCTCTGTGGTTTCTGCCGTCCACCCGCCCCTCGTGCCTTCCGTTTTCCAGAAGCATGAGTCAGTCTTGTCCATCAGCCACCCACCCTCTTTCACAACGGTTCCTCTGTTCTCTCTTATCTCATGGAAGTTGGAGGGGTATAAAGCCAGTGCATGTGCTCAGTTTCCCTCTTGAACTAGAATTCAGAAGTGCTACATGAAGTACTCTTACAAATCCATAGATTTTGTTGCCCTTCCTTGGGCCTGACTCTGCTGTGGCACCCTTGATTTTTCTTTCTCTTAAACCCTACATCTGATAAATGAACAAATCCTGTCTCTGTAATAAAGTCCAGAACCTGCCACTTCTCACTCCCTACACATCCTCCAGAGCACATAGGTTTTTTGCAGGAGCTTCTAACTGGGCTTCTGTTTCACCTCTGCCTCCTGTGGTTTTTGGCTCTGTAAATCAACCAGAGTGGTTTAAATTCAATTGTGTCAACCCCCACTCCAACCCTCCAGTGGGAAGTAAAGAGATTGTGAGGATGGATGAAAGAGGCAGGGAACACCACACACAGATGTAGACTCCAAGGGTCTGAAGAGGAGCCCTGTATTGGGGTGAACAGTGTCCCCCCAAATTTATGTCCACTTGGAAACAGTGATGTGACCTTATGTGAAAATGTGCTTTGTTGCTCACTCGTGTCCTACTCTTTGTGACCCCACTAACTGTAGCCTGCTAGGCTCCTCTGTCCATGGAATTCTCCAGGCAAGAATACTGGAGTGGGTTGCCATTGCCTTCTCCAGTATGTGAAAATAAGGTCTACGTAATCAAGTGAAAATGAGGCCATATTGGATAATAATGTTAGTCACTCAGTTGTGTCTGACTTTTTGTGACCCCATGGACTGTAGCCCACCAGGCTCCTCTGTCCGTGGGATTTCCCAGGCAAGAACACTGGAGTGGGTAGCCATTCCCTTCTCCAGGGGATCTTCCTGACCAGGGATCGAACCTGGGTCTCTTGCATTGCAGGCAGATTTTCTGCCATCTGAGCCACCAGGGAAGCCAGGTTCTTTTTTTTTTTTTTCCATTTATTTTTTTTAGTTGGAGGCTTTTCAATATTGTAGTGGTTTTTGCCATACATTGACATGAATCAGCCATGGATTTACATGTGTTCCCCATCCCGATCCCCCCTCCCTCTTCCCTCCCCATCCGATCCCTCTGGGTCTTCCCAGTGAAGCCTGGTTCTTAAATCCAATGACTGGTGTCCTTATAAGGAGAGTGAGTGTAGAGGCACATGACTGTGAAGACAGACATTGAAGCAAAACATCTACAAGTCAAGGGGTGCTGAGCATCACTGGCAACCAGTGGAAGCTGGAAAGAGGCAAAGGGCTGTAGCATGGACTTTTCCCTAGGACCTGAGGGAACATGGCCCTGCTAACACCTTGATTCTAGACTTCCAGCACCCCAAATTGTGAGAGAATACATTTTCGCTGTTTCAGGCCACCCATTTTTTGGTAGTTTATACAGAAACCCTAGGAAACAGCCCTTATCCAGGCCTACAAAGCCTAGCAGGGCCTGTTCTCCTCTTTCCATCCTTGCTTTGCCTCCACGTATGCTCTTGCCCCAGGGCCTTTGCACTGGCTGTTCCCTCAGACCCACAGGGATTACTTTAGTCAGGGCTTGCTAAGTCACCTCATGGGAAGGAACTCCCCTGAATGCCTGCTTTAAACAGCAAAGCCCCACCTTCCCTATCCGTTCCTGGTCCACCCTGCCTGCTCTGGTTCTCTGCATGGCTCTTCCAGACAGCTGGGGTCTATTCACTTGTTTGGTATTTATGTCTTCCCTCTGCCAGGGGACCTGGGCTCTGTTGATTGTTTTGCTATCACCTAGAACAGCGCTGCAGCAGCAGAACAGTGCAAGTCACATGCTCAGTATGTGGTCACTGAATGAACGAATAAGAAAAATCCGCAAGTCAGTTGAACAAAGGGGAAAATCCCAAAGTGGGCAATTTCAGGGGGAAAAAAAGCCTTTTTAAATCTCAGTCTCGGAAATTCCCTTATGGTCCAGTGGCTAAGACTCTGTGCTCCTGATACAGGGGGGCTGGGTTCGATCCCTGGTTGGGGAACTGGATCCCACATGCCGCAACTAAGACTCTATGCAGCCAAATAAAAATAAATGTTTTTAAAAAATAAAAAAATAAATCTCAGTCTCACTCATAATTAAAGAAATACAAATTAAATCTGCAATGAGACCATTCTCAACTATTAGAATGTATTGTCAGGGATTTGGATGCTGTCCTGAGCCTATAACTTGGACCATTTCTTCTTTTCTTTACAAAAAATTGGCATATAGAATTCATATAAGGGGCTTCCCAGGTGGCATAGTGGTAAAGAATCTGCCTGTCAATGGAGGAAATGCAAGGGAGGTGGATTTGATCCCTGGGTTAGGAGGATCCCTTGGAGGAGGGGATGGCAGCCCACTCCAATATTCCGGCCTGGAAAATTCCACGGACAGAGGAGCCTGGCGGGCTACAGTCCATGGAGTCGCAGAGTCGGACACAATTGGGTATGCATGCACTGAATTCATATAACATAAAATCTACCCTTTCTTTCAAAGTGAATAATTCAGTGGTTCTTAGTATATTCATGGGGTTATAGAAGCATCATCACTAATTCCACTACATTTTCATACCCCAGAAAGAAACTGCATACTTATTATCTACATTTTCTTCTCCTACCCACCAGCCCTGGCAACCACTATCTATTTTATAACTCTGTAGTGAAAGTGAAACTGTTACTCACTCAGTCCTGTCTGATTCTTTGAGACCCCACGGACTGTAGCCTGCCAGGCTCCTCTGTCCATGGAATTCTCCAGGCTAGAATACTGGAGTGGGTAGCCATTCCTTTCTCCAGGGGGTCTTTCCAACCCAAGGATAGAAGCCGGGTCTCTTGCCTTGCAGGTGGATTCTTTACTGTCTGAGCCACCAGGGAAGCCCATTTTTATAACTGTATGGATTTGTCTATTCTGAACATTTTATGTAAAGGAATCATGCAGTATGCAACCTTTTATGTTCGGTGTCTTTAACTTGGCGTAATGTTCTCAAGGTTCACCCGTGTTGTAGCATGTACTTCATTCCGTCTTATTGCCATGTAATCTCCATTGTGGGCTTCCCCAGTGGCTCAGTGGTGAAAGAATCCACCTGCAGTGCAGGAGATGTGGGCTCGATCCCTGGCTTGGGAAAATCCCTTGGAGGAGGGCATGGCAACACACTCCAGTATTCTTGCTTGTAAAATTCCATGGACAGAGGAACCTGGTGGGCTACAGTCCATGGACCTCAGAGTCAGACATGATTGAAGGGGCTGAGCACAGCGATACCCTATTGTATGGATTTCCCACATTTTGTTTGTCCCTTCATAAGTTGATGGATATTGAGGTATTTCCACTTTGTGGCTAAAATGAGCTATGAAAATTTGTGTGCAATTCTTACGTGAGTATAAACTTCCAAATTTCTTGACTATGTACCCAAGACTGTAAACGTTGGTAACTCTATGCTTGAAATCTTAAGGAACTGACAATTTTCCAAAGTGCAAAAAAATTTTTTGGCAGTGACTTTTATTTTTTAATTGAAGTATAGTTGATTTACAGTGTTATGTTAGTTTCTAGTGTACAAGGTGATTCAGTTATATATATATGTATTCTTTTTCATATTCTTCTCCATTATGATTTATTACAGGATATTGAATATAGTTTTCTGTGCTATATAGTAGGACCTTGTTGTTTATTTTATGTATATTTATTGTTCTTGTTTAGATGCTGAGTCGTGTCCAACTCTTTGAGAACCCATGGACTGCAGCACGCCAGGATTCCCTATCCATCACTATTTCCCCGGGTTTGCTTGAACTCATGTTCATTGAATCAGTGATATCATCCAACCATCTCATCCTCTGTCGCCCCCTTCTCTTTCTGCCCTCAATCTTCCCCAGCATCAGGGTCTTTTCTAATGAGTCAGCTTTTCACATCAGGTGGCCAAAGTATTGGAGCAGTATTGCCTTCTTAATAATAGTGCCTTCTAACCCAAGAACATGGCTGTCCTCCCATTTATTTAAGACTAAATCTCTCCAACTATGTTTTCTAGTTTCCAGTGTACAATTCTTGCACTTCTTCTGTTAAATTTATTGCCAAGTATTTTGTTCTTTCGTTCTTTCACATCAGGTGGCCAAAGTATTGGAGCTTCAGCTTCACCATCAGTCCTTCCAATGAATAGTCAGGGTTGATTTCCTTTAGGATTGACTGGTTTGATCTCCTTGCTATCCAAGGGACTCTCAAGAGTCTTCCCCACACGACAATTCAAAAGCATCTATTCTTCAGCATTCAGCCTTCTTTATGGCCCAGCATATAGTAGTGTGTATCTGTTTATTCCAAACTCCTAATTTATCTCCTCCTCTCCTTTTTTGTAGTTTGTAACCATAAATTTGTTTCCTATGTTTGTCAGCCTGTTTTGTAAGTAAGTTCATTTTTGGGGGACATTTTAGGTTCCACATGTAAGAGATTCCACATAGGATATTTGTCTTTCTCTTTCTGACTTATTTCACTTAGTGTGATAATCTCTGGAGAAGGAAATGGCAACCCACTCCAGTACTCTTGCCTGGAAAATTCCATGGATGGAGGAGCCTGGTAGACTACAGTTCATGGTTGTTGCAAATAGCATTATTTCATTCTTTTTTATGGCTGAGTAATTTTCTGTATTATATATGCACCAGATCTTCCTTATCTGTTCATCTGTTGATATACATTTTGGTGGCTTCCATATCTTGACTATTGTAAATAGAGCTGCTGTGAACATTGGAGTGCATGTGTCTTCGAATTATGGTTTTCTCTAGATATGACTGCACAACTTTACATTGTCACCAATATTGTACTAGAGTTCCAGTTCCTTAACAGTTTCATTAAGACTTCTTATAGGAGTCTGTTTATATCCTAGTGGGTATAAAGTGGTATCTCATTTTGGTTTTGATTTGTATTCCTCTGATGATGTTAAGTTTTATGTGTTTATTTGTAGTTTGCATACTGTCTTTAGAGAAATACTATTCAGATTCTTTGCTCATTTTTATTTTTTAATTTTTTATTAAAATGTATTTAAATTTAGTTGGTTATGCCAGGTCTTAGTTGCAGCCTATGGGAGTTTTAGTTGCAGCATGCAAACTCTTAGTTGAGTGTGGGATCTAGTTCCCTGACCAGGGGTTAAACCAAGGCCCCCTGCATTGGGAGCACAGAGTCTTAAGCCATTGGTCCACGAGGGAAGTCCCCTCTTTGCCTGTTTCTAAAGTGAAATTATGGCTAAGGGGAGACTACTGCATATGATATACAATTTTTTTTTCTTTTTTCCATTCTGGAGGTTGTATTTTCAATACCTTTATAGTGTTCTTTGAAGCACAAAAATTTTAAATTGTCGTGAAATCCAATTCATCTCTTTTTCATTTGATTGCTTGTGCTTTTGCAGTCATAACTAAAAAACCATTGCTTTATCCAGGGTCACAAAGATGCTTTTTCTTTGAGTTTTATGGTTTTCACTCTTATATTTAGATTGAGTTAATTTTTGCACATAGTAGTGAGATAGGGGTTCAACTTGGTTTTTTCAAATGTGACTCTGTAATTATCTCAGTACCATTTGTTGAAAAGACTATCCTTTCCCCAGTGAAATGCCTTGCTACCTTGGTTAAAAATCAATTGGTTATCAATGCACAAGTGTATTTTTGAACTCTCAATCCTATTCCCCTGGTCTATATATAACTAACCTTATGCCAGTATTATACAGACTTGATTACTGTAGGCTTTGTAGTAAGTTTTAAAATGGGGTAGTGTGAACCTTCCAACTTCGTTTATCTTTTTTAAATTGCTTTTGCAATCCTTTGTGAATTTTAGGAACAACTTGTCAGTTTCTGCAAAAAATAAGAAAAGTAGCTAGAGTTTTGGGGTAATCACATTAAATATGAAGATCAATTTGGGCAGTATTGCCTTCTTAATAATATTGCCTTCTAACCCAAGAACATGGCTGTCCTCCCATTTATTTAAGACTAAATCTCTCCAACTATGTTTTCTAGTTTCCAGTGTACAATTCTTGCACTTCTGTTAAATTTATTGCCAAGTATTTTATTCTTTTGGATGCTGTTGTGAATGAAATTGTTTTCTTAATTTTACTCTCAGGTTGTTCATTACAAGTATATAGCATTACAATTGATTTCTGTGTATTGATCTTATATTCTGCAGCCTTGCTGAACTTATTTATTAGTTCTAATTGTGTGCATTTGTGTGTGTGTGTATTTTTTAAGGAATTTTCATACAAAAGACCATGTCATCTACAAAAAATATTGTCTTACTTCTTCCTTCCAATATGGAAGTCTTTTATGTCTTATATCTTTCCTAATCAGTTCCCTTCAGTTCAGTTCAGTTGCTCAGTTGTGTCCAACTCTTTGTGACCCCATGGGCTGTAGCATGCCAGGCTTCCCTGTCCATCACCAACTCCCAGAGCTTGCTCAAAACTCATGCCCATCGAGTTGGTGATGCCACCTAACCATCTCATCCTCTGTCATCCCCTTCTCCTCCTGCCTTCAATATTTCCCAGCATCAGAGTCTTTTTCAGACGAGTCAGTTCTTTGCATCAGGTGGCCAAAGTATTGGAGTTTCAGCTTCAGCATCAGTCCTTCCAAAGAATATTCAGGACTTATTTCCTTTAGGAATGACTGGTTTGATCTCCTTGCAGTCCAAGGGACTCTCAAGAGTCTTCTCCAGCACCACAGTTCAAAAGCATCAATTCTTTGGTGTTCAGGTTTCTTTATAGTCCAACTCTCAAATTCCATACATGACTACTGGAAAAACCATAGCTTTGACTAGACAGACCTTTTTAATATGCTGTCTAGGTTGGTCATAGCTTTCCTTCCAAGGAGCAAGCATCTTTTAATTTCATGGCTGCAGTCACCATCTGCAGTGATTTTGGAGCCCCCAAAAATAAAGTCTCTCACTATTCCCTAATAGTCCTGATTAAAACCTCTAGTACAATACTGAATAGAAGTTGAGATCTCTCTTCTTTACATACATATATTTACAGTTATAAATATCATTCTAAGCACTGTTATCTGCATTCCTTAAGTTTTGGTATATTGTGTTTTCATTTCCATTTATCTCAAGTCATTTAAAATTTCCCCCATTATTTCTTTCTCCAGTGGTTATATAGTAGTGGTTTGTGTAATTTCCACACATATTTTGTGAATTTCCCATATTTCTTTCTGTTATTGACTTCTGCTATCCCTTTATGGCCACAGAACATACTTTGTATGATTTTAGTTCTTTTAAATTTACTAAAATGTGTTTTATGGCCTAACATGTGTATCTTGGGGAATGTTCCATGTCCACTAGAGGAGAATATGTATTCTGTTATTGTTAAATATTCTATGCATGTCTGTTAGTTCTAGTTGGTTTATTGTGTTGTTCAAGTCTTCTGTTTACAAAATGACCTACTGTCTAGTTGTTTTATCCATTATTGAAAGTGGGATAGTGAAGACTCAACTTTTTTTGTCGAATTGTCTATTTTACTCCTTAATTCTATCAGTTTTTGCTCTTAAATTCAGGGGTTCCATTGTTAGGTGCATACATTTATAATTGTTATATCCTCTTGATGGATTGACTTATCATTATAAAATGCCCTTTGTCTCTAGTAACATTTTTTCTTAAAGTCTATTGTGTCTAATAAAGTCTGTGTTGTCTGATATTAAAGTCTATTTTGACTCATCTAGCCATTCCAGCTCTTTTTTGGTTACTGTTTACATGAGATAGCTTTTCCATCCTTTCTTTCAACCTATTTGTCTTGGAATCTAAATTGTGTCTCTTGTAGAAAACATGGTTAGATAATGTTTTTAAATTCATTTTGCCAATCTCTGGGTTTTAATTGCAGTGTTTAGTCTAATCCATATATGTTTGATGCAATTACTGGTAAGATAGGGTTTGCTATTTGTTTTTCATATATTATGTTTGTTCTATTCCATCATTATTGCTTTGTTTTGTGTTGAGTAGTTCTTTTGTAGTACCATTTTAATTTCCTTGTCATTTCTTTTACTGTATATTTTGTTGCTTGGCAGATTAACATTAACATCTTTACTAATAACAATATAATTCTGATTAATATCATCTTAATTTCAATAGTGTACAAATCTTTGCTCCTCTGTAGTTCTGCTACCTCTTATTGTCATAAAATTTACATTTTTATACATTGTGTACTCCTCAGCAATACTTATAATTATTGCTTTATACAGTTGTTTTTTTTAATTCAGATAGGAGAAAAAAAGAGTTACAAACATAAAATACATTTGTGCTGTCTTTTTATATTTACCTATATAGTTGCTTTTATTGATCCTTTTCATTTTTTCATCTGTATTTGAGTTCCTGGTTAGTGTCCTTTAATTTCAGCCTGAAGGACTTTCTTTAGTAATTATTATAGGGTAAGCCTCCTAATGACAGGTTCTGTTTTTATTTGCTGGGTAATTCCTTCCTCATTTTTGAAGGACAGTTTTGCTGCATAAAGAATTGTTGATTGACATCTTTTTTCTTTCAGTACTTTGTATATGTTATCCCACTGCTTTCTGCCCTGCCCTTCTCTGGTTTCTGATAGGGAATCTACTTGGAGTTTGTTGAGCTTTTTGGTTGTATAGATTGATGTTTTTCATCAAGTTTGGGACATTTTAGCCATCAATGCTTCTAATATTCTTTTTATTTATTCATGGTTGCACTGGGTCTTTGTTGCTGCATTAACTTTCTCTAGTTTTGCTGAGCAAGGGCATGGTCTTCTTCAATGTGGTGCATGGTCTTCTCATTGCAGTGCCTTCTCTTGTTGCAGAGCACAGGCTTCAGTAGTTGCTGCATGCAGGCTCAGTAGTTGTGGCATGTAGTCCAGTATTCTTGTTGCTCCTTTCTCTCTTTTCTTTCTGAGACTTCCATTATACACCTGTTGGTATGTGTGATGGTATCTGAGGCTCTATTTTCCTTCATTCTTTTTAGTTTCTGTTCCTCAGACTGGGTGACATTAGCTGACCTCTTCAGGTTTATTGGTTCTTTTTTCTGCCTGTACAGATCTGCTGTTGAGTCCCCTAGTTAAATTTTCATTTCAGTTACTGTAGTTTTCAGTACTGGAATTTCTATTTTTTTAAATAATTTATACCCCTTTGTTGATATTCTTTATTTGATGAAGCATTGTTTCCATACTTTAATTATTCTGACATAGTTTCCTTAGTTCCTTTTTTCCTATTTTATTGAGAATTGACATAATATTGTAAAAGTTTAAGGTATAAACCATGATTATTTCATATATGCATATTTTTCAAAATGATTAGCACAAAAATTTAGTTGATATCCATCATGCCACAGTTACAAATTTAGTTTCTTTTAAAAAAAATTATTTTCTTTGTGCCAGGTCTTAGTTGTGGCATGCAGGACCTTCAGTCTTCATTGCTGCATGCTGAATCTTTTAGTTGTGGCATGTGAACTCTTAGTCATGGCGTGTGGGATCTAGCTTCCTGACCAGGGATCCAATCTGGGCCCCCTGCATTGGGAGCATGAAATCTTAGCCACTGGGCCATCAGTGAAGTCCCACAAACTGTTTCTTTATGATGATAACTTTTTAAGATTTACTCTCTTAGCTACTTTTAAATATACTCTACAGTACTGTTAACTGTAGTCATCATGTTGTAATTACATTGTCAGAACTTATTTATCTTACTGTGAGTTTTTACCTTTTGACCGCTTTGTCAGGATGGTCACTGAGGTATGTTTGTGGTCATTGCATCACACCACACTTGAGTGCCTTGTGCTAGGGAACAGCCCAGCCACCCAGCAGAATGTCCTGAAGCTGGTACAGAACATGAAGAGCTGCCCAGAGAAAAGAGCGAGTTGAAACTAGTGTGTGAGTGTGTGCCTTTTAGTTCAGAAAAAGAACCCCACATGTACATGTAAATCATCTCATGAACACAGAAAATTCTGAGTGGTTGCACACAAGATTAATTAATTGTGGATGTCTCTGGGGAGGGGCTGGGACCTGGGGTGGGAGGGCATTTACTCTTCCTTGTGTAATATTTTGTACTATTGAGTGTTTTTTCATGAGCATATATTGCATTTTCAATTTTAAAACAGGTAAAATAAACAAGCAAACTAGGCAAACAAACATGTGAATGCAAGCGAAGACCCTGCCCAGCTAGGCTTTGGTCTCTTCCTCTCCTCTGGGGCCCTGGTGCTGGCGGGGAAAGTGAACACTTCCCTGTAGGCGGTGCCCACATCTCCTACCATGCCCCCAGGACAGGGGTGGGACCTGGAGGGGAGAGGGCACACGGTCTGCTCTCAGCTCTGTGCCGTTGCTGGGTGTTCTCAGGACAGGCCTCAAGGCAGTGAGGGCCAGGATGGGGGTGCTGGCCTGGGGGCTGCAGCTGTCTAGGGTTAGAGGAGAGGGTAGGTTGGTGGGATCCTCCAAGATGCCATGATTCTGGAACTAACTGTGAGAGACCCCTCCTGGGAACGTTTGTGTCTGCCTAGGGACAGGCACGTGCACAGAAGTACACACAGGTCACCTTGTGTCCGTTTGGGGTCGGGTCCCTTCCCACCAGCCCGGAGCATCAGTCTCTCTGGCTCCAGACAGGATGTGGCTATGAGGATGCTCCTGAGAAGGCAGCCACGGCCCCTCCCCAAGGAGGTGCTCAGAACTCCCAGAGGCCCCCCGCTTGCTCACTCCCATCAGCTCAACCAGCCTTTCCTCTGGACTCTCCTCAGGGTCCCTCAGTGAGCCTCCCCTGCTCAGTTGCCTCCCTGTCCATCACAGACAGCCTCTTCCTGCCTCAGGAGAGCGGGCTGGGAGAGAGCCTGGGACCCTCACAATGGCCCGGGTGTGTTTTCATGGTTGTAGGGTCTCTGCAGGACCATATGTGGTGTTGAGGATGGGACAGTGATCAAGGAAATCAAAGGAGGAACCCAAACTTCCCTCAATATACAAGTAAACTGTCACAAAGCATAATGTAACTTTCCAAAATATTGAAGTCAGCCAAGTAAATAGAGAAGCTCAAGCGTAGGAGACCATATGTTTTGCTCTGGGTAAAACCTTTTCCCGAAGGTGGAATTCAAACTTACCTGCATCACACGCTACACACTTCTACCTGCTCAGCTCGCCACTCTCCCACTGGGTCAGGGCCTCACCCGGCCTAGGTCACTGCCCACAGTGTGTGAGGAGTGGGTCCCCTGGTGCCTGCGCCCAAGAATCACAGGACAAGTCTCCACTCTCCACCATGAGGAGGAAGGTGTGTGGTGGTCCTGGGATGTGTGTCTTGATGGCTTTGGGCTGGGACATGCAGGTGAGTGGGTTCTCGGGGGCTCCCGCAGGGCTGGCTGGTAGGGAGGGCCCCCACAGAGGAGCAGCTCAGGAGGAGGGGAGCCCAGGCCAGTCCAGCATCTGGCATGGAGCCCCTGAGGACTTCCCGGGGCTTGGCACCAAGCTGAAGCTTGGCTATGAGCAGTTATGTCCTGTTGAAATCCTGGGCCTGGGTCAGCTGGGCGCCCCAGGATGGGTCATGTGGCCACAGTGAGGGAAGAGGTGGGAAGACTGTTCCAGAGGCTGAGGGTGGGGGGAGGCCTGGGCTGGAGAGTGTGCGCCAAACCAGGAGAAAAAGAAGTGGCAGATGCAGTCTGCTTTTTTTTTTTTTTTTTTTAGAAATGGATGATAAGAGATTGGAAGGCAGCTAACAGGGGTCAGGGGTCAGGGAGACTGTGTGGATCTGGAGAATTGCAGAGCTGAGAAAATGTGGAAACAGAGGCTGAAGGGGACAGGGAGTTGGGAAGGAGGCGAGCCCCCCAGGGGGCTCCAAGGACCAGCCCACCTGATGGCTAGGGCTCCATCCAAAGGAGAGGATGAAGTGGGAGGGTAGACCAGGAGCCCCAGGGCTTGGGGAGGGGCAGGAGGAGCTCCAGAAGCACAAAGTGGGGTTGGGAAGGAGTTTGGGAGATGGCCAAGGATAAGGGGAACCCAGTGAGATGGGAGAAGTCCCTCCCCCATATGCTGGCAGCTCCAGATCCTGGCCATCCCCGTCCCTACCGCACCAAGCTAGGCTGGTACTGACTGCCTGTCCCCATTCCCCCCCTCCAAAGCAGGTCCAAAGCATCCACCCACCCCAACACACACACACAGACACACACACACATACACAGGTGCTCAGGGGATCTCAGGTATGATTTCTCTGGCAGTCTTCTCTGAGAACTGGAGCTAAATAACCTTGTGGGTAGCAGTCACTGACCCAGCCCACCACATCTTCTCTGTTGTTGTTCAGTGTTCAGTTGTTCCGACTCTTTGTGACCCCATGGACTGCAGCACACCAGGCTTCCTTGTCCTTCACTATCTCCCAGTTTGCTCAAACTCATGTCCATTTGAGTCGATGATACCATCCAACTATCTCATCCTCTGTCGCCCCCTTCTCCTTTTGCCTTCAGTCTTTCCCAGCATCAGGGTCTTTTCCAGTGAGTCAGCTCTTTGCATCAGGTGGCCAAAGTATTGGAACTTCAGCTTCAGCAGCAGTCCTTCCAATGAGTATTCAGGGTTGATTTCCTGAAGGATTGACTGGTTTGATCTCCTTGCAGTCCAAGGGACTCTCAAGAGTCTTCTCCAGCATCACAATTCAAAAGCATCAGTTCTTTGGCACTCAGCCTTCTTTATGGTTCAAATCTTCATACATGACTACTGGAAAAACCATAGCTTTGACTGTATGGATCTTTGTCAGCAAAGTGATGTCTCTGCTTTTTAATATGCTTTCTAGGTTTGTCATAGCTTTTCTTCCATGGAGCAAGCATCTTTTAATTTCATGGCTGCAGTCACCATCCACAGTGATTTTGGAGCCCAAGAAAATAAAGTCTGTCACTGTTTCCATTTTTTCCCCATCTATTTTCATGAAGTGATGGGACCGAATGCCATGATCTTAGTTTTTTGAATATTGAGCTTTAAGCCAGCTTTTTCACTCTCCTCTTTCACCTTCATCAAGAGGCTCTTTAGTTCCTCTTCACTTTCTGCCATTAGGGTGGTGACATCTGCATATCTGAGGTTATTGATATTTCTCTGAGCATCCCTAAGAGATCACTGCTGAGTCAGCTCCCAAGAACTTAACGCTAGTACCCAGCTGCACTGGGACTGCTCAGGGTCTTGAGAGGGAGCTTCAAACCTGAACCTTCTGTTTCGTACTTTCTGTTGGGGAAAGCCTCACAGGTAGCTTGTGTCTCCCTTCCTCCCTGCCCCCTCTCAACTCAGCTGAGCTTCTGAAGAATCCCCAGGACAGCCACAGTGTGCATGGGTAAAGAATCTACCTGCCAGTGCAGAAACATGGGAGATGCAGGTTTGATCCCTGCGTCGGGAAGATCCCCTAGAGAAGGGAATGGCAACCTGCTCCAGTATTCTTGCCTGGAAAATTCCATGGACAGAGGAGCCTGGCAGGCTACAGTCAATGGGGTTTCAAAGAGTCAGACACGACTGAGCACTTATGCATGTACGCACGCACGTCTCTCACTGCAGGCCCCCACAACAGTTTTTCTTTGCCTTGAGTGCACTAAGCTCCTTCCGTTCTTAGGGGCCTTTGCACTTGCTGTGCTTCTGCCTGGCTTCCCTTCCTGGTACCTTTACCAGGACATTCCCACCCAGCATAGCAGCCTCTGCTCCAGGTTCAACACCCCTGCCCTGGGAGGTGGCCTTGGACCCCCAGGCTCTATGCCATCCACCTTCTCATCACCAGCTAGATTTTTTTCATTTGTTTACCATTCTCCCCTCCCATAACCCTAAGGGTAAACCCCGAGAGCAGGGACTGTGTCTCTGAGAACTTGGCACATAGTAAATGCTCATTAACTTTAAAAAAATGAATAAGTGAATAGTTAGGAATGCAAAATGCCATTCAGTGGTTGAGGAGCCCACCAATGAGGAGCTGGAGGAGTGTTGCAGATCCAGGCCCTGGTGCCTCTTTCTCCACGTTCTCACCTGAGGCAGACATCACTAGTACCACACAGCACATGTGACTGATGAAAACCAGACAGGAACTCAGATCTCAGGGAGGCTGTCCAGGGAGCCATTCACTCTCCTTAAGAGGTGGTGGGAGGAAGACTAGGGTATAAGGTGCCATCCAAGGGCAAGGCCTTCGAGCATGCTCTGAGCGTCAGGAGGCTTCCTGTAGGAGGTGACAGGATGGGCCCAAAAGGCACTGGGACAGAGGGAGAAGAACCACAGTTTGAACGATGGGTGATCACATAAGTCGTGGAGCTGAGAATCAAGTGGATACATCCCCAAGACATAAAAACCAGCCTGTACAGGGAGGAGGGTGCCTGTTAGGCTGGCTCCCACAGGTTGTCCCTGCTTGGGACCAAGCAGAGTCTTCTGGTCTGCCAGCTGGAGGGAGAAGCTAGTGGATGTAAGGAGAGAAGCGATGAGTGCTGCTGAGAACATAGAGCAGATCGCATTCTCAGTGAGCGAGAGACAGCACAGGGCCCTGTCCTGAGACTGGAGGGTGCTGCTCCCATTCAGCGGTGCTGCCTGGTGCAGCCTTTCCTGATGCCCACCCAGCAGGGTCCATAGGCTCTTCTGGTCCTTCATGCTGCCTGCCTACCCTGGGCACCCTCTCTCCCTTGGTCACACCCAGGCTGGCAGGAACAGGTCTCCCTTCTCTAGGAGCGGTGAGGATGCTCAAGGGCTGGCACCCCCTGGTGGGCTACTGCCAAGCTAGCCCTGCTTCCTACCAGGCATTCTCAGGAGGAGCACCATAGCATCCCATCCTGGTTTTAGCAAAAGAACATGTATTTCAATATGCTGATGACAGAGACATTCATATGCAGTGGAGAAAATTTGGGAAGTGTTTGATGAAGACATAGAAGAGGAGGCCAGTGGTGGGCAGGTGGCCTGATGACCCTTCCAGGGTGGATATGCCAGTCTGTGTTATAGGCACATACTCGTGCACAGGGAGGCCACAGGTACATGCATGCAAACACGTGTGCACACATGTGTACTCATGATACCCATGCACACTCATGCACAAAGAACACACATGCAAATATTGATACATGCACACAGGCACACACAAACCTGTGCACAAGTGCAAGATCACATGTGTGTGCGTGGACCTGCTATGCTGTTTGTGGACCTGCTATACTTTCCACCAGGCTGCCAAGCAGGGGCTGTTGTCCTGCGAGGTGCCTTGTGGAAACCCACCTCTGTCATCCGCGTCTCGCCTTTCCCACCAGTGACTCTGACACTCGCGCTAACCCCCTGTACTACATTAAAGGGTATTTTTGCAGATGGCACAAATGAGAATTGAGACTCAGGCTTCTGGTTGCCATGAAGCAGCTTGCTCCTGGTAGATGGGCCTCTCCTGCTTCTTCATTTGCAGGCCTTCTGTCTCTCGCCAGCTCTGAGGTGGAGACCCTGCAGGGTGCCATGAGGACATTCACACCTTGTCCTGGTCGCACTGGCTGGCCTGTTCCCCAGGCAGTCCTCACTCCTCTAGTCTGGGAGCTTTGTGTGGGGCAGGGTCTCTCCCTTTACACCTTCTGCCTTTGCCGCCCCTGTGTATCCTCTTGTCAGGCTCTTTTCTGGTGCCTGGTTGACATTGTGACCTATGTCATTCCAGGGAGTGAGTCCCTGTTTGGGGTGGGGACTGAGGCTCGCAGAAGCTGTGACCTGGCCCAGGGCCATCTGCTAATGACTGCAGAGTCCAGGGGCAGCTCACTGAGGGTCCCATGTGCTTCCTTGTCCACCACCACCCAGAGAACAACCACCATCTTGGACAGAGTGGCCTGCGGGGCTCCAAGGCCACAGGGCTGCCCAGCCTCAGGTCATGGGCCTTCTGGAGGACCCAACCTCGGGATCTTCGTCCTCTCAGCATGGTGCCCTGCAGAACCCAGAAGTCTCACCTTGGCCCTGACCTCCACATGACCCCTCCAGGGTCAGCTTCCGCATGGCAAGGCCTCCAAGTGGGGAGGTCGTGTTCTCTTGGCCAGAGGACTGTTCTCTGACGGTAACCAGTACTAGAATGGCCGTTTAACATCAGGGTTGCCCATCAGTTTGCCAAATATTTGACTTAGAGGAATGGAAACTTTTGGGGTGCCATAGCAGGTGGGGCCTTGCCACTCTGGTCCAGGGGGAGTCTGTCTGCCCGGGCCAGTAGCCAGGTTCCTCTGCAGCTCCCACCGCTGTCATGGGCCAGAGACTCAGGTCTGGGTTCCTCAGGGAAAGGGGTTTCTTTCTCCTCTTCTGCTATTGGCAGATAAATGCTGGTGGCTGGTTCCACACATAGACCAGAAAACTGCCTCACTCCAGAAGCTGAACCGGCTAGGGAGTGTCGCCAGAAGGGAGGCCTCGGTTGTGAGGAACTAACTTATTTCTTGGAGAGCAGGAACCTGAGTGTGGCCTCTCTGAGGCCTGTGGGTGGGGCCATGGGAAGGGTCAGAGTGTGGCCTTGGGCGGCCCTCCTGATACTGGTTGCCCCCCACCCCTTCCTGGTCCACTCAGCATGGGCACCAGGGCACCAGCCCAGAGACTCTGCAGGCCCCCCGGGCTGGTTGCTCCACCTCTGCCTGGTGATCTCTGTCCAGTACTGCCAGCCAGGATTGGTGGGCACTCAGTGTGAAGAGGTGACAGGATTTAGAGGAGCATGGCCAGGGAGGGGCTGCTAGGAACTGGTCCCCATTCACTGGAGGACAGGACCAGATATGCTCATGCCCAGGCCCCACTCTTCCCTCCCTGCCTCCACCGAGGGACCTCACGGGACTTCCTCCCACATACCGTCCCCCCTTCTCTGGAAGTGGAAGCCAGGCTTCTGGCACCAAGCATGGAGGGACGGCTCTCCTGATGCACCCAGTTCCCCTTCCAAAGGGCTGCTTCTCTAACGTCTGGCACCTCCTGGCGCCCTTTGTGAGAGCAGGCCCCCGTGCCCAACCCCATGCACCAGGATCTCTGCATCCTCCCAGCCCTGCCCACTGGGGCACCCAGGCCCTTCCCCAACCCCTAGGGCCCTCTGGGTCTGGCTAGGCCCCTGGGGAACTGTCCCCACCTAGCTTGCCTGGCCCCTTGGTCCCCCTGCACCTGGGCCTGGGGAGGGAGCCATGCTGCAGTTAACACACGACCCTGTGGCCGCCTGAGGTCCCTTCTCCACCTACTCCCTTCCCAGCTTGTTGACAGGCGAGTGATGACAGGCCCGGGTGCAGGGAGCGGCCGCCCTCCCGGGTGGTCTGTGCTATTAGCCATGGTTAGTTACACGCCTAGTTACACACTCGCAGCAAGTTACACAACCTGGTGGATGGGTGGCTCTACCTTAATCTGTTTTCACATAAGACAAAGGGGAGTGCCACAGTCAAGGCAAGCAGAGACAACGGGAAGGCTTCTTGGGGGATCCTGCAGGGGGCTGTCTCTGCTGGCAGAGCAGTAACCTGTGTGCTGTGAGGGGGCATCAGAATGGTCTACTCTCCTCTCATTTGCCCTCCCCTGCCCCTTGTGCTCCGGTGGTACCTAAAACCATATCAGTTTGTTTGCTTCCAACATTATTCTCCAAAAGGAAGTATTAATGGGACAGGGCTAGGGAAGTGTAGAGACCCGTGTGTGTTCTCAGTGGATATCGGCCTACCTACCTCAGCTGGGTCCCCTAAGGACAGGGTCAGCAGTCAGGGTCCTGCCCCAGGGTATGAAGCACACGTGCCATGAAGCTCATGGGTTAGTGTGGGTGTGAGCTTGGGCGACCCATGGCCGCTCAGACTGCTGACTGGCCCTCAAGGCACACCACGTCCCATAGGTTCCTGTTAACACTGTTAGCAAGGGCATGGAGGAAACTGGAGAGGGCCTCTCCAGAGGTGGTTATGAGTTCAGATGGCCTGGGCTGCCTCCCAGGGCAGGTTGAGAGCCCCTGGACAGCTCAAGCCCTTGGAACTAGAAACAGAAGTTTCCAGGGTTTACCACGTGCTTGATTCTCTGGCTTCATGTTTTGCCAGCTGCCCTGTGACCTGGGGGTCATCAATCCTGCTTTATATCCAGGAAGTGATAACTCAGAGAGGCACCTGCCTCATCCATGACACTCAGGCTTGGAGCCGAAGCTCTGCCTGCACGGCTGCCCTGGGTGATAAGTGGCTGGTGGGGTTGAGGGTGGCCCCAGCTGGACAGTGTGGGGAGGGGAGTGTGTGCAGGAAGCAGAAGCTGACTGTCACCTGCTCCCTCACCAGTGGTCGTCACCTCTATGTGGTCCCTCAGGGCCCATCAGACTTTCACCTGAGCCTGCTGGCACCTGCCCCTCCCCGCTTCCTCCCCACCCGCGGGGCCCTAGCTTCTGAGGACTTAGCCTCCACAGGGTATTTGTCGTGATGCTGGTCCACATCCACTGTGTGGGCACTTGGGTCCCTACCTCCTCTGTTCCGCAACAGCAATCACCCAACACAAGGCCCCCTTCCATCTTCCAAAACTAAAACCTTGCAGGCTGTACCTTTTTAAAGGAAGGAAGTTTTTACCCTGAGTGGCCTTTGGTTTTGGAGAGAATGAAGAGAGGGAGGCAGAGACCACCTTAAAATGCTCCTTTCCCCAGTTCTGCTTCTCTGAGTTGCGGCTCACAACACACTTGGAAGGGTCTTGGGGCTCAGACAGCTTTGCCCTGCCTGGCATGTTATTTCTTCTTTTTTTTCTCTCTTTCAAATTTTTTCTAAACATAAATTGTTCTGAAGTGTAATGTACATATAGCAAAGTGTGTGAGTCATAAATGTTGCAGCTCAGACTTTTCATGGGGTGAATACATGGGTGATCAGTACCCAGCCCCAGCAGACCCCTTGGATCCTGATTAGATGTTCTTTCGTGTCTGGTTTCTTCTGCTCCACATGATGCTGGTAAAACTGATCCTGGTGTGTCCACTCTTGTTGATGGTGGTGCTCCCAGAGTGATTCTACCTCCTCGCTGTGGGCTGGTTCCCAGGATAGAACCATTGTGGACAGTGCTGCTCTAAACACTGGTGGATGGGTCTTTGGGTGTGAGTATGTAAGCATTTCTGGTGGTTCTACACCCAGCGAGGAGTTCTTCAGCCTGTGTATACTTGGCTTTCTTAGGCATTATTGGTCCGTCTTCCCATGTGGCTTTACCAGTTCCGCTCTCACCAGCAGCGATGGGAGTTTCTCTTGTACCACATCCTTGTCAGCACCTGGAATTTTCTGCCTTTCCATTTTAGCCACCTTAGTGGGCGTACAGCAGTATCACATGGTGATGTGAATTTTCCTTCCCCTGATGACTAATGAAATTGAGTGCTTTTTCTTATGTTTATCATCTTTTTGGATGTCCTTCTTCAAGTTTTTTGCGTATTTTTAAAAAGTTGGGTCTTCAGACTTTTTGATTTATGTGAGTTCTTTATATATTCTGGACATAAAGCCTGCACTGGGTGTATACACCTATGTCTAGCTATGCACATGTATTCACAGGCATACATACACACATGTGTTCACTCAACAGAGAGATGTCAAGTGTCCCCATATGCAAACATGTCCCAGTCTCTGGGGCACAGCAGTGAACAGACCAAGGCCTTGCTCTCACAGAGCTCACTTCTCCCTAGAGGAGACTGACAAATAAGGAAGTAGAAAGAATATGTCTGACTGAAGTGGCCATGAGAAGGAAAGTTCAGGGGGAGAGGAAGTGTGGGAGTGGAGGTTAACACTATAAATATGTCACCAAGAAGGTGACACATCAGTAAAGACTCAAGAGGAAGAGTGCTGCACGCAGAGGGAGGGCGAGCAGGGGGTGGGGGTGAGTGAAAGGTGGGAGGTTTCCAGTCGGCACACCCACATGGCCACTAGACCCTGGCTTTCATTTCACTGAGGGTTCTGGGCAGTGGAGGGGCAAGACCTGACATAGGTTTTAACAGGGCCAATCGAGCTACTGTGTCAAGGCAGGATGGGTGGAAGCAGGGACATTAATTAGGAGCCTGTAGCACTGAGTCCAGCCTCCTGTCCTAGTTTCTCGTTGGTCCCAGGTGTCTGTACTTGTGAGGATGTCCAGGGTCACTGTCATCCCAGAATTAGGCTTTGTTGCTCTTTGCTCAGAGCGTCCTCTCATGGTCATGGGATAGATGCCCTGTTCCTGGCCTCATGGCTAGCCCATGTCATCTGGGCTGCCTCATCTTCCCAGAAGCCCCCAGCACGTGTCTGCTGGCCGCACCATACCTGGTTCCTTTTCCACTTTCTAAAGCCAGCTCTGGCAAGGTTACCGGGTTCCCATATTGGTCCCCACAAGCTCTCCCTGCAGAATCTTGCTCCCTGAGCCCAGCCCCACCCACAGCTTCAAGCGGGGGAACACCCTGGCAGGGGTCAGCCCTAGCAGGCCCATCTCCCTGCCTCCATGGGAACCAGGAAGGATGTGGCTGTGGTCTATGTACACACATGAATGCTGAGGGCACACCTGTGAGCAGAGGAGAGAGAGCACCATCCATATATGTGAGGACATTCCCATCGAAGGGACAATGGGCAGCGGGTGCTCCTTCCTTCTGGGCAAGCGTCTACCTTATTAAGGGATGCTGGTGAAACCTATGAGTGAGCATGTATAGAAAGGCATAGTGGGGCTGTACATGGGCTCAGCCACCTCCTCTGGACCATAACACCTAGAGAGGCAGAGGGGAAAGTTTGCTCTAGACGCAGGTGGCAGTAGGGGTGTTAACTGCCCACGTGGACTTTCTGGAACTATACTGTGGCCACCTGAGGGCTTAACTGTCCTGCAGGGCTATGGGACAGAGCTGAGGACTGCAGGGGTGGGTGCCTGGCAGACTCCCTCAGGGCAAAACCCCTCACCCCTCTTGGCACTATGGAGTTTTCTGAAGGGGCAAGGTGGCCAGGCAGGCTCAGGACCAAGGGCCCAGACTAGTCCTGGTGCTGTGAGTCCCCTGTGGAGGCCACTGTAAGCTCTGCATCCTCTGACTGGCCTGAAAGGAGATGCAGAAGCAGCAGGGGGAGGATAGTGTGAAAGCTTGTGGGGTTGGGGGGGAGGTATCTGCAGCCCTAGCCATTTCTGCTGATGTTGTCCCCTTCTACCTAACTATCCACCCCAGGAGCTATACAAGGCTGTAGCTAGTAGTACAGGTGCTGGAACAGTGAGGTCTGGGTTCCAGTGTTAGAAGAGAAAGTGGGGTGGTTTCCAAGCTGCTGTATCCTCTTGGAGGAGACTGGTGAAGGGACTCCGCACAGCCCCCATTCCTCAGGACAGAAATAGCTGTCTTCCAGGACTCAGCCTGAGGGCCAGTCTTGTTACTGGTGATAAAACAGGCAAAGGAGAGGGATTGGCTGAGGGGAGAGATGGCTGTCTCTCAAGGCTGCTGGGGGTGAGGTGTGGGGCTGTTGAAGGCAGGCTTCCAGGGGACCTACCTGAATACTGATAGGGTCGCCTCTTCCCATTCCAGCCCCAGGCTTGCTCATGAGCTCTCCCAGATTCTGCCCTGCTCCTGTTCCCAACTCAGCCTCTGGGCCCTCTGGTTCTAGACCTCCCAGAGAGGATAGTCTTCCCTCAGTCCACCTTTTCCTTTCAGATTCTCAGAGCCTGGGTTGAGGGCAACGCAGGAACCCGGTGGAGGGGAAGATCGGTCACCTGACAGGATTCTTTCTCAGCGCTGGGGCTCCTGAGGGCGGAATGACGCTTCGCTGTGCCATGTGCCAGGCCCGCCCCAAGCCGTGTCTTAGATTAATCCTCCCACAAAAGCAGCTGCTGTGTCCCCTGTGTTCATTCAATGAAACAGGACAGAGTTCTGTGGGACGCTCGAGGCCAGAGCAGTGTGGAGTGAGAAGCCCGTGAGGGGAGGCATTCAAGCCAGGCGCTGGCCAAGCACCTGCCGTAGCTCTGTAGTGGACATCTAAGATGAGGTGAGGCTGGGAAGGGCGAAGAGAGGCTCGAGGGAGGATACGGGGTCGCAGGTGCTCTCTGTGAGCTGGATCTCACCAACACGACCCGTGCGAAGCGCCTACCAGCACGGCGCCCCTTCGCCTAGTGGCAGAGCCCGTCCGGACCACCCAGCTCCGACATCCTGCTGTGGCCTCTGTACTGACGCCACGGCCCGCTCTCCCTGCACTCCCGGCGCCCCCAAACCCCGCGCCGGGCCTGTGAGCCTGGCCCATGGGGCGCGCGTCCCCGCGCCCCAACCCCTGCACCTTCCCGGTGGCCCTCCGGCAGCGCCCCGCCCCCGGCTTGCCCCGCCCCCTACGCCACGCCCCATTCGAACCCAGGCCGGGCGCCTGCCCCTGCACGTGGTCCGCTCGGCCCCACCCAAGTCCCCTGTACCCCTGGGCCCCCTATCTCGGCCCCACCCAGACTCCTAACGTTCCCGGCCCTGGGCCCTCCCCGGGCGCCCGCCGCCCCTCGGCCCGGCCCCTGGCCCGGCCCCGCCCCGCGGGAGGAGACGGGCGTGGGGAAGTCCGCGGGCCGGGCTGGGGTTTGGAGCCGCCTGGGCGCGCGGGCAGAGAGGCGGCCGCACCCGAGACGCCCCGGGCGCCGGCGGACAGCGCTGGGAGCAGGTAGCCAGGATGTTTCTGGAGCCCCAGGTAGGGCTGTGGCTCGTAGCAGGTGCGGGGCGGCGGGTGGCGGAGGCGGTGACGCAGACGCGCTCGCAGGGCAACCCCTTGATTGCAGTGGGACCGCGGGGCTAGGGATTCCTACGCCGCCGAGCTCCGGAAGCAGGGCTGACCACCCGGCAAGGAGTGCAGCCACCCGGAAAACATCTTCCGCCAGGCCTGGAAGAGGCTTGCCCTTGGGAACCACTCCCTCTGTGGGTCCCGCCGGGCACCTGCTGCCAGGTGGGCTGCGCCCAGGGCTCAGAACGGATGGGCAGCCCAGGCTGCCACTGCCTTGCCTGGCGCGGCTTGCGGAGGCCAGTGTTAGTCTACGGCTGAGTGGCACCTGCACAGCTGGTGCAGACCCCTGTGGGGCGGATGCGCAGGGGAGGCAGGTGACAGCAGCCCAGCAGCAGGGTCAGCGGGAGGGTGGCCGCCCTGGGACTGGCACAAGCAGGCGTGTAAGAGACAAGACGACAGCGCATCCTTTTCCCGACTTGAGGGGCTCAGAACCACCTATTTGCCCTGGAGGAGACAGGGGGACTGTAATGAGGGGGGCACGTGGGAGGTGTGCATGTGTGACGTGTGGGTGAGAGTGAGATTATGTGAAAACCGTGGGATGTTTATATATGGGACGTGTGTGTGAGAGTGGGGCAGGACTGCGCCTGTGTGAGCTCACAGACACCTGTGTATTTAAGGGCAGTGAGCCTCAGGCTGGGGCTTTGAGGGATGAGGGGCAGCTTTTCTACAGGAAGGGAGGCTGAGAACCTGTCGTGGAATTAATCCTGAGTATGAGGCAGTGTTGCATTTCCGTGACTGTTTATTACAGTTCTTCCTTTGAGATGATCGGGTGATGCGATTTAGGTGCTGCTCTTTGAGCCCTCTAAGCCTGGAGCTGATCGCTTTAGACCCAGGACCTCAGGGGGCAGAGAAGGGGGCTGCAGCTGGGCTAATCAGGCCTGGCAGTGCCCAAGAAGCAGGACTCATTCGTTCTTTCACGTAGTCATCACTCATTTACTGAGCCCCTGCTATGTGCAGGCACGGTGGATTCAGCAGGGAGGGAACCAGATAGAAACCACAGCTTCTGTCCTCATGGCTCACCTTCTAGCAAGGGAGACCAGGGGGTGGGGGGGTGGAGCACAATCAATAAATGAGATATGGAATGTTACAAAGTGATACGTGTTAAAAGGGAAAAAGTAAATGAATAGAAAATATCAAGGGTGCATCAGGCAGGATAATTTAGATTATCAGCAGTAGTCAAACAACCCCCAAAGCCAGGGGCTTTACAACACTGTAATTTTCACTCACCGGCTTGTCTGTCAGGGGTTGACAGGGCCCCACCCCAAGCCTTCCTCTCTCAAGGACCTGGGCTGACAGGTCCCATGGCAGAGGGGGAGTGAGGCCCTTGCACTGACATTTCAATGCCCCACTTCACAGTGCCACACATCACTTCCACTCACTGTTCTTGAGTCAGATGAGTCACATGACCCACTCAATCTCACTAGGACCAGCAGTGACAGTTCTGCTCAGCCTGGCCACATGTCCAGCGTGTTTGGTGCCCAGCACATTGACCACCAGTGTGGGGCTGCCTTGAGTGGGCAGTCCGGGGAGGCCTTCACCTGAGGACCTGCTGGACAAGAGGCAGGGAGATGGTGGCAGCGGGAGCAGGAGTGCACGGCCGGAGGTCAGACCAAGCTTGGAAGAGGAAGCTGCCTGTGTTCAGGCACCAGACTGGAAGCCAGTGTCAGGGGCAGGGCTGGTGAGGGTGAGAGGATAGTTTGGCCAAAGCTCAGTTGCTCAGGGGCTCAGCTGAGGGAGTGGAGGAGGAGAGAAGGCCCGATTTGAACACAATCTGAAGGTAAAGCGAGAGGCCCTGCTGATGGTGGAAATGTGGGGTACAGATGGAGAAGAGGCAGCAACTCCAGGAAGGAGAGGTGGGAAAGGATGCAGGTGGAGCAGGTGGGGGCGGGGAGGAGGGGGAACAGTTTGACACCCCCTGGGGCAATGTCACCTGGCACTCGCGAGCAGTATGGAGTCCAGGGAGGGTCTGGCCCTGGTGCCGATGCGGAGCTCCAGCTTTCTTCATCCTGCGGGCTCTTGCCGCCTCTTGGCCATGCTGCCTACACTTGTACCTGCTGGTTCAGGACAGCCCGCCCAGGCGCCACGCCCCCATCTTGCTGGGCCTGCCTGCCGCTGGGGTTGGGGGAGCCTCGTGTGAGCTCCACCAGGGGAGGCAAGGTGAGTGGAGGAGAGCCGCAGCATCCTGTGTCGACCTGGCTGCCTTCTGAGGTGCTGGAGCACTGGGAACAGTCGCATAACCACCAAGACAGGGACCACAGTGGTGCAGGGTCTTCACAGGCTAGGCCATCTAGGGCAGCTGCTTGGGGTGCCGGCTTTGGGATGGGTAGGGTTTGGCCAGAGAGATGGAGCTGAGGTACCTGTGGAAGCCACCTGCACCCTCTGCACCTCTGGATTCCTTGGGAGCCTCCCTCTGGGGAGTTCCAAGTGAGTGACCGGAAGAGGGTTGGTCTCTCAGGGCTCTGGTTTCAGTGAGGAGACCTGTTATGTCTCCCTGTTATTCCTTCTCCTGACCCACTAGAAACTCCCTGGTTTGGAGTTTCCGTGGAAACCCACCTCAAGTCCTCCCTGACTTCTCCCTACAGAGTTATACCCCACACTCGTGTGCCCCTCAGCACCCAGCACAGACATGTGATCCCGCTTCTCTCACGCCGCACAGGGGTGTTACTGCGCCTGTGCTGGCTGACTCGGTGCTCTATGGGCTCCCCCAGTCCCAAGTGTGTGGCGCAGGTCAGAGGACCTCAGGGATGTTTGTCAACTAAATAAGTGAGGGAAGGAAGAAGCAGACACAAGGGCTGGAGGGGCCCGCAGAGACTGCCCAGTTCTGCTTCTTTGTTTTACACATGGGGAGGCTGAGGCCCACAGGGGCTGCGGTTGGCCTGAGTTCAGCCAGGGGTCAGAGTTGGCCCCTTGACCACGATGTCCACTGTCCCAGGTTCTGGGCTGGCTGGAGCCCTGTGGGTTCCAGGACAAGGGGAGCCTGGAGGCAGACAGAATGGAGAGTCCTAGGTGACGGGTCAGGTGGGAGCATGTGGATGATGGCCTCTACTGGGGTTCTCCACTTCTTTCCCCCTGGAGACCTGCTGCCTCCAAGGGCTCCGGCCCTGTGGCCTCAGGGCAGTTGGTGGGCCGTGGGGTTTCTCTGGCAAACCCACTGCCCTGTGTCTCGGCCTCCAGTGGAACCACTGCACCCCACCCTCACTGTCCTGCTCACCCCCGCCTGCCTGGCTGGGGCCAAGCCCACGGCATTTCCCAAAGGTTAGTGTGGCTGCCACACGAGCCGCCCCCCTGTCCATGGCGAGTGTGAGTCACAGGCCCTGGGAGCCAGCTCTCTGGTCTCCTCTAACCCTCACAAGGTCACTGTGCCAGTGAGGCTGAGGCTCCAAGATGTAGGGCAGCACCGTGAGCAAACCAGGAGTTCATCCTGAGGTTGGCCGACCCCAGAGCCTGGACCCCCTGCACGCACCAGGGGCCTGTGCAGCATCCTTAGAAGGGGGAAGCAAGTTCCCAGGGGTGTCCAGCCCAGAGGGCAACATGGGGGGCTGTCAGGGGTGTGTGGCCAGGAAAGGGGGCTGTGAATCGGGTGGCTGATGTGGGTGGCAGAGCAGGCCCATTGGGAATGTGTCCCTGGCCGGTGAAGAGCTGGGAAGCCCCAGGGCATGCACACACGCCCACACACGCAGATTCCTGGCTCACACATACCCCCTTCTCTTTCGCCACTGGAGTGAAAACACACATTCCACATGGACTGAGTCGGGATGTTCCCTGAGGAGGTTGATAGGTAAGATATTGATCTTTAAAAAAAAATGTGTGTTAGGTAATTGATAATTAAACTCTCTTATTAGTTTTAACAGATTTTCAGTTGGGCTCCCTGGAAAACCCAAGAATGATTTAATTAATTTCTAATGTATCTTTTAAAAACTTTCTGATCTTACTGTGTTTTCTAAAAGGTACACAGCAGCTTTCAATAATAGCAGTTGCCCTTGGCTTGATCTTCATTTTAATAAAGAGGCCTCTGATGTTTTGTTGTGAAGTCTGAAATTGGCCCTAAATTTCAAACAGATATTCTTCATCATGAGGTATACTTCATTCCCACGTTAAGTGCCAAGAGTGTACAACAAGAATGGATATTCATCCGAGGCTTTCCTATATCTGGCAAAATCATCAAATTCCTTTCCTCCTTGGACCTATTAATGTGTTGACTTATTAGCTTTTCTGAGCTAAATCATCCTGTTCCTGGAATAAATCCCACAGGGTCAGGCTCAATTGTGCTCTGAAATGCTGCTGAGTTCATTCTGCTGATATGTTGCTTGGGGTATTTTTCATCTATATTCATAGGTGAGAATTTATTCGTACTTTTCTATTAGGGTAGATATTTGTCACATCTATACATCATGGTTATGTTAGCTTCATAAAATGAATAGGAAAGTTTTTCAATATGAATTCTGTAGTTGAAATAGTTTAAATATCATATAAAATTATCTGACTCGCTAAGGCTTGAAATAATTCATTTTGGAAACTGGCTCAGCTGGGGCTTGCTTTTATTTTTCCCTGAGGTTTTAGTTGGCTGTGAAGTTACTTAATTTGTACTATGGTTATTGGTCCATTTGGGTTCTAAATATTTTTAGCCTATTTTGGTTATTTATATTTTCTAGGTAATATCCCAGTTCGAAATGCTTTCAGGCCTTTTAGCACAGATTTATATCATCTATCCTTTTCAGGTTTCTTCTTCACATCTTCTCCACATTAGCTTCTCTTTTTCATCCCTCTGTTTTTGCATTTCTTCCTCTCCATTCTTTGCTTCCCTTCCATCCTCCCTCTTTTCCTTTCTGCTAGCGTCCTCCTTTTCTTCCTTCCTTTTGTTGATGAGAATTGCCAAAGGTTTATCTTTTAAATTTTCATTTTCAAAAGAAAACCAGCTCTTAGTGTACAGCAAGTCCTACTGTCTTCCTTTTCTTAAATTCACTAATTTCTCATTTAGTAATTTCTTCCTCCAGTTTGCTTTGCTGAATGTCTGTTTTGTTTAGAAGCTCTTAAGCTTTTTGAATCAAGTGCTTAGTTTGTTTTAAATTCCCCCTGGTTTATTTAAAATATATTGAAGTCTATGAATTTTTCTGTGAGTACAGCTTTGGCCATATTGAATTTCACAGGATTTCTTCTAAGGGTTATTTTTCTTATGTGTCTATAATTGGAGTTTTGATTGCTACTTGAACACAAACATGACTTAGGGAAGCTTTTTATTAAGTGGGTGATTTTTTTTTTTTTTTGGTTCATCGTTTGTTTCTTAATATCCAGACATATCATTCTGTCGCCTGTACAGACGACAGTTCTGTTTGGAAACTCCACCAGGGTTTCATTGGTCATTTGATGTGTGAGCAATGTGGATGAGTACTCTTGGATAGAAGAACATGCCTTGCTGTTTTTAGGGCATGATATTTCACATATTTTTCTCTTTATGCTTCCATCCCCACGTCCTGAGAGAATTCCCTGCAGTATTTTCATTCCTTTCTACCAATCATCTCTTTGGGTCTGAATCGCGTGACAGGAATTGTAGAAAGTTCTAGTTGTTGTCCTGCCTGTTTCTGGTCTATGAAGAGCCCTATGCGCCGTGCTTGGGCGCTGGGCCCATTTCCCGGGCACAGCGGGGCAAGCATGTTCTCAGCAGCGTGCCTTTCACTTTCAACCTTTGGCAGAAAGTACCAGCCTGCAGGCTGGAGCAGTGGGCTGTTCCTGGCTCCGCTTGGCCAGACCATGTTACCTCAGGCTGTCCTTGGCCTCCTGGGCTGCACCTCATCCCAGCAGTGGTCAGTAATGCCTTGGGGGGCGCTGTGGGGATGTGTAGGATGGCCCAGTAGGTGGAAACCTTCTGTGAGTGTCACTTATTGGCAGGGACACTGCCAGCCGTTTCAGGTCAGGCCTGGATCTGGCCGCCCAGCACGGGGCCCCTCAGGTGCACGTGCACACCTGGCCTTCGGATCCTGCCCTGGCATCCCACAATGCTGTGCTCACTGGCCCCTCCATGCATTCTGCAAGCAGGTGGCTCTGGGCCAGGCCTTGTCCATCTCTCAGGGACCCTGGCAGTCTCGCTCCACCTGCCTTCGCCTTACACCTGTCCTCCCTTCTCTGGAGCCTGTGCTGAATCCTGGGTTTCATAGCAGATCATGGTGGTCACACTCACCGGGGTTCACCACGTTGCAGCTGTAAGGCCTGGGGCTGATGACTTAAACCTTTGGGGATTTGTTCCCTGTCTGGAAAATGGGATGACAGCTGCTGTGCCGGCCACGTGTGCAGAGCGGCGAGTGGGAAAGTGCAGTGCCCCGGGGGGGGATGGAGACCGCTGTGCCGCTGGTGCTCCTGGAGGCCGGCCCGTTCTAGACACTAGGGGGTTCAGGGCACGGGACAGGAAGGCTGCCTGTGTACCCAGCGTGTGCATAGGGAGCGGGAGAGGTTTCTGTTTGAGGGTCAGGATGCGAGTCCAGGTCCTGTTTCTAAGAGGCCGCGGCCACTGGACAGGCTGTGCTGTCCAGGCCCAGTAGGGAGCTGGGTGCCTGCTGCCCTCCACCCTGAGGCTGGCACACACAAACCTCCAGCCCCTGCAGAGCAGCGGGATCCCAGGGGTGCCACTCTGGGTGTCTGCCAGGAGGATGACAATTCAGGCGAAGGAAATGGATTTTTATTTGTTTTTAAACACAAAGGAAAATCGTTGCTCAGCCTAATTAGATGTCATTTAAAAATAAAAGAACTGTACGTTCTTTTCCCCCCTGCACCCCCAGACAGCCTGCAGGGTGGAATAGAGGCCACTCTCTACTCAGGCCTGAGTGTGGCTTGTCTCTCCAGCCCCTCCAGCCCTAGGGGCCCAGCCTCCCTGCCTCTCAAGGACCTTCAACTCTGACCCAGTTCCCTGTTGTCCTGCTGGCTCACAGTCATGCCCCTGCTGCTCCTTGGGGTCCTTCCTGTGTGGGGTACCAGGGGAGCCTGGGTCAGACACCCCTTTCTGGAACCTGGGGTCCTGACAGGTGGCAGAGTTTTGCAGACTTTTTTTTTGCCCCAGATTTTGCTTCACATACTTAGCACCAATCTTAAGTGGACGCCCAGTAGAGGAAGGAGATCCCAGAGGTGAGATTCCAGTGGAGGTGAGGGGCTGCACAACGCCCTCCTCAGTGGCACTTTGAGGACAGGAGTGCCTCCCAAGTCTATCTCATCTTCCTCCCCCTTCTGTCTGAGGCTGTGCTCAGCTCAGCCTCCAGGAGTCTGAGAGCCACCTGCCCATGTGCAGGAGTGCACCGTGACCCTTGTGGAATCTGAGGCCAGAGGGGGGATGGGAAGGCCCTGGGCACCATCCTCTTGCCCTGGGGGCCCTGAGTGGGAGGTTGGCATGCCAGCAGCCCGCCCTCCAGGAAAAGGGCAGGGATTCTCTGAAATCCTACCTGCTCCTCCCTGGGCCTCTCAAGGCTCAATAATGGGATGGTTATTGGTGGACAATGACATTTTGTCCCTCAAGCAGCCACCAGAAGAAGCTGACTGGGCAGAATGGGAAAGAAGGAGGAGGAGGAAACCCGAACTTGGCAGAATTAGTGTTTAGGAGGGTGAAGAGGAGATGGCAAGATTCCTTTAATCAATTCAAATAGGATTTGATAATAGGAAAGAATTCAGAAGGAGAAAAAAAAAATGAATCATGCATCTGTAACAAAGCTTTAATTGTTGGCATCTCTCCGAGGCTGGGCCTTTGTGGAGAAGGCGCCAAGGTGTTGCGTGGCTCCGTTCCCATGGCAGCCACCTCCTGGCTGGAGTCCGGCCCACAGCCCTCCGCCAGCCTCCAGGACTGCCCTGGCTGGCCCAGAGGGTGCACGGAGGTAAATACGGCTCTTCTTCCTGGCATTTGTGAATATGATTTCTTAAAGCTTGGTTTCTGTGAAAAATGCCACCCCTTGCCCTCATTCCCCACAAGGTCCATCAGGCTGGGAGGATGGGAGCGGCACAGAGCTGCACAGCACCCTGCCTGCAAGGATGTGCCCTCCTGAGGGCTTCCCTGCTGGGAGGGCCACAGGGGTACAGGGGTGAGGACTAATGAAGCCTCTCCACAGAGGCATGTCACCCCTGCCACTCTCCATCCCAGGTAGAGCAGCCACCTCGAAGGCAGAGCCAGTTCTTTCATTTAAGAAATGTTTTTAAAAAGTTTGGCCATGCTGCAAGGCTTATAGGATCTCAGTTCCCTGACCAGGGATTGAACCTGTGCCCTCAGCAGTGAAAGCACTGAATCCTAACCACTGGACACCAGGGAAGTCCCCAGAGTCAGTTCTGAGACCCACATGCTGGGACAGGGCAGCGTGGCCAGGCAAGTGGGTCTGCTTGCCTGGAAGGAGAGGCAGCTTCCCCCAACTTTCTCCCTGTCTGCATCAGGGGCCCAGTGACTATCCAGAGTGTATGCCCAGAGGAGAGAGGGCCCCAGGGTAGGGTCAGGAGAGGGGCAGTGCCAGCCCCCATAACTGTGTCTAGAAAGGTGGTGGGGACCCTGGAGAACAAGTGTCCCTGGGGCCTACCAGTGTCCTGCAGTTCTGACTCCACTGAAACCAACAAGTGCTAAGACTGTCCCAAGCATGGTGGCCTCAGGTCACACTCAGTACCACCCGTGAAGCCCCTGCTGGAGGTGCCAGCTTATAGAGGAAGTTGCTAGCTCCCAACTCAGGGGTGGCCAGGTGTCACTCCCAGCCTGCTGGACCCCCGGCCCATGTTTGCAGCCAGACCCTGAGTTTCTTTAGTATGTGGTCTCGGCAGACAAGACTAGGGCTGCAGGAGTTTAAGAGGTATATTTGAGCTCAAAGGTAGGAAGATCTGAAAGCCAGGATTTGGGGAGGGGAAGAACCGCCCCAGGAGAGAGCTGTCTGCCTACCTGTGTCTGAATTCAGGCTGGCAGCTTCTCTCCCGACTTTCTCCTCTTCTGGAGGACTGATCTCCTTTTAACCCATAATATCACATCCTTATCTGTGTAGTCACTGTGCATCCCAGCCACAGCCTGCCCCAAGAGGCTCAGTGGGGACAGAGACCCAGTTTCCTTCATTGGTAGGTCTCCAAGGTGTAGGCGGGTTCCTTGGTAACACTTGTGAATGAATGAGTGAATGGTCAGTTGGTCAAGGAGTGAGGGCACTGTGGAACACCCACCTCTTATCCACCTCCAGCGCAAGTGACATCAGAGAACCAGACAGTGAGCCCTAGAAGGGTGAAGGGCTCCATTTTGCAGATGTAGGAGGCCCAGCCCCAGCTGCCCCAAGGTTCCCAGCAGAGGTCCCTGGGCCAAGCAGCCAGTATGGATCTTTCCCTAACTGTGGCTTCTGAGTGCTGTTGGGGCTACTGCCCTGCTCCCACCAAGCCTGGGTTTTTCTGGAACTGGATGAAACCAGAGACAGCCCCACATATGCACTCATTCTGAAATCTCTGCCAAAGGCTGCCCTCTTGGTTGAGTGGTCCTCCAGGGTGAGGGGCCAGCGCTGGCACCCAGTTTCCCCCCAGGAGCACTTGCTCTCGCTCTCCTCCAGTCAACAGAGGGGAGACTGGCAAGATGTGTAATTTTCAGTTGCTAATTGTGATGCCCTGCAGCTTGCTGAGCTAAAAATAGTCTCCATTTTGTTGAGTAGGTTAAAAAATAGAAGCCCATGTGCTGCCTCCAAAAAAGCACCCCTTGCAAAGCCTGGCAGAGGCAGGGGGCTGTGGTGCCCCTCCTCCACCTCCCAGCAGCTCCCTGGGGGCTCATGTGAGATGGGCCTTCAGGGCCATTTTTGTCCCCGTTTTCCAGGAAGCTGGGATGTTTAACTTGCCATCCATGGATGAGCTTCCAGGAGCCCGTCAGTCCCTGAAATTTTATGCAGAAGGTCGTGGGAAGGTGCACTTATCCGTGTGCCCAGGGTGAGGGCCTCAGTGTTCATCTGATGCTCAGAGGTTCAAGCCCTAGCCAGGCACAATGATGAGCTGGAATGACAGTCTCCAGATGGAGCAGGAAAGTGGGGCAGGCAGGCCTGGGCACACCTACTCACCGCCACCAGCCTGGGCAGCCTTGTACAAGTCCTGTGCACTTGACACCCTCATCTAAGAAATGAGCATCTCCACACTGCCCTCTGTGGGTTGGGGGAATTGCACTGGATGAGATATAACACCCAGCACCTGGCTGGGCTCCCAAATCCCAGTGATAAACATCTCAAGTGCAAAAGGTTAGGACTTCCCTGGTGGTCCAGTGGTTAAAATGCTACACTTCTACTGCAGGGAGCATGGGTTCAATCCCTGGTCAGGAACTAAGATCCCACATGCGGCATGACCACACACACAAAAAAGTAAAAAAAAAAATATATATATATATATACATATATATGTGTGTGTGTGTGTGTGTAGAAGGTTAGTCAAAGAAAGCTTATCCCTGCTTCTCCATTTCTTAGAAACTTCCAGAACTGCAGACTCCAGGATTGAAAGGAGTCTTATATTCTGACTGTACCCTGGGAACCTGGCCTAGACAGCTCCTCCCTTTCAGAGCTGAATGGTGGCCTGACATTGCTCCATCTAGCTGCACAGGAGTCTGTCCCCTCCCTGGGTTGTTGACCCCCCTCTTAGCTGGGCAGAGCTGGTGGACAGTTATTCCTGGAGCCACCCTCTGACTCCTCCCTCTGGAGCTGAGAAACGTGTGTCATGCAGAGCCCCCTGGGGTGGGGGCCATGCATGCCCATTGGGCAGTGCCTTCCCTTTCCTGGGATGCATCCTGAGAGCAGAGTTGGTGTTAGGAACAGGTAAGGGCATCAGAGGCCAGGAGGCTGGAGGACCCCTGAGAGCCCATGGGTGGGGTCCCTCCCAAGTAGCTCCTGAAGGTTGAGGTCTCTGACCCACCTCCTGCCCCAAGTCCCTTCCTGCCCTCCCCTCCCAGCCCACCTTCCTGCCCTGCCCTTCCACCCTACCTTCCTGCCCAGAGCTTGGGGCATCAAGCCAGGGGTCTGACTAGTGCCCCACAGGCCCTGCTCCTGGGCAGGGAACATCGCCTCCCACGGCTGGGAGGCAAGAAATGAGGCAGGAGCAGACCTCAGGTGTGGGAACACCTCCAGGAGGGTGTGCAAGGTTGCCCCAGACAGTGGTGAGCACACACAACCCTGCACACAGATGCTGCAGTAATTGGATGTTTGTCTAGAGTCAGTGTCACTTACATTCTTTACCCCAGTATGTTTAAGTAAATCGTCTGTGATGGCTTCAGCTGTGGAAGTCTTTTACGAGACCACTGGGCAGGGTTAGGCCTCCCCCAGGCCTTGCTGGGTCTCTCATACCAGAAGCAGGAAAAGCACTTGGGAAAGGCCTTTACCCAGGCCGGGACGAGGGTGCAAGTGGAGGATGTGAAGATGCACGAAGGTGTAGCCATGGGCTCATCCGGGTGCACGGAGTGGGCTCTGGCCACCTTGGTGAGGCCAGGAGCCCTGGGCCTCTGTCACAGCTGCGGATCCCAGAGGTGCAGCGTCTCTGAAAGCCCTCTTGGGCACAGCTGAAGTTTGTGAGTGGAAGGACTGTGCCTCAGGTCACAAAAGCTGTACACATATGCACTTGTGGGTATCTGGCTTTTGCATGCATGTGGCCAGCAGCAGATAATCTTCCTCCTGATTTCACTGCCTAATGGGGAGGCATGGACTTCCCTGTCCTAGGGCCACATTAGAAAGCATATAGCAGTGAGTGGCCCCCAGCAGTGAGCGGCCCCCAGATCTCTAGCTAAAGTCTCTTGAAGACATTGCAAAAGGGAATTTCGTTCATAATCTTCTGTGGAAGAGTCCTAAACTCCCTCTTTTCCCACCTTTGCCAGCATCTCTCACAGCACAGGGGTTGCCCAAGATCTCCTCTTACTCCCCCGCTGGGCCTCCCTCACCTCCTGGCCCTCAGTCCAGCAGTTTCTATGTCCTTGATGCTTTGGTGCAGTGTGTTTCTTAGAAGGTGTGCATACGTGTGTGTATGTGCAGGGCAGCTGCACATACTCAGAAGCTAAGCTTTTTGGCTGAGTCCCTAAAAAGGGCCTTTGACCTGAGTTGTGGGATGCAGTGTGCTGTGTGCTCACTTGCATCTGATTCTTTGTGACTCCCTGGACTGTAGCCTGCCACTGTCCTCTGTCCATGGGATTTTTCCAGGCAAGAATTCTGGAATGGGTTGCCATTTCCTACTCCAGGGGATCTTTCTGACCCAGGGATGAGCTCCCGCTTACACCCTGTGGGAAGGATCCCGTGTTCATAGAGTCCTTGGCCTTGAGCAGTACCCAGAGGACGGCGTTTACTTGCTGAACTATGACACCCCTGGCATGTGAACTCTTGTTCTAGGCTGAAGACAGCTCCCTGTGGTTCTCCCCTCCTCTACCCCCACACCGGGAAATTCGGGGACCAGTATCTTGTCTGACACGGCCAGGGCTCACACAGATGGAGCCCAAACCGACACCTGGAGGGAGGCTCGGACCCAGGTCAAGGGGTGTGTGTCGGCTCCTAAGCCCTGGCCCTCAGGGCATGTAGGAGCCGCTGGGTCTCATTCAGATGTGGGGGTGGGGACAGGGGTCTGTGTGGAAACCAGAAGAATGGCTGCCCTTCTCTGAACTCAGCCTCCCTAGAGATGGAAGCAAGGCTAAGGTGTGAGCACTTTACTGGGGAGCTGGCCCCGGGACACAGGAGGGAGGGAGAGAAGCCAGATAACGGTGCTGTGTTCTGACGATCAGCCTTACCGCAGGTCTCTGGAGGCGCTGGGAAGCTTGTGATCTGAGTCTGCCGGGGGTTTTCACCTGGCTCCGTCCGGATGGCTGGTTATGCGCATGCGCACACCCACAGGGGCCAGGGTGGAGCCACAGGGTCTCCCTGCCAGCTCCCAGCCCACCCTCGACACCCGCTGGTGCCCGCAGTGCCACCCCCTGGCTGCTCACTGAAATGCAGGGCGTTGAGTCCCAGCCCAGGCCTGCTGGGTCATGCCCACACTTTCCCTGGGACGTGCTTGTCCCTTTGAAAGTTGAAGCCTCCAGGTGACAAGAGCAGCCCTGCCCTCGGGGCTGCTCTTCCCTCTGGTGCTGCTCTGCCCTGCTGATGGCTGTGAGGCTGTAGGTCAGAGGCTGCAGGTCAGAGGCTGCAGGTCAGAAGTGGTGGCGGGCGGCGCTGGGCCACTTGGGTGCCACCGAGGCAAGGCCCAGATGCGGGTGGCACACAGCGGCCCCAGGGACGTGTTTTCTCATCTATCCCTCATCCCTGCCCAGTGAGGGAGGAGGCCAAGAAACTCTACGGCCCACGTTACAGCCAAGGAAAATGAGGTTCAGAGCGGCTCAGAGGTTTCCCTGCGGTGTGGAGACGTGTCTCCTGACTCCAGCCTGGACTCTCTCACCCGCTCCCAGGACTGAAACCGCAGGAGAGGACTCAGCAGGCGTGTGTGCGAAGGTCACAGGTGAGGGTGCAGGCAGGGAGTGTTAAAGGAATGTAGTTTCTAGGAGGCCGGGGGCTGGGCTGGACCATGATGTAGCGGGTAGCTGGTGTCCGGCTCTGGGCGGCAGCAGGAAATGGAGCCTGGGGGGCCAGGCCAGCCTGCGATCAGGCGGTGGGGCAGCCCAGGAAGGGTGGAAAGAGGAAAAGGGCAACAGTACAGCCACAGGAAGCCCTGTGCTTCCTCGCTTGGCCTACCCGGCCCTCCTGACCTATAGCCAGCCCACTGGACACTGCTGGTGGCAGGTAGCAGAGGGCCCCTCAGGCTCAGCCTTTGCCCAGCCAGACCTCCCTGCCTGCTCCCAGCCCACCCACAGTGCAGCTCTGCCCGTGCAGGGGCATCTGGTACCCTCTGAGGCTTGGCCACAGGGACTCTGGGCCCATTTGCAGGGAGGACCCTCTTCCTCCATAGTGCCCCCAGAGAGCCGGGTAAACCCATGTGTGAGACAGGCAAGTGCTGACACACGGCCGCTCCCTCTGCAATCAGTGCCAGTTCGCTCCCGAGCTGGCAGGAGTGCCCGCTCCCCCCTGCTCCTGGGCCTGCCCTCGTACCCAGTTGCACCTGTGTGGGAGGTAGGAAACTCGCCGGCCTGGCTTCCAAGAACCAGTGAATCACTTTTACCTGCCTGACTGTGAGTTGATTGCATCTATAATTAGAAGGTGCTGGCCTTCCTGTCAGAACAGAGGAAGAGCTGTGAGGAGTCAGAGGAGGCAGTGCAAGTCTGTCTCCCACTCCCCCTACAAGAGCTGCTGCCTTGTCCAGACCAGTACCAGCTGACTTGTGCCAGAGGTGCAGGTTCCTGGGAGCTCCATCATTGTCCTCCCAACCCCAGCCCCGTCTTCCCCCTCCCTCGTTCTGGCCTCTGGAGGCTTCCAGAGAGCTCCACCAGTGTCTGAGTCTGCAGCCTTGAAGCAGGTCTGGCTGTAGGCAGGAGCAGCGGAGGCAGGAGAGAGGCTCTGTGTACTTCTTGTTTTGCCCTTTTCACCTGGAAAGCCTTGAAAAACACCAGTACCCAGGCTGTACCCCCTGCCAGTTAGAATTGTTGCGGTGGAAGCTGGGCAAAGTGGTTTTCTAAATTCTCCAGGTGATTGTTAGGCAGTCACACCCAGAGGCACTGATATAGGTGAAGCTGCTCTCATCACCTGGAGGCTAAAACTTTCAAGCAGACAAGCACGTCCAGGGAAAGTGCAGGCATGACCCGGCAGGCCTGGGCTGGGACTCAGTGCCCTGCATTTCAGTGATCAGCCAGGTGGTGGTGCTGTGGGTTGGGCCACACCAGGTGCAGCTGCTGCTGCCGGTGTTCAATTGCCAAGTTGTGTTGGCCTCTTGCGGCCCCATGGACTATAGCCTACAAGACTGCTCTGTCCATGGAATTCTCCAGGCAAGAATACTGGAGTGGGTTGCCATTTCCTTATCCAGGGGATCTTCCTGACCCAGGGATCGAACCCGAGTCTCCTGAGTGGCAGGTGGATTCTTTATCACTGAGTTACCAGGAAAGCCCACACTAGGAGCAGCAAAGCTTTATAAAGGAGAGGATCTGAAACTCCAGAGAACAGTGAGTTCTGACTCAGGGGAAGGTGCACTGCTGCCGCCGCCAAGTTCTTGGTGGTGCTGACCCTGCGGCTCCAGCTTTGCATTTGTTGTAGAGCATCCCTGCAGGGTCTGGCTCCCCTGGGACCTGTGTGTCTAGAGTGGCCTGTGTGGGGCGTGGAGTAGGTACATGTGTGGGAGTGTGCTTCTCAGGTGGGAGGTGGTACCGTGTTCCAGTGTGTGGTGCTTTACCCAAGTGAGCACACTCCGTCCTCCCAGCATACCTCTGAAACAGTGTTCCCCGTGCCCGTTTACAGATGAGGTCATTAAGGCTCCAAGAGGTTGAGGGTCCTGATAAAGCCACAAGTGGCTGATCCAGGCACAGACTCAGGCCTGCCTGACCACCTTTGCTGCCATCCTGGCCCTGCTGCAATCTGCCCCACCTTGAACTCTTTTCTGTGACTTCCAACATCTCCATGCCTTCATCATTATCACCTACTGGAGGTTTATCAGACTTGTCAATGGCAGTCTGGAGACCTCATTGTATTCGCTTCCTCGGATTATCTGCCGTGTGACCTAGGACAGTTACTTAGCCTCACTGGCAGCATGCAGAGAGTAGCATTTGCTCACCTGGGGTTACTGTGAGGATCAGTGAGATGATTCAACTCTAGCAATAGTCACTGGTGGCACATACAAAGTACTCAGAATTTTAGCTACTGATATTTCATTTAAAAAAATTTTTATTGGAGTATAGTTGATTTACAAGGTTGTATTAGTTTCTGCTGTACAGCAAAGTGAATCAGTTGTACATACACTTATATCCACTCTTTTTTAAGACTCTTTTCCCATATAGATCATTACTTAGTATTGAGCTGAGTTCTCTTTACTATATAGTACATCCTTATTAGTTATCTATTTTACATATAGTAGTGTGTATATAGGGCTTCCCAGGGAGCACTAGTGATAAAGAACCTGCTTGTCAATACAGGAGATGTAAGAAAGGCTGGGTCGATCCCTGTGTCAGGAAGATCCCCTGGAGGAGGGCATGGCAGCCCACTCCAAGTGTGTACATGTCAGTCCCAACCTCCCAATTTATCCCTCCCTTTCCTCCACCCCCCCCCCCGCCCCCGCCGGTAACCACAAGTTTGTTTTCTACATCTGTTGTTTTCTTCTTTACCATTTGTACCATTTTTAAAGATTCTGCTAGTATAAGCGATACATAGTATTTGTATGTCTCTGACTTCACTCCTTATGACAATCTCTAGGTCCATCCATGTGGCTGCAAATGGCATTCATTTGTTTTTATGGCTGAATTATATTCCATTGTGTGTACACACACCACATCTTCTTTATCTGTACCTCTGTCAATGGACATTTAGGTTACTTTCATGTCTTGGCTATTGTACATAGTGCTGTGAACATTGGGATACATCTGTCTTTTTGAATTACGGTTTTCTCTGAATATATGCCCAGGAGAGGTATTGCTGGATCATATAGTAGATCTGCATCTGTTTTTTTTTTTAGGGAACCTCCTTACTGTTCTACATAATGGTTACACCAATTTACATTTCCATCAACAGTGTGGGAGGGTTTCCTTTTCTCCACATCCTCTCCAGCACTTTTTTTCTTTTTTTCTTCTTTTTTTCCTCCTGTGTCTGTTGGTTTTCCAGCTCCAAACCCAACTTTCTTTTTTGTTTTTTTCCAACCCAACTTTCCTCTGAGTTTGGTGACCAAGCTCTGCCAATTACCATTCTGGACAGCTGGTTTCCTATCAGGTTCTACCAGCAGGGGTCACTGTAGGGAAACTGGCAGCCAGGGGAGCTCTTCGGCACTGTTGGTGATGGTCATTCTGATTGGTGTGAGGTGATAGCTCACTGTAGTTTTGATTTTCATTTCTCTAATAATTAGTGACGTTGAGCATCTTTTCATGTGCTTTTTGGCCATCTATATGTCTTCTTTGGAGAAATGTCTATTTAGATCTTCTGGCCACTTTCCAATTTTGTTATTGAGCTGCGTGAGCTGTTTGTGTGTTTTGGAGATTGATCACTTGTTGGTAGCTTTGTACACAAATATCATCTTCCATTCTGTGGATTGTTTTTCATTTTGTTTATGGTTTCCTTTGCTGTGCAAAAGCTTTTAAGTTTTATTAGGTCCCATTTATTTATTTTTGTTTTTATTTTCATTACTCTAGGAGATGAATCCAAAAAGATTTTGTTGTTATTTATGTGAGAGAGTGTCCTGCCTATGTTTTTCTCAAAGAGTTTTATAGTATCTGGTCTTACATTTAGGTCTTTAATCTATTTTGAGTTTATTTTTGTGTTTCATGTTAGAGAGTGTTCTAATTTCAGTCTTTTACACGCAGTCATCTAGTTTTCCCAGCACTACTTACTGAAGAGACTGTCTTTTCTTCTTTGTATATGCTTGCCTCCTTTGTCATAAAGTAGTTGACCATAGGTACGTGGGTTTATCTCTGGACTGTCTATCCTGTTCCATTGATTTATATTTCTGTTTCTGTGCCAGTACCATACTGTTTTGATTAATGTAGCTTTGTAATATAGTCTGAAGTCAGGGAGCCTAATTCCTCCAGCTCTATTTTTCTTTTTCAAGATTGCTTTAGCTATTTGGGGTCGTTTGTGTTTCAACTGAACTGAACTGTGTTTCCTTACAAATTGTAATGTTTTTGTTCTAATTCTGTGAAAAATTCCATTGGTAATTTGATAGGGATTGCATTGAATCTGTGGATTGCTTTGGGTACTAGTCTCATTTTCACAATATTTATCTTACAATCCAAGAACATGGATATCTCTCCATCTGTTTGTATCATCTTTGACTTCTTTCATCAGCATCTTACAGTTTTCTGAGTACAGGTCTTTTGCCCCCTTAGTTAGGTTTATTCCTAGACATTTTATTCTTTTGGATGCAATGGTAAATGGGATTGTTTTCTTAATTTCTCTTTCTGATCTTTCATTGTTGCTATATAGGAATGCAAGATATTTCTGTGTATTAATTTTGTATCCTGCAACTTTACCAAATTCATTGATGAACTCTAGTAGTTTTCTGGTAATGTCTTTAGAATTTTCTATGTAGAGTATCATGCCATCTGCAAACATTGACAGTTTTACTTCTTTTCCAATTGGTTTCCTTTTATTATTATTATTTTCTGATTGCCTTGACTAGAACTTAAAAAACTGTGTTGAATAAAAGTGCTGAGAGTGGGCATCCTTTTCTTGTTCCTGATCTTAGAGGAAATGCTTTCAGATTTTCACGGTTGAGAATGATGTTAGCTGTGGCTTGATGTATATGATCTTTTTTATGTTGAGGAAGTTTCCCTCTGTGCCCAGTTTCTGGAGTTTTTGTCATAAATGGGTGTTGAATTTTGTCAAAACCTTTTTCTGCATCTGTTGAGATCATCATATGGTTTTTATTCTTCAGTTTTGTTAATTGTGTTATCACATTGATTTATTTGCATATGTTGAAGAATCCTTGCATCCCTGGGATAAATCCCACTTGATCATGGTGTATGGTCCTTTTAATGTGTGGTTGGATTTGGTTTGGTAGTATTTTGTTGAGGATTTTTGTGTCTATGTTCATCAGTGATACTGGCCTGTAATTTTCTTTTTTTGTGGTGTCTTTGTTTTTGGTATCAAGGTGATGTTGGCCTTATAGAGTGAGCTTGGGAATGTTATAGCCTCTGGTATTTTGGGGAAGAGTTTCAGAAAGATAGCTTTTATCTCTTCTCTAAATATTTTATAGAATTCTCCTGTGAAGCCATCTTGTCCTGGACTTTTGCTTGAAAGTTTTTTAATTACTTTCAATTTTAGTACTTGTGATTGATCTGTATATAATTTCCATTTATCCCTGATTCAGTATTTGATGGTTGTACCTTTCTGAGAATTTATACATTTCTTCTAGATTTTTCTTTTAATTGGTATATAGTTGTTTGTAGTTGTCTCTTATGACCTCTTTGTATTTCTTTGGTGTCCACTGTAACTTCTCTTTTTTCATATCTTATTTTATTGATTTCAGCCCTTTCTCTTTCTTTCTTGATGAATTTGGCTAAAGGGTTATTAGTGTTTATGTTTTCACAGAACCAGTTTTTTTTTTTTTTTAACTTCATTGATCCTTTCGATTGCTTTCTTCATCTCTGTTTTATTTATTTCTGCTCTGATCTTTATGATTTCTTTCCTTCTACTAACTTTGGGTTTTGTTTTTTTCTCTCTTATTGCTTTAGGTGTGAGGTTAGGTGGTTTATTTGAGATTTTTCTTGTTTTGTGAGGTAAGATTGTGTCACTGTAAACTTCCCTCTTAGAACTGCATACATTTTTGGATCATCATGTTTTTGTTGTCATATGTTTCTTGGTGTTTTTGGTTTCCTCTTTGATTTTTTCAATGATCCATTGGTTGTTTAGTAACATGTTGTTTAGCCTCAACATGTTTGTGTGTTTTTACTATTTTTTTTCCTGCAATTTATTTCTAATCTCATAGTTTTGTGGTCGGAAAAGATGCGTGATATTATTTCAGTTTTCTTAAATTTAGCTAGGCTTGATACGTGGCCCAAGATGTGATCTATCCTGGAGAATATTCCATGTGCACTTGAGGAGAAAGTGTATTCTGCTTCTTTCAGATGGAATGCCCTATAAATTTCAATTAAGTCCATCTTGTCTAATGTGTCATTTAAAACTTCTTTCCTTACTGATTTTATGTCTTGATGATCTGTCCATTGGTGTAAGTGGGATGTTAAAGCCCCCCATAATTGTTGTGTTACTGTTGATTTCCTCTTTTGTGGCTGTTAGCATTTAACTTATATATTGAAGTGCTACTATGTTGGATACATATATATTTACAAATTGTTATATCTTTTTCTTTGATTGATCTCTTGATCATTATGTAGTGTCCTTCTTTGTCTCTTGTAATAGTCTGTTTATTTATTTATTTTTGGCAGTGCTGTCTTCATTGCTCTGCAGGGTTTTCTCTAGTTGTGGCGAGTGGGGGCTACTCTGTAGACGCAGTGCAAGGGCTTCTCATTGCAGTGGCTTCTCTCTTTGTTGAGCATGGCCTCTAGGGCATGAAGGCTTTGATAGTTGTGTCACGTGGGCTCAGTAGTTGTGGTTCCCGGGCTCCAGAGCACAGACTGAGTGGTTGTGGCACACGGACATAGTTGCTCTGCGGCATTTGGTATCTTTCTGGCCCAGGTATCAAACCCACAGCTCCTGCATTGGCAGGTGGATTCTTTACCACTGAATCATCAGGGAAGCCCCTAATAGTCTTTTAATTAAAGTCTACCTTGTCTGATATGAGTATTGCCACTCCAGTATTCTTTTGATTTCACTTTGCGTGGAATATCTTCTTCCAGTCCCTCACTTTCTGTCTACATGTGTCCCTAGATCTGAAGTGGGTCTCTTGTAGACAGCATGTATAGTGGTCTTGTGTTTGTATCCATTCAGCCAATCTGTGTCTTTTGGTTGGAACATTTAATCCATTTATATTTAAGGTAATTATTGATATGTATGATTTCTTAATTGTTTTGGATTTGTTTTTTTTAAGTCTTTTTTTTCTTCCCTTCCTCTTTTGTTCTCTTCTCTTGTGATTCGGTGACTACTTTTAGTGTTGTGTTTGGGTTGCTTTTTCTTTTTTATGTGTATATCTATAGTAGTTTTTTTGGTTTGCATTTCCCACTGAGAGAAGTTCCTTTAGCATTTATTGTGAAGCTGTTTGATAGCACTGAATTCTCTTATATTTTGCTTGTCTGTAAAGCTTTTGATTTTTCTGTTGAATCCGAATGAGAGCCTTGCTGGGTACAGTATTCTTGGTTGTAGGTTTTCCCCTTTCATCACTTTAAATATATTGTGTATATAGGCCCTTTTGGCCTGCAGAGTTTCTGCTAAAAAACCAGCTGATAACCTTATGGGGATTCCCTTGTATGTTATCTGTTGCTTTTCCTTTTTTGCTTTTAATATTTTTTCTTTGTATTTAATTTTTGTCAGTTTCATTACTGTGTGTTTCTGCATGTTCCTCCTTGGTTTTATCCTGTATGGGACTCTCTACACTTCCTGGACTTGGGTGACTGTTTCCTTTCCCATGTTAGTGAAGTTTTTGTAATCTCTTGAAATATTTTCTCAGGCCCTTTATCTTTGTCTTCTTCTTCTGGGATCCATCAAATGTAAATGTTGGTGTGTTTAATGTTGTCCCAGAGGTCTCTGAGACTGTCCTCAGTTCTTTTCATTCCTTTTTCTTATGCTCCATGGAAGTTATTTCTACCACTCTTGACTTTCAGCTAACTTATTCATTCTTCTGCTTCTGATTCTGCTATTGATTCCTTTTTATGTATTTTTCATTTCAGTTATTGTGTTGTTTATCTGGCTTTGTTGTTGTTCTTTCAATCTTCTCTTTGTTAAACATTTCTTATATTTTCTCAGTCTGTGCTTCCATTCTTTTTTTTTTTTTTTTTTGAGATTTTACATCATTTTTACTGTCATTTCTCTGAATTCTTTTCCAGATAGTTTGCCTATTTCCTCTTCATTTAGTAGTCCGCATGGGGTTTTCTGTCTTACTCCTTCATCTGCACCGTATTTCTTTGTCATCTCATTTTGTCTTAACTTTCTGTTTGTGGTCCCCTTTCTGCAGCCTGCAAGATAGTAGTTCCTCTTGCTTCTAGTGTCTGCCCCCTGGTGGATGAGGTTGGTACTAGGGCTTGTCCAGGTTTCCCTGCGGCAGACTGGTGCCTTCCCGCTTGGAGCTGGGTCTTGTCCCTCTGATGGGCAGGGCTGTGTCAAGCGGTGTGTTCTGAGGTGGCTGTGAGCTCAGTATGACCTCAGGCAGCCTGTCTGCTGATGGGTGGAGTTGTGCTCCTGTCTTGCTGGTTGTTCGGCCTGAGGCGTTCCAGGACTGAAGCCTGCAGGCTGTTGGTGCAGTCAGGTCAGCTGACCTTTGCCTCTCCAGGAGAGTGTCCAAGATCCCTAAGTATGTCTTGCCCAGGTTCTTATGGAGGTACTGCTTTGGTCTTGGTGTACATAAGACCTTGTATGTGGCCTCCAAGAATGGAGTCTTTCCTCCAGCTCCGTGGGCTCTTGTATTCAAGCCCTGCTGACCTTCAGGGCTCAGAGCTCTGGGGGTCTTCCCAGTTCCAGACCCTCAGACTCTCTTGGTGGGATGTTTTTAGGCAGGATCATCCCGATGGGGGGGTTTAATACTTTTGGTGTGAGGGCTCCTTTTAGTTTGGATGTCTGCCACCTCTTTCCTCGTGTATGCTGGCTGTTACCTGCTTGATGAGACATGTGACTGATGTGGTGGTGACCAGACCCTGCCCTGGGTGTTCAGCAGGGCCTTCCCTTGCTGTGGGTGTCACTGCCCTATGAGGGGCAGGGTCTCCTCCCCACTTGTTGCTGTAGAAGCCCCCGGATCTGCTGTTGATCTGTTTCTTAGCTGTGTTTCTGATCTTTTGTGTGAAGTAGGGAGGGTTGGAACACTCCCACTGGGAGAGAAGTCACTGAATATTGGTTCTCTGGAGCAGTTCACCCATGAGCATGCTCTGTTGTATCCCCTCTCACCTGTGACGTGAGCTCACATTACACTGTAGTTGGTATTCCTCTCGTGTGTGTGTGTGTGTGTGTGTGTGTGTGTGTGCTTAGTCGTTTCAGTCGTGTCTGACTCTTTGTGACCCCATAGTCTGTAGCCCACCAGACTCCTCTGCCCATGGGATTCTCCAGGCAAGAATACTGGAGTGGGTTGCCATGCTCTCCTCCAGGGCATCTTCCTGACTCAGGCATCAAACTTGAGTCTTTCATGTCTGCCTGCATTAGCAGGCGGGTTCTTTACCACTGAGCCACCAGGGAAGCCCCTACTCCTCTTGGCCCCACTTAACCCTGTGTGTGCCGGCAGTTGGCCCTGGTGTCCCTCAGGCGTTGTTTTCATCAGATCCCCCCAGGGCCCGAGGCTGTGGTGTCATGCAGTTAGACCTGCTGTGGGGACAGCTCAGAATCTGGCCTGGCCCAGCCCCCGGGTGTGTAGCCCACGAGTCCACAGGTGCTGAAGGTAGACTCATCTCCACCGCGGGAGCACTGCTTGTCCATTCAAATGTTCCGCAGGCACTGAGTTTGCAAAGCAGGTTGTGGGGATGTAAATCTGTGGTTCGCATGAGGAGAGATTTCAGCTCTTTCTCCCTTGCACAGCCCTCGGGGCTCAGTGATGATTTTAGCCCCACCTCTGCGTGTGGACCCCCCGCTGGCATCTGCTCCCAAGGCTGCCCCAGATGGCATCCCAAGGATGCCCTCACCCATCCAGGCAGGAGGGGATGGACGGAATGACCAATATGGGGGCATGTGCCCAGTCCAGCAGTAGCAGGAGCCCCTCCTAATAGCTACTGTACTCCTGATTGCAATTGCTCGTGCTGTGAGTTCCCTCCTGAGACAGGAGCCCAGATTTCCTGGTGCTCTGCTCTGAGTGGCTCCTGTCTGAGAAGAGGTCCAGTCAGGGGCGATGGACACACAGGTGTGGCTCTTGCTGGAACTGAGAGGAGGGCCTCACATGTAGGATCAGGAGGGACCGCAGAGTGGACTGGGATAGCCAGCAGAGATGCCAGGCAGAGGTCTCAACAGGGTTGGTCTTGCCATCATCCCCATTTGACAGCTGAGGAAATCAAGGCTGGTTAGATTCATCTAGGAGCAAGGACCTGGCCTGTTGCAGAGCTGGGATTCAAACCCAGGGGTGATCTAAACTCCTATCTTGGAAGACCCACTCAGGGAACCTGTCTTCTTTCACTTGGCACTGAGCCTGGAGACCCTCCCCAAGGTGCTCATGACCAGGCAGGGATGGGTTCTACTAGGGACTGGGCAGGGGCTAGTAAGGAAGGGGCTCTGGGGGGCGGTCCCCAGGATCCACAGGGCTCAGTGAACATAGGAGGGGGAGGAGGCTTGTGGTCAGGGAGATCTGGCCCCAGGCTGGGTTCTAGGGTAGGGGAGAGGCTGGGGGTGGTCCCGCACAGCCCCTGTGGGCTCTCCCAATTCCCTGAAAGGTTTTGGGCCTCTACCTCGAAGCCCATCTCACAGGTGACCTGCTGGATGGTGGCCATGCTTCCGTCTGCAGACCCAGCACCTGTTTATTGTGCCTTTATGCATGCATGGTAAGTTGCTTCAGTTGTGTCCAACTCTTTACAACCCCATGGACTGTAGTCTGCCAGGCTCCTCTGTCCATGGGATTCTCCAGGCAAGAATACTGGAGTGGGTTACCATGTCCTCCTCCAGGGGATCTTCCCCACCCAGGGATGGAACCCAAGTCTCTTACATCTCCCGCATTGGCAGGCGGGTTCTTTACCACTAGTACCACCCGGGAAGCCTATTTTGCCTTTATAAAAAGTGCTGATTTCAAAACTCAGCTTCTTTGCACTAAAAAAGAAAAGTTATTTAAAAGATGACAAGATAGATGTGCCATTTAGAAATGTTACAGATAGTTTACAAATGTGCAGAATGGAAAGCAAGTCCCCTCCCTCCTCTGCTCCCTTGCAGTAATCTCTGTGACGAGCATGGCCAGGAGTGGCTGGATGTCCTCTGTGCATTTATGTACGTGTCACGGTCACGTCTGCTGATGTCACTTAATGACTGACATGGGGTCTTGTGCACCTGGTGAGTCCAGTGATGGGGTCACCACCCCAAGCTGGAGGGATGGGCCTCACCCGGCCGCTCGTTCCCATGGCCTCCTGGGCTGTGTGTAGGCAGGTGTTGGGACACAGTCTCTGGGGGAACAGAGACCCTCACACAGGTGGGGAGCCTTGGGGTAGGAGCAGCATGATGAGTCCAGGACACATGGATGGGGGCCCCACCCCTGGGTAGGTGACTCTACCCTGAGCATCTGCCCCTCACCTGTCAAGGGAGGCAGTGAGTGCCAAGGCTCCCAGGGAGTGGTGGGCTGGTGGCCGGAGTAGAACTCACCCTGTGGCCTCCTGCTGGACTTGTCCATCCCCTTATGGGTGGCAGAGCTGAGGGGCTGAGTCCCCAGGCTGGCTTCCCACTGGCTCCTGACCTCCCAGCTCCAGGGCAGGTGTCCCTGCAGGTTGCCTTGCCCTGTGGGGGATTGGGTGGGGACTGTGCGAGTTAGCTGGAGGTATCAGTGTGCTCCCTCCATAGCACCTCCCGACCAGAGCAGCCTACTCCCTCCACAGGTGAGGGGCCAGGGGCTCTGAAAACACCATCTCTGATGACCGAGAAGCTTGGGGTCAGGATGTCCAGCTGACCATGGTTACCAGTATCAGGTCACCTTTTGAACCCAGAACTGTGTGATCGTGGGAAGTCACCCCACAGCGATGGCCCCTTAGCTGAACTCTGGGGTCCAGGTCTCCTCCAGAGCTAGTGACGGCAGCAGAACAGCCACCAGGGCGTCCACTGTTTCCTCCTCCAAATGATTCCTGAGTGTGGCTACAGGCTGGGCTCCAGCCAGACAGGAAGATGTTAAGGTGGATGATCAGGCACTTCTCGCCTTGTGGGTCAGCAGTCCAGGGATTAACCCAGGGGAGCATGCTAGAGGTGGTGGCACCTAGGCTGGACTTGGAAATCCTAGGGTTTCCTCAGTTGAGTTCCTTCTTGTGGGGCCTCTGATTCATTATCTGAAAGATGAAGAGTTCTTCCGAGTCAGTGATTCTTTGACTTGAGCGGCAAAGAAGACCCAACCCAAATTTCTGACCCAGTGGGGTCTGGGAACGTTCTTTTTTTTTTTTTTGGGAACGTTCATTTTACATGGGTTGCAGGGAATGTTCTGTGAGTCTGAACCCGTGGAGCAAGGACAGCACGGAGCCTGGGGGGCAGACATTGCAGTCCTGGCCTTGGCCCCGGGGACTTCCCTTGAGCACTTGCCCTCATCTCAAAGGATGTTCTGAGAATTCTAAGGTGACCTCCAGGTGTTTGGCAGGGAAGCCAGTATCGTTTGACCTGGGGTCCCTTTCACCCTGGCATGAGGCTCAGCCTATGTCTTGTGGGGTGGGAGCGAGCTCTGCTGGTAAAGCCCTTGGAGGGACCCCTTGTGGCAGCAAAGTAATTGTGGCTGCTGTTTGCTCTGCATGGTGGGGAAACTGAGGCCGGAAGGGCTCCAGGGCTGGCCCTGGTCCCAGTGAGACAGCAGACCAGGTCCAGTTGCAGGCATCATCCCTGGCAGGTTGGCCCTGGGGGCTCTTTCTGCTTCCCAGGGCTTGGAGAGGTCAGTGTGGCCACCTGGGGAGCTGGGCGTGGGGTGGTAGCCCCTGCCTGTTGGTGACCCGAGAGGGTGAGACCTGGCTATGGTCCCCACAGAGGCAGGAAAGGCCAGCTCCTCCACCCCTGCTTTAGTCTCCCTGTCCTGCCTGGGGGGACTAGCCCAGCGGGTGGGTAGGCCCCCCACTCCCCGTCCAGGGAGTAGGAGGGGAAGTGCCCCCATGAGCGCTGGCTCCCGAGCCTCGGGCTGGCAGGTGTGTACCTGCTGACACTGCAGAATCAGCTGCCTGGGCAAAGAGGACGCGGAGGCACAGAGGGCTGCGGACTGTCCCAGGCTGCAGGAGAGCCTCCAGCAGAGCCTGGCTGCCGTGCGAGGGGGGACCCTCAGCCCATCACACTGAACTCCAGACTGCTGCCCAACACCCGCGTCTAACAGGCATTTGAGATCCAGCGAGTCTAAAGCAAGTTCCAGGTCTTTCCCCAGACCGTGCCCTCAGAGCCCTCCCCCAAGCCGGTCAGTGGCTCAGGTCAAATACCATCCATCCCAGTGTCCAGAGCTGACCCTTCCCCACTCCTCTGTCACCTGATCTGAGCCATCTCTTCCAGGGTTTTGTTATGGCAAAGCCCAGACCAGTTGGTTTTCAGATCTCTCCCTTGCTGGTCTCCACACGGCGGCCACAGTGACCCCCCCCGAGTCACGTCACTCCTGTGCCCGGAGCGCCCACGCCTCCTGGGTCACTCACTGGCTGCACCCTGGGCAGCCAGTGTGCATGGTCAGGCTGGTCACTCCCCAGACTCCTCTCTGCTGATGCCCTCCCCAACCCTGGCCTCAGGACCTTGGCACCCGCTGTGCCTTGTACCTGGAACATCCCTCTTTTATGCTGGAAGCCGCACAGCTCACGCTCAGTCGGCCTCAGGGCCGCCTCCCTGCAGCTGCTGTGGCCACCCTTACACACTTGGTGTTCCCCTGGTGCTGTTTTTACTTCTTCCCCGTGGTTTGTCTTTTCTGCTGGGACAGAACCCCAGGAGGTAGAGCGCTCTGTGTCCAGGTTGCTGGAATGAGGCCTGGTATGCACAGAGCAGATGCTGAGGAAATGTTTATCAGACACCTTGATCGGTGGCTTCAGGGCCACTGAGGAGCCTGTCCTCTGCCTGTGCTGACATCTGATGACCCCCTCCCGGCCCTGCTGGGGCTCAGGCCCTCCTGGTGGCCGGCCGGGGAGGAGGGCTAGGCGGAGGAGCCTTTGATGTCTGACCGCCCCATTCCTTCCTCCCAGGAAACTATGCCCCAGACGTCCGTGGTCTTCTCCAGCATCCTCGGGCCCAGCTGTAGTGGACAGGGACAGCCCGGCATGGGGGAGCGAGGCGGTGGGGCCGGTGGCTCTGGGGACCTCATCTTCCAAGATGGACGTCTCATCTCAGGGTCCCTGGAGGCCCTGATGGAGCACCTGGTCCCCACAGTGGACTATTACCCTGACGTGAGTCCTGGTGACCGACAAGGACAGCCAGGGAGGGAGGCCGGGCTGGGGAGGGAGGCCGGGTCAGAGTGGACGGAGCAATGGGGGAGGTGCAGGGTGGCCGGGAGCCCTGCCCTCCCCTCCCGTGCTCTCCCGCCCCTCCCATCTCTGCCTCTGCTGCCCCAGGCAAGTAGGAGGTGGCCCTGGGGGAGAAGAGGAGGCTAAGGGGCAGGCTGGTGCCTCGGGGTTCCGGGGAGGGTCCACCCAGCGTGGGGCCTGTCTCCTAGCTGGGAAGTTGACTTTGTTCCTGAGCTGCCGTGCTTCAGAATGACTTCCACTCCCGCCACCTACAGACCCTGTGGCACCTGCCTTTGTGGGCAGGGCGGCCCCAGTCCTCCCCATCACTCCAGATGACGTTGGCACGCTCTTGGAAGCGTGAGAAAGTGTCCCCTGTCATGTGTGGCTTCCCTTCTGCTGCCAATAGTGACGACTCATGGTGGAGTAGGCTTGCTCCTGGCTCCCTCTCCAGGCGCCCCACCATCCTGGAGGCCGCGTCACACATGAGGCTGCGAGGGAGGGTGGGGAGCAGCCACCCCCTCCGCCCTCCAGCTGGGCTTCCCGGGTTCCTGGCCCACCCTCACCTGTCAGGCTGCCTCCCTCCCTCCCGGAGTTCTATCCACTCCTCCGTCTGTCCATCCATCTACCCCATCCATCCTCTCAGGGCCCGGCCGGGGCTGCTATTGGGGGTTCAGGCATGGGAGCCGAGGTTCTGGGCAGCAGAGCTGGGAAGAGGGGACCCCAGGCCCTGAAGAAGCCTGGAGCAGGGCTGCAGCCCCCAGGGGCAGGGACCTCCAAGCCCAGTGCTGGTCTGTGCCAGTGGCCTTGTGCCCACGCCGGAGGAGGAGTCTCCCCTCTCAGCCCTTCCCAGAGGAACCTCTTCAGCCAGCTCCTCCTGTGTTGTCCCCAAAACACTGTGCCCCAGGGCCTCAGCCTGAGCCCCAGGGGAGAGCAAATGGCGGGTGGTGGCAGAATGGGGTCCCTCTGGTGAGCACCTGGGCTCCCTGCCTTCTCCTCACTGCCCCTGCCCTGCAGACCCCTCGGAGGCACCAGCTCCTGTTCTGGGCTCTCCTCTGCCCTCAGCTAAGAGCTCCCAGATGTGGCCGCCGGGCTCCTTTCTTCATATTAAAAGCCTTCTGCTTCAAAGGGGCCCTTGAGGGTCTCACACTGACCAGCTGGGGCCCCGGTGTCTTTGTGCTGCACAGCCTGGGGACAGGAAGTGGGCAGTTTGGAGGTGTCGGGAGTGGAGGTGGTGGGGGCAGGGGGAGGGTGGTGGTGGAGGATCCCCTGCTACTCCAGGGAAACCCGCCTCTCCCGGTGGCCTCTGAAGGCTGTGTGGGGGCCTTGGGGGCCTGAGCGTGGAGCCCGGTTCCAGGAGCTGCACCCAGAACACACGGCCTGACTGGCATTAGGCTGGAGCAAGGGAGACCTGCTTCTTTGGGCCTAGAGTTGGGGCAGAGGCTTCCGAGCCCCCCAGCCTGCAGCAACCAGGTGGGGGTGGATTACTGTCTGATTGCTAGAGTCCCCGGGAGAGTCCCAAGCAGCCTCCCCACCCCCAAGTCTGCCTTGTCTGCAGGCAGGGGTCTGGCAGAGCCCACATCAGGCAAAAGCTTCTGAGAGCCCTGGGCCCTGGGCCCTGCCGTCTCTCAGACCACAAGCACCCCTCAGTCTGCACCACAGCCCAGTGACAAGGACACGTGGACGTGGGACTGGGGGGCCCGGGCGTGGCAGGCGAGGGCGAGGCCCACAGCTGAGTGGCGACCCGGGGCTTGCAGCAGTTTCTGATGTGGGATCCTGGGGCCAAGGAGAGCCTGCCGTGCCTCACAGATAAGACCCCCACTGACCCCCCACCACCCAGGCCCTGCCCCACTGGCCACTGAACATCTGCCACCGAGCAAGCTTGGCGCCTGGCCCAGAGAGCACTGTGGCCTGGGCAGCAGGCCCACCCAGGCCTGGGGGGTCCCCCCGACATGCACGTTTGGGTTTAGTTCCCAGCGTGGGGTCGGGTAGTGGGTAGGGGAGCCTCCCAGCAGAATAAGAGCACTGGGAGCTGAGCTTGTCAGGGGAGGTGGCGGAGAGCTGCTGCCAAGTGGGGTTTCGTCTGTGCCGTGCCTGGTGGGCAGGGCTGGGGAGCAGTGAGGAGGGAGGAGGAAGGGCACTCAAGGTGGGCTGAGCTGTGCAGGTGGTGCTGGGTCTGGGGGGCGGCTGGGTCAGGTGGAAGGGCCGGCCGCGCCACCCCTGGGGACCACGCCAGGCCTGACTCCCTTGTCACTCTCTCCATCTCTGTCTTCAGAGGACGTACATCTTCACGTTTCTCCTGAGCTCCCGGGTCTTCATCCCCCCTCATGACTTGCTGGCGCGTGTGGGGCAGCTCTGCATGGAGCAGAGGCAACAGCTGGAGGCTGGGTCTGAGAAGGTAAAGTGAGCTCCTGACTGTGCCCATTTCGCTCGCGTTTGGGCAAGAAGCGGGCTCAGGACAGGACCTGGCTGAGCTGGCCAGGGACCCTTCCTCTTGGGGGCAGCTCTGTCTGTCTGGCCTCCTGGCATTGCTGGAGCTGGGTTCCCTGGGGGTCTGCAGGGGCACACGTGGAGCACACTCCCAGGGTGCTGGAGGGATTGCTGCTGGCGAGTGCCTGCACCCCTCCTGGTGGAGGACCACAGTGGACGGCTCTCCTGCTCCATGCCAGGACCCCCAGAGGGAGAGAGCTCCAGCTCCAGCTGGTGGAGAAGGCTGGTCACCTTCTGGTCACTGCCCCCTCTAAGGAGGGCAGGGGGGCGGCACCCTCAGGCTGAAGTTTGCAGTGACTCAAATAGGGTTGTCTCACTGTCATGTCTTCTGATTGAGTCAGGCGTTGGGTGGTCAGGATGGTTAAGAAATCACAGTTTATCCCTGAGGCCCTGGGGCAGGGGCTGGGGTGTGGATTTCAGAAACCCAGGGTCTGGTACGGAAGCAAGGGTGGTAGGCAGGCTGGCAAAAAGCTGGCCTGTTCCCAATGACCTGTCCCTCCACCTGGCTGGGCCTCCTGCCACTGGAGGTTTGCAGTGAAGGCCCATGAAGAGCTCTTCCGAGTCTGCCCTCGGGGGTCTGTCTTGGGGTTGCTGGGCTGAGAGGGTAATTGGCACTGCCTGCAGCCTGGGGACCAGGAAGGGCTCCTGAAGGTGTGGGTGGAAAACAGCCAGAACAGGGTGAGTGGGAGATGGAATCTGAGGTTGAGGGTCAGCGAGCGGTCCCGTCGAGGCCTGAGAGGAGCCTGGGGTGAGCCCGCCAGCCTTGTCTGGGGTGATGTGCAGGGCAGGGCCTCTGAGGAGGGAATGCAGGCCTCTTGTTCCTGCTGAGTGTGGGTGCAGTGGGCACCTGGGGGTTGTCAGCAGGGCCTCCTGAGGTGCTGTGACTCAGTGCTGTGAGTGGCTGGGGGAGGGGGCTCTGAAGGGCATGGGAGCCATCACCAGGGCATGGGCAGGGGGCGAGGGTGGAATCAGTGGGCTAAATAAGGCAGGTGTGGGTGGATGGGGCAGGCAGGTGTAGGGGTGGGCAGTGGGATCATGAGGGGGCCGTGCCCCGAGGGCAGTCGAGGCCAGGATGGTCCAGGTAGGCAGAGGGAGCCGGTCAGGGGCAGGCAGGAGCCAAGGTGGGCCCAGGAAGCGTTTGGTGAACCTGAGCGGGGCTGGGCACCAAGCATCCTGTACCCCCTTGAGCTGTGTATGCATGTGGACCTGGGGAGAGGACGCCTGGGGTGTCTGCAGTCCTTCCTGGCACTTGCCAACCTGCTTTTCACGGAGAGAAGGCAGTTTCTTGCTTAACATTCATGATTTTGCTTGGTTTTCATCATTTTTTTAAAATTATTTTTTATTTTTGGCTGTGCTGGATTTTCATTGCTGTGAGGGTTTTTTTCCTAGTTACGGCGAGTGGGGGCTACTCTGTATGTAGCGTGCAGGCTTCTCATTGTGGTGGCTTCTCCTGTGGTGGAGCATGGGCTCTAGGGTGTGTGGGCTCAATAGTTGTGGCTTCCGGGCCCTGGAGAACAGGCCCAGTAGTTGTGCACGGGCTTAGCTGCTCCGTGGCAGGTGGGATCTTCCTGGATCAGGGATCGAACCTGTGTCTTCTCCACTAGTAGGTCAATTGTTTACCACTGAGCCATCAGGGAGGCCCTTCATCATGTTTTTTATGGGTTAACTTTTAATTACAGCAAATGAAACTAGTTTTCTATGTCATGGTGGTCTTTTGAAAATGAATGTAAGAGAGCTGGCATCAGGGGAATGGAAAGTGAAGCAGGAAAAGACAGTGCCGCAGGTGGACGAAGGCAGCAGGGGTCTGTCCCTACCTGGTAGCGCTCAGCCCAGTGTCAGGGCAGGGGACGCAGGTCCTGTGGGGATGGGTGAGAGGAGCCATAGACCTCACTATACCTGCCCTGACCCAGGCCAAGCTGAAGTCCTTCTCAGCCAAGATCGTGCAGCTGCTTAAGGAGTGGACGGAGGCCTTCCCCTTTGACTTCCAGGACGAGAAGGCCATGGCTGAGTTGAAGGCCATCACCCATCGGGTCACCCAGTGTGATGAGGTGAGGTCCCTCTCAGACCCTGGCAGGGTGCCTTGTCTGGGGGAGCTCTCTACATGGTCTCCTTGGCAGTCATTCTCCTGAAGAGGGTGCTGGGCAGCCCCATTTGCCTCTCACCCCCATGAAGGCAGCTCAGCTGGCCGGCAACACACAGACCTGCCCTCAGCATCCTCTGCACATGGAATACCCTGTGGCTAGAGTGGGAATGGTCCCAGGCCCCCTCCTCCTGCCCTGTGGGTGGGTGCCTAGTGAGAGGTATGTCCCCGGAGGTGAGCTGGGTACCTCCAGCAGATCCCTCCATCCCACAGCAGCGCCTTCTCCGCCCCCGCCCCTCAGGAGAACAGCACTGTGAAGAAGGCTATCTCCCAGATGACGCAGAGCCTGCTGCTGTCCCTGGCTGCCCGGAGCCAGCTTCAGGAGCTGCGGGAGAAGCTCCGCTCACCAGCTATGGACAAAGGGCCCGTCCTCAAGGCCAAGCCTCCAGCTGCTCAGAAGGACATCCTGGGCGTGTGCTGCGACCCCCTGGTGCTGGCCCAGCAGCTGACACATATCGAGCTGGTTAGTGTGGTGGACAACCTTCGAGGGTGGGGCTGGGGGGCATTCAGATGCTCATCTTCTCACCACCCCCCACAGGGTGCGGCAGGGTCTCCCCTGCTGGTCAGACTGGGGTGTCGGGGGAAGCCTGCATGGCAGCTTTGACCACTGCCTCTGGCAGGCGTGTGTACACTTGAGCAGCAGGTTCCCCGGATCTTGGCAGCCCTGCGCTCATGGCCGGGGCTTCCAGGGGCAGAGCTCCTCCCACTGGCTCTGGTCCCCTAGTCCTGCCTGCGCCCTGGGCTGGGCAGGTACCCTGCATGTAGCAGCTGTGGCCGAGTCATACACACAGTCCTGTCCCCCTGTTCCCAGGGGGGCCTTCCAGACCCCTGGAGTACTCCTGGGGGGGCCTGTCCACTGGGCGCTCTGCTCGAGGAAGGGCCGTGGCTGTGGTGCCCGCCCCTGCAGGGAGGTCCTGACTGCTGCTCTGGTCACACTCTGTGCCCTGAGGGTGGGGCTGGCCTGAGGAAGGCAGATGGTCACCCCTCCTGTGCCGTCTCCCCGTTACTCCCAGGAGAGAGTCAGCAGCATCCACCCCGAGGACCTGATGCAGATCGTCAGCCACATGGACTCCCGGGACAAGCACAGGGTGAGGGCTGCGGGTGCACTGGAGGGGGTGCTCACAACTGATGCATGTGGGTCTGGTCTCCAGCGCCTGCTCCAGGGGTGGTGGATGGCCATGCAGGGTGATGTATGTTGGTGGGGGGGGGGGCAGTGTTCCCAGAGGCCTCCAAGCTGATCCCTGCAGGGCTTGGGGGGATCCCCTGGGGGCCCGTCCAGCAGCCCCACTCCCCTCCCCTCCCTGCTTTCACAGTCTCCTCTCCTGGCTTCTTGGTTCGGGGGGTGGGGGTAGAGCAGCACCCACTGGCAGGGTCCTCGGGCTCCCTCTGACCTGCCATGTCCCCACAGTGCCGAGGGGACATGACCAAGACCTACAGCCTGGAGGCCTATGACAACTGGTTCAACTGCCTCAGCATGCTGGTGGCCACCGAGGTGTGCCGGGTGAGTGCTGCACGGCGGCCTTGGTGGGGCACAGTCTCCTCCTGACACCACTGTGTCCCCTGAGGCTCTGCCTCCCCTTCCCTGCAGAGGATGAAACTTTGTAAGTGGAGACAGGAAACTTTTATTGCCAGGGCCTTGGAAGTACCATGCCCACCCCACCCCCCAAGTGATGACTTACATTACAACAGTGACCCACTGTGGAAGCACCTGTGGTGCCCAGCATGGTCCCCTCTGCCTGCCCTCCCACCACTTGGCCCAGCATCAAACCACCACAGCCTCATCTCCTGCCTCTGCAGCCTGGGCAGCTCCCCTCACCCTGGTCCCACAGCTCTGTGGGCACAGGCAGCTCCCCATCAGGCTGCCCTTCAGGGGCTGGTGCTGGAGGGGACGACCCCAGTGGGGTCCAAGCTGAGTTGTCTGGCCGCCCTCCAGGTAGTGAAGAAGAAGCACCGGACCCGCATGCTGGAGTTCTTCATTGACGTGGCTCGAGAGTGCTTCAATATCGGCAACTTCAACTCCATGATGGCCATCATCTGTGAGTGTGGCCCCCGGGGTCCCCCTCCAGTGGTGCGGGGCCTGCCTCCCCTGCCCTCACCCTGCCTGTCACCCCCTGCAGCTGGCATGAACCTCAGTCCTGTGGCGAGGCTGAAGAAGACGTGGTCCAAGGTCAAGACGGCAAAGTTCGACGTCTTAGAGGTAGGCATCAGCCTCAGGAGGGGGCTGCCATCATGCTTCGGCCCCTGTGAAGACGCGCTGCCCCGAGTGCCATCCGGCGTCGGGAGTGTCAGCAGACCCGGCTGTGCTGCCCCCGGGAGGCAGGCAGCCCACACTTCCTCGGCTTCAGGACTTCAGTCAGAACCAGCACTGCCTAAAGCAGAATTCTGGGGAGAGATTAGTAGGGGTTCGGCAAGGCAGGCCGATAGCCCCAGGCTGGGCAAGGCTGACCAAGCAGAGACTGGCCTGTTCCCTGAAGTCCTGGGTCGTCTGGGTGGCCCAGGGGCTGGCCAGTGAGTGTGCAGCCTTGACCAGATGTATTTGATCACAGAATCCAGTTTTATAGGCGTGTCTGTGCAGCTGGTCAGGTTTGGGGCTATTGGCCTCCACAGAAGGGCACAGGAAGATTTTGAAGGAGGTTAAGACGTGTACTTAGGAGGGAACGAGGCAGTGTGAGTGCGCTGCTGAGACTTCTCTCCAGCTCTTCCTGTGATGCTCAGACCCTAACCCAAAGGCCTGGCCTGGTGCACAGCCCGGGGCCCTCTGCACTTCCCCCACTGGGCTCACTCCTGGGAACGACAGGCTGCCCAGAGCTGGTTCCTGCAGAGGGTGTCCTGAGCAGGTCTGAGGGCGGTGGAGGTGCAGTGCCCACCACATCCTCCCGTCTGCCCACAGCACCACATGGACCCATCCAGCAATTTCTGCAATTACCGGACAGCCCTGCAGGGGGCCACGCAGAGGTCACAGACGGCCAACAGCAGCCGGGAGAAGATCGTCATCCCCGTGTTCAACCTTTTCGTCAAGGACATCTACTTCCTGCACAAAATCCACACCAACCACCTGCCCAACGGACACATTAACTTCAAGGTTAGCTCAGCCCCGTGCCCTGTCCCCACCCAGGGAGGGAGACCGGGCTTCACTCTTGAACAGGCAGAATCTGTCTCTGCCTGCCAGTGGCTGGGCAGTGGCCTCGACAGCTCCAGGGTGGGTCCTGGCTGCCAAGTGACCTCCAGGTGTGCGGTGGCCCTAGCTCTGGGTGGGTGATCTGATTACAGAGCTAGGAGACACGAGGCCCCCGAGGAGTGAGGTCAGGGTGTGTTCTGGTTGGTGGTGCTGTGCTGTGGGGGGGGGGGGGGGCCTTCTGGGGTCCGAGTTGGCTCTGAAGGGCTACTGTCCTGTCTCGCTGGCACCAAGGAGGTGAGCAGCAGACTGAAAGCAGAGCCTACGTCCCCTTCCCTAACCAAGGCTTTCAAGCTTAAGGTGACAAATCTTCTGACCCTTCAGAAATTTTGGGAGATCTCCAGGCAGATACATGAGTTCATGACATGGACACAGGTGGAGTGTCCCTTTGAGAAGGACAAGAAGATTCAGAGTTACCTGCTGACGGCTCCCATCTACAGCGAAGAAGGTAAGGGCCACCGCCCCCAACCCCCTGCCCAGACACACACTGTAAAAGTCACTCTGACATGGGGTGCCCTCCCAGGTTATTCCCATGCTACGCTGGGGAAGCTCAGCTGTCAGGGGACAGTGCATGAGGGTGGGCTGCGAGCAGATGGGAGATGAAGGACAAGAAGAGATTGGGCTCCTGAGAGCCAGGATGGGGCTGGACCAGTGCTGTGGAGCCAGAGAAGTCTCAGAGTCCCCAGGCAGCCGGGAGCCCCACACAGCAGACCCCTGGGGACCATCCCGGGCCAGACGTCACTGCCTGCTTGGTCTGGGAGTTCCTTCCTGGGCCTTGCTCCACCCTGGAAGGGAGGGTTTGAGAAGGGTGTGTGTGTCGGGGGCAGACTGACCGTGTGTGGACATGGCTTCTGAGGGTCTTCTCGTCTCTCAGCTCTCTTCATCGCCTCCTTTGAAAGTGAAGGTCCAGAAAACCACATGGAAAAGGACAGCTGGAAGACCCTCAGGTAGGAGAACTCCAGGGGCAGTCTCGTGACCCCACGACCAACCCCCATGCCTGAGTTTATAAGGAAGGGAAAGGATGAGGTGGGGGAGCATCCCTGAGGACTTGGGGCTTGACCTTCCCTGACCACCCCTCCATGGCCAGTTCCTGGCAGCCAGGCCTCCCCTAGTTGCACAGGCCTGCCCTCTGCCTGGTCGGGGGAAGGGCCTGTGGCCACTTGACCATTTCCTCATTCCCTGCCACCTTTAGGACCACTCTCCTCAACAGAGCCTGAAGGCATGGATGCGGCCTGCGGACGCTGGATGAAGCACACTTACATACTGAGTTCTAATCTTGATTGATATGGGTTGAGATAAGGAGGCCTCACTGGTTGGGGTCCATTTTGTACATAACTTTTGTGAAGAAAAAAATAATTATTTCATGCATCAACCTTTGGCACTTAACGAAGTTCTTTTGTTTACTTTAAATAACAGGGCAGGGCCCTGCTTTGGGGAGGGGTGGGGAAAGAGTATCATGGGAGATGGTGTCCATGATAACATCTTATTCTAATGAAATGTAGATTTTTATTTTCTACTTTTGATTATTAACATCTTACAAAAAAAAAAAATTTAAAAAAACCCAACCAAAACCAACGTGAGCCCTGCCTCCTTTCCAGCCAGTGTCTCTGATGTCGGGGTTAGTGCCTTAGAGGGTACTGGAGGCCGGTCTCGCCCGCAGCCGGGCCGCTGGAGGTGCCGGGAAAGTGCTGCCCTCAGCGCCCAGGCCTGCGAGGGTCCAGCAAGAAGGGCTCGGGTGGCCGGGGTGGTGGGGGTGGGTGGATCTCATTTGCTTATTTCTAGAAGTGCACCTTGAACATGGGCTTTCCAAAGTTTACATTTTCATTTTCCTTTATCAGGGATTTATGGGGGTCAGTAGGGAGGGAAGGGGGATACCTGGCAGCGTATTTTCTGTTGGAATACGTCTGGCAAAACTCAACTACATTTTAGGAAAAGAGAAAATCTCAAATAACGTAAGGAGGGGGGATCATGGAATTGTCAGTTTTCCAGGCTATCACTTTGAGACACTTAGCCATAATGAAGTGAAAAAAAAGTAAAATTGAAGGATGGGGACACTGAAAGCCACCTTGAAGTCCAAGTACAAAGTGAAAAGAAGCAACTTACAAATCAGTACCCTCCTTCCTTCTGGGCGGGGAGCTCCCTAGTGGAACTGAAACCCAAAGTTAGCCAGGCCCGTATCTGCTGGAGCCCATGCACATACAACCGCCCAACATTTGGAGTTGTTTTCCACACCAAGACTCGAGGTGTGCACTCCATTTTCTGTCTGACTTCCTGGCCATGGGACCACGACAACCCTGCTCCCTCCAAGGTCAGAAGTGGGCAGTCCACACTGTATCCCTCCCTCTTGGCAGGCTTTCATTCCACGCAAGCAGACCTGGAACTACTCACCCTCTCTCTCCCCACATGGCTGGGGTTCGCCAGAGTCTCCAGCGGGGAGGCCTGGGTGAGGATGGATCTGTTAGCTGCCAATTCCCAGAACTCCTGGGAGCCTGGAGATGTGAGGACGCCGCCTCAGGGGGAGGTGGCTTTGTGATCTGCTGCTGATGTCGCCCTCAGCCCTGGGTGGAGCAAGGATATTCACACTGTATTGTCACAGTGTTTTTGCACTTTTCAGATGTTCTAGATAGTACATACTGTATACTGATAATACATATTGCTTTATGTATTTGAGATAAAGGTTTAAAACTTGAGAATCTATATTTGGAATACAATGTTAGAACCTTTTTTGTCCACGTGTTGAGCTTTCACATCAATGTGCACTTCCCTGGGTTATCAGTTCTAGCACTGACCTGCCACAGTGTCTACATTTGCTATTTTGTTTTTCCAATTTGATACATACCCTAACTCTGATGTTTTGGTATTTCGAGATGAACTGAGTATAAAGCTGTACCATAATGCAGGATGTCAGCTACTGGTGTGACTGGACGTACTTGCATCAATAAAAGAACATGTTGCTCCCACCGTTTGCCTGTTCTCTGTGCGCGGCTTGAGGATGTGGCTCTGATGCTGGCAGGAGGCATGGGGATGCCTGCCAGAGGGCAGGATGAGATGCCAGGGCCACCATGGCCTTTCAGAGATGGAACGGGAACTCTCACCTCCACATTCTGAGAAAGGGCTTTTCAAATAATGTAAAAACAAGAAAAAATTGTACAAGAGGCAGGTTCTATCCTGCTTTCCTCAAGGACAGATCCAGAAGGATATCACTAGCAACCTTGAATTATGTAAGTTCAGGGCCTACCTTCAACGACTGTCAAGGTTCCTTTACTGCAGGGCTGATAGGAGCCTTTGGTGTCCATGGGCTCTGTGGATCTCTCTGGGGGGCTGGGGATGTTGGGGTGCACTGGTTGATGTGCTTCTCCATCGCGGTTCTTCTGTTTCAGTTGGTCACGTTCAGGAGTGCTAAAGGAGAAAGAATTGTTGAGGGGCACACAAGAGCTTGTGGAACTGAAGGAAAAGAAGTGAGATGCTGCCTTTGTCTGGACTGTCTCATGGCCAACCTGTCAGGTGCCCAGGCTGGACGAGGTCAGCTCCACAGACCTGACGCTGCTCCTCAGAGCCAGCTCAGAGCCAGCCCATTAAAGAGTGCTGCTTGCAGAAACCTTTCTGTGCTAGGGGGGATGCTGTGCTGAGGCGGGGATAGAGCCAGCTCAGCCCATTAAAGAGCGCTACCCACAGAAACCTTTCTGTACTGAGGGGGATGCTGTGCTGTGACATCACCCACCAGCAGAGTGGTTACCAGGTGTGCCGAGGAGGGACTGGCACCAAAATGTGGCCAGGGAAAGAGGAACAGAACTCTGACTTATTTACATGTAAATAGCTAATGGTCACCGCGTACTGGAGAGAGGCAAGGCCTGGGGGGTCTCGTCACCTGCTGCCCCTCCAAGTGCCCTGTGGAATGGACAGCATGCGATAGGGGCTCGGGTGTTTGTGGAGCAAATGAGGACCCACGTGAGGATTCCTAAGTGAGTTTTGGATCAATGAAAACACTTTTTAGGTCTTTCCACTCAATAGCATCCTTACTTTCCTGGCATAGTTAGTTTTGGAAGTTACTACATACCTTACCTGAAGAAGGAGCAGCACCTCACTTGTTCTGCATCTTGGAGCTTGAGCTGGGAGTGGGAGGCGAGCTGGCTTGGCGAGCCATGACACTGTCCCTTCACACATGGCGTGGCGCCCTCCAGGCAGTGTTTCTCAAGGTGTTGGTTTCCACCCAGCAGGAGCAACAATGGGAGACTCAGGTATGGATCTTCAGCAACAATGTTAAGGGAACAATGCTGTCAAGAATAAAATAAAATATCCATCAACAGATGCATAAAGAAGTTGTGGTACATATATACAATGGAATATTACTCAGCCATACAAAGGAACAATATTGGGTCATTTGTAGTTAGTTATGTGGATGAACCTAGAGTTTGTCATACAGAGTGAAGTAAGTCAGAAAGAGAAAAAGAAATATTGTATATTCACACATATGTATGGAATCTAGAAAAATGGTACTGATGGGCAAATTTGCAAGTCTGACATAGAGAACAGAGCTGTGGACACAGCAGGGAAAGCAGCGGGTGGGGCGACTTGAGAGAATAGCACTGATATATATACACTACCTTGTTGTTTAACAGGTAGCTAGCCGGAAGCTGCTGTATAGAACCAGGAGAGAGCTCGGTGCTCAGTGATGACCTAGAAGGGAGGGGTGGGGGTGGGCAGGAGGGAGGCTGCAGAAGGAGGGGATACATGTATACATATAGCTGATTCATTTTGTTGTACAACAAAAACAATGACACAACATTATAAAGCAATTATCCAATTAGGGCTTCCCTAGTGACTCAGTGGTAAAGAATCTGCCTGCCAATGCAGGAGATGCAGGTTCATAACCTGGTCTAGGAAAATCCCCTGGAGAAGGAATTGGCAACCCACTCCAGTATCCTTGCCTAGGAAATCCCATGGACAGAGGAGCTTGCTCCCAAGAGTCGCAAAGAGTCGGACATGACTTAGCAGCTGACAACAAATCCTCCATTTAAAAAATTTTAAAAATGGGAGAAAAAAGAATATGAGAGTTAAGCACCTGCCCATTTCTGACAGCATGAAAGACTTAAATGCGTCAGTTCAGTTCAGTCACTCAGTTGTGTCTGACTCTTTGTGACCACATAGACTGCAGCACGCCAGGCCTCCCTGTCCATCACCAACGCCTGGAGTTTACTCAAACTTATGTCCATTGAGTTGGTGATGCCATCCAACGATCTCATCCTCTGTCGTCCCCTTCTCTTCCCACCTTCAATCTTTCCGAGCCTTAGGGTCTTTTCAAATGAGTCGGTTCTTCGCATCAGGTAGCCAAAGTATTGGGAGTTTCAGCTTCAGCATCAGTCCTTTCACAGAATATTCAGGGCTGACTTCTTTTAGGATGGACTGGTTGGATCTCCTGGCTGTCCAAGGGACTCTCAGGAGTCTTCTCCAACACCACGGTTCAAAAGCATCAATTCTTCGGCACTCAGCTTTCTTTATAGTCTAACTCTCATATCAATACATGACTACTAGAAAAACCATAGCTTTGACTAGACAGACCTTTGTTGGCAAAGTAATGTCTCTGCTCTTTAATATAATGTCTAGATTGGTCATAACTTTTCTTCCAAGGAGCAAGCCTCTTTTAATTTCATGGCTGTAGTCACCATCTGCAGTGATTTTGGAGTCCAAGAAAAAAATCTGTCACTGTTTCCACTGTTTCCCCATCTATTTGCCATGAAGGGATGGGACCAGATGCCATGATCTTAGTTTTCTGAATGCTGAGTTTTAAGCCAGCTTTTTCACTCTCCTCTTACACCCTCCTCAAGAGGCTCTTTAGTTCTTCTTTGCTGTCTGCCATAGGGTGGTGTCATCTGCATATCTGAGGTTATTGATATTTCTCCCAGAAATCTTGATTCCAGCTTGTGCTTCATCCAGCCCAGCATTTGTCATGATGTACTCTGCATGTAAGTTAAAGAAGCAGGGTGACAATATACAGCCTTGATGTACTCCTTTGCTGATCTGGAACCAGTCTGTTGTTCCATGTCCAGTTCTAACTGTTACTTCTTGACCTGCATACAGATTTCTTAGGAGACATGTTAGGTGGTCTGGTAGTCCCATCTCTTTAAGAATTTTCCACAGTTTGTTGTGATCCACACAGTCAAAGGCTTTGGCATAGTCAGTAAAGCAGAAGTAGATGTTTTTCTGGAACTCTCTTGCTTTTTCGATGATGTTAGCAATTTGATCTCTGGTTCCTCTGCCTTTTCTAACTCCAGCTTGAACATCTAGAAGTTCATGGTTCACATACTGTTGAAGCCTGGCTTGGAGAATTTTGAGCATTACTTTGCTAGCGTGTGAGATGAGTGCTTAAGCGCTCACCTACTGAAATTGACTGATAAACCTATGCAAAACTTTAACATCCATGTAAAGGCAGAAACTCATAGCTTTAATTTTCAGTCCACAAGGGGGTCAGAGAAGAAAGTCCAGAGCCTGCTCAAGAAGGGTCAAATAGGAGATTTTAGATCATAAAGCTGCCATATCAAAGAGCCACCCCTCAGCATAACAGTGAACTTGAAATAAAACATTCCTACTCCAATCCCACCAAGATGCTAAGGAAGACTGCCTGTTTTGAACCTCAGCACTCCATGGGAATAGGGAGAATTTACCCCTGATAATTGACAACCACATATCAGTGAGTTTCACAAAGTTTTACAGCACAAATCACACTGGTCAAAAAAACTTCAAGCTTAGAATTTAGTTTAACATGGCCCTGAACTGATATTGTCCCTAAGTTACCCAGTAGAAGCAAAAGTTCTGATCTATATTCTAGTTGGAAAAGTCTCTCCTTAGCTGTGTCTAATATACCATTAAATCCACCTACTAGATTTAAAAATTGTTCATTTCTAGATGCTCTATTTGGATAAATTCTGTATAAATTGCCTACTTATAGAGATGCTCTATTTTTGTCCAAGTCCACTTGGACAAAATTCTGGATAAATAACTGGAATGTAACACAGAAAGGCAAAGGTTGGAAAATATGAAACAGACTTAACATATGTTATTAGAGTTACAGAAGGAAAAAGAATGAGGCAGAGCCAATGAAAATTAAATATCTGAGAATCTTTCAGAACTGACAAAAGACAATCCAATTAACCCAAAGATTCTCAAGCAGGATCAGCAGGAAAAAAAAATCTGTATACAGACATATAATGATTCAGAATAGAAGTAAAGAAGAGATTTTAAAGACAGAGAGAAAAAAGGTTGATTACCTTTAATGGCATATCAACTGTTAAGCTGATAGTTTATTTGACAACAGAAATAACTGAAGGCAGAAGACAGTGGAATCATAAAATCAGTGTGCTGTGGAATTAAAGAAACCTCAGCTAGAGTTGGAACAGGCCAGTAGGGGGAGGTCTCATACCCAGCTACGCATCATCAATTACTCCAAATAGCAAGAAAGGCGGCAAACATCTCCATCACAGGAAGGTGTTGCCTGCTTTATCACCAACCAGGAAGAGGCAAAACTCTTTTTCTTCAGAGAGTACAGAAGCCCACCAACTGGAATGAACTCCCAGCTTCCTCCAATGAACATTTCGGTTAATACAGTTCCTTCCAATTCCCCATTTTACCATATAGAAGCAAGTTTCCTTTTCTTGTTCTCTGATTTGCCTATGACCCACTGTAGTTCACTTATTCTGAGTTGCAATTCCTCTGGCTATTCCTGAGTAAACTCACTTTTCCTGGTCAAATAGCTGAATATGTTATTAGAGTTGACAGTGCTAAAAAAATTTCTCAACCTAGAATTCTAAACCCTTCAAAAATATTTCTTCAATGAGATAAAGATATTTATAAACTAAAATAGAGTCTGGCATAATGCCTTTACCAAAAGAAATTCTGAAGGATGAATCTTGACTCTACTACATGAAAATTATTTCCATATGAATCACAGATCTAAATATGAAACACAATCAATAAAGCACTTAAAAGAAAACATAGACATTTAATCTTTACTTTGGAGTAGGCAAAGGTTTTTAAAATTGCACACCAAAATCACTAGCCATAAAAGAAAGCTGATAAATTGGACTTTATTACTAACAACTTCTGCTTATTAACAGATAATATTAAGAGAATGAAGACCAGTCCCCTTCCTGTCAGAAGATATTTGCAATATATAAATCTGACAAAAGACTCATATCCAGAATACAGAAGTAACTCTTATACATCAATTAAAAAAAAGCCCATGAAAGAAAAAAGGGCAAAAAAATGGAATAGGCATTTCACAAATAAGATATTCAAATGGCCAATATGCATCTGAAAAGATAATCAACATCATTTTCCTAATGATCAGCTAAAATCAAAGTTAAATAACTGAAAAAAAATTAAATAACTGTACACATTCAACAGAAATGCAAGAGTCTGAATTAAAAATGTTGAAAATATTTGTGGGGAGGATATGAAGCAACAAGATCTTTCCTATGTGGCTGATAGGGGTTCAGTTATTTGGACGGACTTAGAAAAATTTGACAACACTTGTTAAGACTATTTAAGAAAAAAGAAAAGCACAAATAAACAATATCAAGAAAAAGAGGTTATCATGATTGATCCCATACATATTACACAGATAACAAGAGGAAATGGCAAACAGGTTTGTATGTTTCATCTAAAATTTCAAGTTTATAAGTATAAATTCCTAACAAACAGCCCCTTACCTAAAATAACTCAATCAAAACTGACTTTAGAAGAAACAGAAAATCTGAACAGTTCTACAGTCATTAAATAAATTGAGCTCGTGATCAGAGATTTTCCTATATAGAAAGGTTCAGGCTCAGATAGCTTTCAGGAAGTTTTGTCAAATATTCTAAGGAAGAAATAATTACAGTCATACAAAACTTTTCTAGAAACACAGTACAAAGGAACACCTGTAACTTAGTTTATAAGCAAGCAAAACCTTTATAGAAGAGCCCAAGAATGAGAAAGGAAGTACAATATATAGGCAATCTTAGTCATGAACACAGATGAAAAACACCCCAAAAAAGTTTTTACATATACAACACCCATACACACATATATACAGATATGCAACTAAATGCTTGTATATGCATGCAAACTGAATCCAGCAATATGTAAGCATCATATATCATGACAGATTGGTGTTTACCCCAGGAATGCAAGGGTACTTCAGAAAATTAATTCATCAATTTAACATATTTAAGATGGGAAAAATCATATAATCATTTCAAAAGATATAGTAAAAATATTTAACAAATGCTTTCAAGCATGATAAAAACTTGCCAAGTGGTAACAGAAGGTAACTTTTATTAACTTAAAAAAGGGTATGTATTTAAAAAAATACCATACTTTCTGATGAAACTGCGAATGTCTCCCTTGAAATCAGAAATATGGGCAGGAAGTCCACTATTACCACTTCCAGTCAACACTGCAAAACAAATCCTAACAAGCACAGTTTAAAACAAGAAAAATATATAGAAACTGAAAAGAAACAAAACTTCTCTATTACTTATAGATATATTCTCAGGAAGCATTTAACAGGAGGCTTCCTGTGTGCTGTTTCGGATCTGTCATGAATCCTCTGTTCCTTATTAATTCCTGAATATGCAGGAATTTAGAGGAGTGGCACGCTACTCCCGGGACTGAGGAATACATGCATTTCCTTCGTTAGTTTTTCCATATGGTGATAAGTAACTATTTACAACCCTCTTCCTTTTTATGAACCATACAGTAAAAGTGATTATTTACAACCCTCTCTCTTTGATATGGATCGCCTTATGTTTCCTTGATAATTTGTAAGTCTGGACTTTTTTATCTTTACTGAAAATAGCTACCTTGTAAGACAGTATATATACCCACACTATGTTGAATAAAACACCTTTGCTCCATCAGAGCTTTCTTTCCTTCTCTCTCTCTCAGGCTAATTCTTTGGAGCACAGAAGCCCGCTGAGCTCACTTTCCTGCCCGGGCTTCTAAGACCCTCTCGAGAAGGCACACTGTGACTTCACCCCCTGGAGAGGGCGCCCGGTGCCTACATGAAGCAGTGCAAGCTCTGTGTCAAGAGCTTTGGTTTTCTGCGTAAACCAAGGAATATCAGCCTCTTTCTCTATCTCTTTTACTTTCTTATCGTCAACTCCGGATCACCAGGTTCTGGTCCATTAAAGGACCTCAACAAGTGGCGCCCAGAACAGGGGCCTGGTACATGTGGCAGATTCGGATGGAGTGACTCCAGGGCCTATTGAGGCCGGTAAGTACAAAGACACGGGTCAATCGGCTGGAAAGCCCCCTCACTTTTCTACTTTAAAGTTCAGGGACTTTCGGTTTTGCGCCGACAAGTAGAGGCTTGCCTTCAAACAATAGTTGAACATAATCCCTGGTTCCCTGATGAAGGCAGTTTTGATTCAGAAATTTGGCATTGGGTCAAAGAGAATGTTGAACGAGCCGCCAGACAGGGAAAAAATATTCCGATAGATTTCTGGCCCCTACGGGCTCTCATTAAAGCCGTGATTCTGCCATTTCAAGGTAATTCTAGCCCTTCTGATATTCGGCAACAGGCAGAACACTTATTACATGAATATGAATTAGATGATGAAACCCTACAAAAGGCCCAATTAGAACAACATAAAGTATTTCAGAATTTTCCTACAAGCCCTGCCCTGGTTGCTCCAAACGCTCCTCCCCTGCCAGCAGGCACAAATCCCAAAGTCTCTCCCTTGCTAGAACCTAATGATTCTGGCAACGACTCCCCTAAGACACCTTTTGACATTAAAACCGACAACACCTTTCTGAATAACAATAATCTACCTACTCACTCTCCTTCATGACAGAGGCTCTCTGAATTGCTGGCTTTGCAATCATAAGTCTCTGAAGCTGCAGGTTTCTCCGCCTTTCCAGTTTTTAGAAATCCTGATGCTCAAGGGAAAATAATACCTCAATATGAATGTATTAACTTTTTTCACATGCAACAAATGAAAAAGGCTGTAACTATGTATGGCCCACATTTGCCTTTTACTAGATTCTAAATGCTATGGCATCTTCTATTGGAACCTTTATTCCCTATGATTGATGAATTTTAATAAAAGCTCTCCTTAAACAAGGAGAGTATCTTCAAGGGAAAATGTGGTTTCAAAATATAGCCAGAGATCATGCTAACAAAAGTGCTTGAGCTGACGCTCCCCAAAACCAAATTACTTTTAAAATGTTAATTGGCACTGAACAATTTGATGCTATAAAAGTTCAAATACAATGCCCTCCTTTGTTGCATGGACAATTAAAAACAATGGCCCTTGAAGCTTGAGATAGAATTACTCCTCAAGAAAAACCTACAGGTAGCTACACTAAAATATTACAAGGATCTAATGAAACTTATGCTGATTTTTTAGCTAGAGTAAAAACTGCTATTTCCTGTACTGTAATCGGAGAAAAAGTCAAAAGGCAACTAGAGAAATTACTTGCTTATGAAAATGCAAATCAGGAATGTCAAAAGGCTATAGTTCCGATTCATGAGACAAGGACTATTATTATTTGAAGGCTTGTCACAATCTAGGATCAGAAACTCAAAAGATGCAAATGCTAGCTGAAACAATGGTTGCTGCCTTAAGAGAGGGAAATGAAGAATGCTTTACATGTGGAGATAAGAACCATTTAAAAAGGGACTGCCCTAAGAAGACTAATAAAAAACCTCCAAAAATCTGCCCTCGCTGCCATAGAGGAATGCACTGGGCCAAAGACTATAAATCCAAATTTGACACTGTGTGGAAACCTATTCTGGAAAACACCAAGCAGGGGACCCGCCAGGTCCCCTTCAACAAAAACTAGGGAAAAGATCCACCTTTTCCCTCAAATCCCCTACATCTGGCAGTGCTGCCGCCAATATACCAGCCCTAAATGATTCTCTCCTTTGCCCTCAAACGGTCCCCTCTAAAATATCTTCCAGACTTCTTGGACCCCTGCCCCCACAAACCTTCAGTCTTTCACTTGGCCGATCTAGTTTGACTTCTAAAGGAATTACTGTTCACCCTGGAGTAATTGATTCAGATTATAAAGGAGAAATTCAAATTATGATGTCATCTCAGATTTTATGGCAATTTAAAAAGGGGGATAAAATTGCTCAATTACTCCTTCTACCTTACATTTCTATTAACTCCTCTAATGTATGGACAGGTGGATTCGGCAGTACAGATCAAAAACAGTCCTTATGGACATCATTGGTATCTGAATTTTCCCGACCAACTATAAATATCAAAGTTAATGGAAAAAGGTTTTCTGGTCTCCTCAACACTGGGTCTGATATTACTATTATTTCCAAACATTTATGGCCCAAATTGTGGCCTATACAAAAAATTTCTTGCCAAATTGCAGGGATTTCTCAGACAAAAGTACAAGAGGATTATCAGAGTACTCAAATTTATCCATGTGAGGGACCAGAATGCCAACCTGCAACATTAAGACCTTATGTGATAGATGCACCCCTTAATCTAATAGGAAGGGACTTACTTATGCAATGGCAAACTCAGATATACATTCCACATTTTTCCTAGGGGCCACTGCTCATTTAACAAATAATACAATTGTTAAAATAACTTAGAAGAATGACAAGCCTATTTGGACAGAGCAGTGGCCCCTCACGAAAGAGAAATTACAGGCGGCTAAGGAACTCATAGATACACAACAAGAATTAAAGAATTCCTCAATATTGAGGAATCTTGTTCTCCTTGGAACTCTATTTTTGTTATAAAAAAAGAAATCTAACAAATGGTGTCTCCTAACAGACCTTAGAAAAGTTAATGCATCTATGAAACCTATGGGTGCATGACAACCAGAAATCCCATCACAGACCACTATTCCTCAAAATTGGCACATTCTTATTATCGATTTACAAGATTGCTTTTTTAATATACCTTTACACCCTTTAGACTGAGAGAGATTTGCTTTCTCTCTCCCTTATCCTAATCATATCAGACCTCATAAACAGTACCAATGGACTGTACTGCCACAAGGGATGATGAATTCTCCCACCATGTGTCAGTATTACGTAGCTAAAGCCCTTGAGCCTGTGAAGAAACAATTTCCTAACTTTCTTGTTATTCACTATATGGACAATATATTGTTCTCGGCTCCATCTATCTTAGAAACTCAACACATGTTTGATACAGCTCAACTAAGCTTAAAAAACTCTGGATTAATCATTGTCCCTGAAAAAGTTCAAACCTCTACACCTTACCACTACTTAGGGTTTGTTGTTAATAGACAATGTATTACTCCCCAACTAACTCAGATCCGTACTGATAAATTATCAACCTTAAATGATTTTCAAAAGTTCTTAGGTGATATAAATTGGATTAGACCTTCTTTAGGCATTGCTAATTATCAACTAAATAACCTATTTAATACTTTAAAAGGTGCCCTCGTTCACCTTCTCAAGAGGCACAAGAGGAACTCTATTTAGTACAAAATAAATTACAAAAACAATATCTTACTTGCATCAAACTAGATTTACCTCTAGAATTATTTATGCTCCCCTCTCTTCATCCTCCCACAGGACTTCTTGCCCAGCAAGAACACCCAGTAGAATGGATCTATACCCGTTTTAGGGGAATAAAGTCACTTACCCCCTACCTTGATTTAATTGCTCTAATCATTATCAATGGAAGAAATAGGACTAAAACTCTAATTGGCTCTGATCCTCATAAAACTGTAATACCTATCAATAAATCTCAATTTGAACACACATTACAAACTTCTACTGATCTCCAAATAGCTTTTCTGGAATATTTTGGAGAAATTTCATTTCATTATCCTTCTGGTAAGCTGTGGAATTTCTTCAAAAATACTGAATTTATTATTTCCTGCATTATCACAGCCTATATCACAAGCTGAGGTTTTTTATATAGATGGGACTAAAAACGCCAAAGCTTCATTCTGGTCTCATAAGAAATATAAAGTCTTTTATACTAAATTTCATTCTGCTCAACAAAATTAATTATATGCTCTTATTCAAGTTATTTGCCTACATCCTTACCCCATTAATATAGTCTCTAACTCTATATATTCAGTTTTTGTATTAAAAAATATAGAAACCTCCACCATAAACTCCAATCAACCTATTATTCAACAACTCTTTTTCAAATTACAATCTGTTGTTAGAACCTCAATTCTCCCATTTATATTACACATATTCGAGCACATTCTTGCCTTCCTGGCCCCATGATTTATGGTAATGAGCAGACTGATAAACTGGTTTCCTTTGCTACTCCGGAGAAACAGCATGCTCTGTTGCACAACAATGCTGGTTCCCTACAGCAGCTATGGAAAATCCCATACCGCCAGGCTTAAAAAATGATTAGCAATTGCTCTACTTGTAGACCCCTACATCTTCAACCCATCACACAAGGTATTAATCCTCGCGGTTTGCAACCTAATGAACTATGACAAATGGATGTAACTCATTGCCCTGAACTTTCTCCATTTTCTTTCTTGCATGTCTGTATCAACACTAATTCTTCTTTTATTTGGGCCAGACCTCTTCGCGGTGATGCTACACAACACGTTATAACTCACTTATTAGCTTGTTTTGCTGTAATGGAAACGCCTAGTTCTATTAATACAGACAATGGCCCTGCCTATATTTCTAGACACTTTAAACAATTTTTACAATCTTTTTCTATTAAACTTATTGCAGGTATTCCTTATAATCCACAGACACAAGACATAGTCAAATGAACATATCACACACTAAAGTTGCAAATAAAATTTAAAAAGGGGGAACACACAGGAACACTACTGTCTTCCTTATCTAAAGCAGACTTTACTAGATTCCAACATAAGATATTTTCTAAACCTATAACTATTGTTAATACAGCTTTATTTGTTTTAAATTTTTAACTTGCCACAAGGAGATATCTTGACAAGAACAGAAAAGCATTTCGAGGAATTGAAGGACATTTCTCTTCCTCTGCCCATTTGGTACCAAGACGGGTTAACGAAACAATGGAAATCTGGGAAACTAATCTTACAAGGAAAGGGATATGTTTGTATTTCCCCAGATGGATCCAACAAACTCACATGGCTTCCTCTTCGAAAGATTCGACCCAAGGGGGGCCCCGGCATTCAAAATGGAGACAAAACAAGAACCCCAGGAGGAAGAAATTCCAATATGGGCCATGGCGGCTCTAAAGATCTCCAGGAAGCGCCGCCCTCGGCAGCATCAACCTTATGATCTCCCCACTTGGGGACAAATAAAAACCCTTACTAATCAAGCTGAAAATCTGGTTTCTCAACAGGGAATGCTTCGGAGTCCTGAAAACCTTCTTATCGCTATGCTCTGTTGGCCTGTGCGACCCCCACCTTGAGCCGGATTAACTAATCAGACTTAACTAGGCTTACTTACCTACCCCCACCCCCTTTATTGCAGGTCATAAAATGGACAGAGAAAGGACCAAATGTATCAACTAATGACTCCACCCTTATGCCCCCTCCCTGGAACTTGGAGGGGCCGTCACACCCTGGGGAGGAAGGAAAACTAATTAACATTTCTTTAGGCTGTGAAGTCCTTCCATTGTACCTGGGCCCAGGAGAATTATGCATAAACGTCAGCGACAAACTTGGGCTTTTGTCCTGCCTCCAAAAGAAGACTTTTGGACGTTGCTTGGATTATTTACTGCCCTTTCTTTGTCTGTGAACCATGTTTATACTACTGAAACTTTAGGGAAAGAGTTAGGGAAAGAACAAAGAACATTATGCGAAGGGTTTATTTATAAGAACTTTAAATATACTCCTGTTCGTTGGAACAAATGTCAAGCCAAATCAGGAAAACTAATATTTGTGGCTAGCCACACCATTGTCGATTGGGGACCCCATGGTATGTGGTTATCTAACTGCTCAGATGATATAAACAACACTGCATGTGATTATGCTACTCAGAGTTACTGACACTATGATAGAGAATTACCATGACAAAGGACTTCTTGGCTGGCTTGACAGTGGAATAGCACCCCTCGTCCTCAGATCGTCCTCGATAAACAGAGTGGGCCTGAACAATGGGACGTCTGGAAACTTGTTGCCACCACCGAAGAACTTGGGACTTGGACCGGACATTTCACAGGGACCAATCGTGGTCATAGTAACTATTTCTTTTGCTATAATCAGTCATATTTTATACAGGCCTGTGTCCCACTTCCTTTTATTATAGCCATAGTAAATTTACAATTTAATAAGACTTTATGTTCTGTAATCTGTATTAATTGCAAACTGTATACTTGTCTTAACTCCTCTATTTCTTTAAAAAATTATTCCCTTTTGATTTCTTTGATCTCGATGTAATTTGTGGTTACCAATAAATCTCCAATGACCCTGGGAAGAAGGTCCCATGGCTGGACTTGCTTCCAGATTACTTACTAAACTGCTCCAATGATCTAAACGATTCGTTGGATGGCTGATTCTTGGCATTTTGGGGTTAATAGCTATTTGCACCACTGCTGCCGTTGCCGGCACTGCTTTACAAACCTCAATTCAAACACATAATTTTATCCAAAACTGGACTGAGGATGCTCATAATATGTGGGCTACTCAGGCTCAGGTAGATGAGGATATTCATAAGGAAATACAAGAACTAAAAACAGCCATTAAATGGGTTGGAGATCAATTAATAGATTTGCAAAAACAAGTGATACTAAAATATGATTGGAATCCTACTCAATTTTGTGTTACTCCTGTTCAATCATAGTGCCTTCAACTGGGAACAAATAAAATTTCATTTACAAAATATACATGATAATGCCTCTCTGAATGTACAATTACTGCAAAAGGAAATCTTTGAAACTTTTTCTAAACTTCTTCCCTCTTCCACTAATTCGGAAACTTTAGCTGAACAACTCGTTGATCAATTATCTGGGCTAGACCCATGGGGATGGTTTCAAAGTATTACCCACAGCATTGGGTCTGGAACTGTAACTTTGGTGATTGTCTTGGTAATTATATTTGTTGTTTATTGTTGTCTTTCTATAATGTTATTTAATACTAACAAAAACTCAATTGGACAGGACCTTTTTAACAAATATAATAAAATAGGGGAAATGTCAGGAAGCATGTAACAGGAGGCTTCCTGTGTGCTGTTTCTGATCTGTCATCAACCCTCTGTTCCTTATTAATTCCTGAACATTCAGGAATTTAAAGGAGTGGCACTCTGCTCCCAGGGCTGAGGAATGCATGCATTTCCTACGTTAGTTTTTCCATACAGTGATAAGTAACTATTTATGACCCTCTTCCTTTTTATGAACCGTATGGTTCAGTTCAGTTCAGTCACTCAGTCGTGTCCAACTCTTTGCGAACCCATGAATCGCAACACGCCAGGCCTCCCGGTCCACCACAAACTCATGCCCATCGAGTCGGTGATGCCATCCAGCCATCTCATCCTCTGTCATCCCCTTCTCATCCTGTCCCCAATCCCTCCAAGCATCAGGGTCTTTTCCAACGAGTCAACTCTTCGCATGAGGTGGCCCAAGTATTGGAGTTTCAGCTTCAACATCAGTCCTTCCAATGAACACCCAGCACTGATCTCCTTTAGGATGGACTGGGTGGATCTCCTTGCAGTCCAAGGGACTCTCAACAGTCTTCTCCAACACCACAGTTCAAAAGCATCAATTCTTCGGTGCTCAGCTTTCTTTAGAGTCCAACTGTCACATCCATACATGACCACTGGAAAAACCATAGCCTTGACTAGACGGACTTTTGTTGGCAAAGTAATGTCTCTGCATTTTAATATGCTATCTAGGTTGGTCATAACTTTCCTTCCAAGGAGTAAGCATCTTTTAATTTCATGGCTGCAGTCACCATCTGCAGTGATTTTGGAGTCCCCCAAAATAAAGTCAGCTACTGTTTCCACTGTTTCCCCATCTATTTCCCATGAGGTGATGGGACCAGATGCCATGATCTTAGTTTTCTGAATGTTAAGCTTTAAGCCAGCTTTTTCACTCTTCTCCTTCACTTTGATCAAGAGGCTTTTAAGTTCCTCTTCACATTCTGCCATAAGGGTGGTGTCATCTGCATATCTGAAGTTATTGATATTTCTTCCAGCAATCTTGATTCCAGCTTGTGATTCTTCCAGCCCAGCGTGTCTCATGATGTACTCTGCATAGAAGCTAAATAAGCAGGGTGACAATATACAGCCTTGATGTACTCCTTTTCCTATTTGGAACCAGTCTGTTGTTCCATGTCCAGTTCTAACTGTTGCTTCCTGACCTGCATACAGATTTCTCAAGAGGCAGGTCAGGTGGTCTGGTATGCCCATCTCCTTCAGAATTTTCCACAGTTTATTGTGATCCACACAGTCGAAAGCTTTGGCGTAGTCAATAAAGCAGAAATAGATGTTTTTCTGAAACTCTCTGGCTTTTTCGATGATGTTGGCAATTTGATCTCTGGTTCCTCTGCCTTTTCTAAAAGCAGCTTGAACACCTGGAAGTTCTCAGTTCACATATTGCTGAAGCCTGGCTTGGAGAATTTTGAGCATTACCTTACTAGCGTGTGAGATGAGTGCAATTGTGCAGTAGTTTGAGCATTCTTTGGGATTGCCTTTCTTAGGGATTGGAATGAAAACTGACCTTTTCCAGTCCTGAGGCCACTGCTGAGTTCTCCAAATTTGCTGGCATATTGAGTGCAGCACTTTCACAGCATCATCTTTCAGGACTTGAAATAGCTCATCTGGAATTCCATCACCTCCACTAGCTTTGTTCATAATGATGCTTCCTAAGGCCCACTTGACTTCACATTCCAGGATGTCTGGTTCTAGGTGAGTGATCACACCATCGTGATTATCTGGGTCATGAAGATCTTGTTTGTACAGTTCTTCTGTGTATTCTTGCCACCTCTTCTTAATATCTTCTGCTTCTGTTAGGTCCATACCATTTCTGTACTTTATTGAGCCCATCTTTGCATGAAATGTTCCCTTGTTATCTCTAATTTTCTTGAAGAGATCTCTAGTCTTTCCCATTCTGTTGTTTTCTTCTTTGCATTGATAGCTGAGGAAGGCTTTCTTATCTCTCTTTGCTATTCTTGGGAACTCTCCATTCAAATGGGAATATCTTTCCTTTTCTCCTTTGCTTTTCACTTCTCTTCACAGCTATTTGTAAGGCCTCCTCAGACAGCCATTTTGCTTTTCTTTTCCATGGGGATGGTCTTGATCCCTGTCTCCTGTACAATGTCATGACCCTCCGTCCATAGTTCAACAGGCTCTCTATCAGATCTAGTCCCCTAAATCTATTTCTCACTTCCACTGTATAGTCATAAGGGATTTGATTTAGGTCATACCTGAATGGTCTAGTGGTGTTCCCTACTTTCTTCAGTTTAAGTCTGAATTTGGCAATAAGGAGTTCATGATCTGAGCCACAGTCAGCTCCCGGTCTTGTTTTTGCTGACTGTATAGAGCTTCTCCATCTTTGGCTGCAAAGAATATAATCAATCTGATTTTGGTGTTGACCATCTGGTGATGTCCATGTGTAGAGTCTTCTCTTGTGTTGTTGGAAGAGGGTGTTTGCTATGACCAGTGTGTTCTCTTGGCAAAACTCTATTACCCTTTGCCCTGCTCCATTCTGTATTCCACGGCCAAATTTGCCTGTTACTCCAGGTGTTTCTTGACTTCCTACTTTTGCATTCCAGTTCCCTATAATGAAAAGGACATCTTTTTGGGTGTTTTAGTTCTAAAGGTCTTGTAGGTCTTCATAGAACCGTTCAACTTCAGCTTCTTCAGCATTACTGGTTGGGGCATAGGCTTGGATTACCGTGATATTGAATAGTTTGCCTTGGAAATGAACAGAGATCATTCTGTCGTTTTTGAGATTGCATCCAAGTACTGCATTTCGGACTCTTTTGTTGACCATGATGGCTACTCCATTTCTTCTAAGGGATTCTTGCCCACAGTAGTAGATATAATGGTCATCTGAGTTAAATTCACCCAGTCCAGTCCATTTTAGTTTGCCAATTCCTAGAATGTCGACATTCACTCTTGCAATCTCCTGTTTGACCACTTCCAATTTGATTCATGGACCTAACATTCCAGGTTCCTATGCAATATTGCTCTTTATAGCATCGGACCTTGCTTCCATCACCAGTCACATCCACAACTGGGTATTGTTTTTGCTTTGGCTCCATCCCCTCATTCTTTCTGGAGTTATTTCTCCACTGATCTCCAGCAGCATATTGGGCACCTACCAACCTGGGGAGTCCCTCTTTCAGTATCCTATCATTTTGCCTTCTCATACTGTTCATGGGGTTCTCAAGGCAAGAATACTGAAGTGGTTTGCCATTCCCTTCTCCAGTGGACCACATTCTGTCAGACCTCTCCACCATGACCCGACCGTCTTGGGTGGCCCCACACAACATGGCTTAGCTTCATTGAGTTAGACAAGAAGGTAAAAGTGATTATTTACAACCGTCTCTCTTTGATATGGATTGCCTTAAGTTTCCTTGATAATTTCTAAGTCTGGACTTTTGATTTTTATCTTTGCTGAAAATAGCTACCTTGTAAGACAGTATATATGCCCACACTATGTTGAATAAAACACCTTTGCTCCATTAGAGCTTTCCTTCCTTCTCTGTCTCTCTCCCAGGCTAATTCTTTGGAGCACAGAAGCCTGCTGAGCTCACTTTCTTGCCCGGGCTTCTAAGACCCCCTCGAGAAGGCACACTGTGCCTTCACCCCTGGAGAGGGAACCTGGTGCCTACATGAAGCAGTGCAAGCTCTGTGTCAAGAGCTTTATTGGTTTTCTGTGTAATCCAAGGAATATCAGCCTCTTTCTCTATCTCTTTTACTTTCTTATCATCGACTCCAGACCACCAGGTTCCAGTCTATTAAACGACGGCAACAAAATATAACTGTGTAACAGAAAAAATGCCAACTAGAAATACAATATTACAATTGTTTGGGACTTCACTGGTAGTCTAGTGGTTATGACTGTACTCTTTGTTTTTTTACGACTGCACCTTTTCATTGCAGGAGGCATGAGTTTGATCCCTGGTCAGGAAACTAAGATCCCACATGATGGTGTGGGAAAAAAAATTGTGTTTGGCAAGGTTACTGAACACAAAAATTAACAAAAATCAGTTCGATTTCTAAATACCAGCAAAAAAATAAAACAAAAGATATTTACAGTGGCATAAAAAATGCAAACTATCTAGGAAAAAAAGCTTTAAAAAATACATGTAAATCCACTGTGTGAAAAAGTACAAAACTTAACTGAAGATAATAAAGGCCAAAATAGATAGTATCATGTTCAAGGACTGGGGGGCTCTGTATGATAAAATGTACTTTTTCCCCAAAGTGATCTTATAGATTCAATGAGATTCTAATAAAAATTCACAAAAGTTTTCATGAAACTTAACAAGCTTATTCTAAAACTTTTATGAAAGTACAAAGGTTACAAATAACCATGACAATCCTTCAGAATAAAGCTATGTATGAGGTACGCAGAAGATAATACAGAACAACAGCTTTAAAATACTTTTCTCCATTATGATGTCAAAAATTAACAATAAAAAGAATACATAAAGGGAAAAAGATTAACTAAACATATTAAAGTTAATTTTTATTCATCAAAAAGTACCATGAAGAATGGGAAAGGACAGTCACATCCCAGAGAAGATATTTGCAAATATTTAACCAGTAAGAATTAGTACTCAGAATATGTGAAGAATTCCTATGAACTTATAATAATGGGCAAAAAGACTGGAAATGAAAATTATAACTACAATTCATGCCTAAGGCATGCTAATCATGCCTAGATTAGCAAAAATTAAAAAGTTTGACATAATTAAGTATTGCCAGGGATGCAAAGTGAATCTCTTACAGTGCTGGAAGTGGTCCACTTTGGGAAGTAAGTTGAATATACACACAACTGGTGACTTAGCATCATTACTCCTAGAGAAGTTCTCAAATGCTCGTAAGAGACATACACAGCAGTATTCATGGCAACATTGCTTGTGACAGCCAAAGCAAATAAGGAAACAAACGACAAAAAAAACGAGTGATCCAAATATCTATCAAGAGTAGAAAGAATACTGCAGTATATTCATTTAGTGGAATCCTAATCAGTAATTAAAATGAATTAACTTTGAGATTAACATGAACCAACAAAAAAAAACCACTGACTGTTAGAGAATATATGATGAATTAATACACATATTAATTCAAAACAGGTAAAATAGTCTATTGTGTAGATATACATACATAGTTGGGAAAACAGTGAAGAAAAATAAGTGAAAAATTATCACAAAAATCATCAGGATAGTGACTAATACGGTCAGAGTGAGGGTATGTGATTAAGAAAGTGCACACAGAGGCCTTTCATCAACAAAGTTTGAGATTCAAATCTGAATAGCTGCTACACTGGTGTTGGCATCACTATTCTTTAAAGTACACAGTTATATGTCATGCAATTTTCTGTATTTGATACTTTTCAACAGAAAGAAATTAGCTTATCACATTTTGATTTAACTTTTGGTAATAAAATACTTTATTGGTATCTTTTACTATCAAAAACATAGTAAAGTTTCCATTGCTTAGCTTCCATATTTAAATTAAAAGTCTGTTTTTTAAAAAAGAAGAAAAAATTCATTTGGTTCTGTCAAAAAACAAACTACAACTCACTTCTGTAAATAATTAGGTTCTCTCACTTTAAATATCTTAATTCACTGGTCTTTACAATAAATAACTGTATATAAAAGGAGACAATGACCTGAACAATTTTGCAGAGAACATTTTACACATCTTAAAAAACCAAGTCTAAATGCTATCCCAATTTAATACTTAAAAGAACAGTAAGAGTTACTGTAAAATTGAATTCATGTAGCACCAAGAAATTTGGGACTTATAATATTTCAGATGATATGATATACAGAGCAAAAAGAATAATGATTTGTCTTCCATGAATTTTCAGGGGTTTATATACAATAGAAAGAATTCCGTTATAGGTCCCTTTGAAAAGCCAAAGGTTCAAAAATCTATGCATGCCTTTCACCACATCTCCAATTTGTGGATATAGTGCTTGACCCTATGGCAAAAGATCCATGTGTGATAAACAGCACAGTACAGTCCTATCTGAATGTAACTGCTTCCTCATCTTGTCTCATTAATATAATTTATACCTCAATTAAAACATCATTCTATCTGCAAGTTATATATTCCCTAAAATACTCTATAATTCAGATTTCCATTTAGACAATGTTCTGTTCTGCCCCTTTCCTTGAATCGGTATGATCTTATGGCATACCTCATTAAATTGCTTGGTTTTTCTCCCCTCAACTCTAAGTATTATAATAATGTAAATGCAGATGTAGCATAATTAACACAGAAGACAAAAAGGATAAAACAAACATATGGATCCATGCTAAATGAGACAACACAAAGCAAGAAACACACAACGCTATGCTATGTTCATCTACTCTGAGTCACAAGAAGGCCCTGCTAGAGCCGTGGCTCACGTAAACTGATGTTCCCAGACACCCCCGGTGTCCTGTACTCCAGCATAACTAACTGTTACGTTTAAGGTGCTTCCATATTTATTGTTCAGAACAGGCTATAGCAACTCTGACTCCTAATCCTGAACATGATGATAAATTTGTAACACATTATATTTTTAATCAAGTGATAGATTCTATCCTTAGTATTTTCTACTACTACCCATTTGTTTAAAAATAGACATTCAGGGGGCTAGGCAACACAAAGCTGAGGAATTTTTATCTCTGCCTGCTCTTCATTAGTTGGGAATTTAGGTATGTCATTTAGTTATACTCTGCTTCAGTGAAAAAGGATTCTTTAAGCAAATGACCAAAGATCTTCATTTAAAACCAAGCAGGTTGACTCAGTGGTCAGCAGGTGAAGAACCCTTGTTGACACACTCCATCCATAACACTCCATCCTCTCTAAAGGAACAGGATGCTCCAACCTACCTTGAGCACAACACATTTCACCCCTCAGCCCAGATGCAACCAGGATACACATCAGAACATGAAGCCAGGTAGAAACTAACTCAAGACTACTCTCAGAACAAATACCAGATTTTGATTTGTCAATGATCCATAGTGAGGTATGCTCAGAAAAAGAGACTCTGCATTGCAATGCTGCTTTTTCTTCTCACACCAAGTTAAACTGCTGAAGTAACATCAGCAAGAATACAAAAGCATGTCTTCCTGAAAGAGGCACTGCATCTGGAATTGGAATTAAGGCTAAACAAATAGTCCTGGTTTGTGGTTCAGATAATGTGTCAATGACGACATTAGCCAACAGCTTCGCCATTTGTCCTGTACGCCTGCTTGTGAAGGTGCGTCTCGATCTCCTCCCTGAAGACCAGCATCCCCAGGTGCGAGTGCGAGGCCTCGTTCATGGCTTTGGACTGGATGCACATGCGGTACTGCTCGGGGGCCAGCTCGTCAGCACAGCGCTTCTCATGCCAGAGGTGGAAAAGGCCAGGAACCGGAGTCCGAACCACAATCAGGTCACTGTGTAAGTATTTTCGATACAGATGAACATCTTCTCCACCCCAACCTTTTACTTCCATATCAAATCCACCTGCAGGATCAAAACTCATACTATTAAATAGCTGCCTGGCAGAGCACAGTCAAACCTGATAAAGATTTAAACATTCTGCCTCAAATAAGATGACATGTGCAATCTAAAGACACCTGAAGTAGAGGACTGACATCTTGGCTTAGAAATACAGTTACCAGCTGATAGCTGGAAGGCCAAGGGTCTGTTGTTGAGTATCAAAAATAAGATTAAATATTTGAGAATACTTTGCCAACTTCAGTTTTATAGGAAATTTCTAGAAAGTCAAATAAAGGAGAAGGAAACCTAAATCACTCACAATATCACCACCATTAGTGTTTTATGGTGTTTTTCTTCTATCCTTTGAGATCCAAGTTTTTCTGGGTCACAGAAAATTTTCCAGAGGGGAAAACAGAAGAAATGGGCCAAGTGGGACACATAAAATTGAGAATGGACACACAGATGATTTAAAGCCACATTAGTAGATGAAATTACTAATAAAGTTTACAAGGAAAACAGGGCCCAGGTCTAACTGCTAAGAAATGCCAAGTATCTAGAGGGCAAACAGGCAGAGAAAGTTAGCAAAAGAGACTGAGGCAGCCCCAGAGGAAGGAGAGAATTCTGGAGAATGTGTCATCACAGCAGTCAAGTGAGGAAAGCATCCTAAGGAAGAAATGGTCATGTGCTGCTCAATTAAAGAGAATCAAGTAGATTTGGCAACGTTAAATGTCACTTACAGCCTTACCTAGAGCATAGGAGATCAAGTTCATACTATTTTTAAGTTGATTTAGGCTGAACTAACTGTAAAGAAGCATGGAGAATACAAACTATTTTGGGTTTTTTGAAGAGCTAGAAAAGATTCTGAAAGATGGAGAAAAAATTAATTGTTATTAAAATCTAGGTTTCCAAATGATGTCTTTTATCAAATAATTCCATGTCACTTAATTTCATACTTACAGGATGACAAGAATCCTGAGATCTCTGAAAAGTATTATTTTAAATAATCACACCCTTACTAAATGCTATGTTTAGTATATCTTGGCTTTTCTTACTTGTAGATATGAATAAGTTCCTCAAATATTACAGATGGTGTAGACAGTGAAAATAAATAGAGGACTTCCCATTTCTGTCCAACATGTACAGACAGACCTTCATTCCATCCTTCCAACAAATAAAAAGTTGAACAGACTGAAAACTCAACTCTTCTCAGATCCCTCAGAGAAATAAAGTCACAGGGCAAACTGCTCTTCCCTAAACTGAAGAGATAGACTAGTTGTGTAAGACAGAATCACAACTATTAATGTTAGAGAAGAAACAGACTAGAAGAAATCTCCAGGGGAACCAGTACAGGGGTAGGAAAGTCTGAGTTGATGAACTGCTAGAGGCTCAGTGGAAAAATCTAAGAATTGAAAACTCCAGAGGGGCCCATACACTTTTGTGAGTTTTACCTCTAGGTTTACCAGGTTCTCACAGTGAAGACTGCAGAAAAATCCTGCAGTGCTTTCAGGAGTGGGAAAGTAACCATACTGAAATATGCCAGGGTGTTTTTTGTTCCTAACAAGGTCTACCCTCAGGAAAAACTATCCTACCAGAGCCTAACCTATCTGGGGGAAAGGATATAGCCAACTAGTCCACTCTAGCCATCCTGTCCTGCCTAAGATTGGGGGCAGTGTCTGAGAAATGACTGTAAAATTCATGGTCCAGATTCACAGGATCGCTAAAGAAAGGACTGAGACCTTATCATAGGACTATAGAACACTTTCTCATCTCCCATGCCTTATCATCACATCACTGAAGGCCTATTTACTTCAGTCTTCTTTACCCAGTACATCATGTTCAGCTACGAAAAAAAATTACGCAAACTGAAGGTCAAAAAAGATTGAAGAGAACGAGGAACATCAGAACCAGAGTCAGATATGGCAGGGATGTTGGAACTATAGGACTGTGGATTTAAAACAACCATGATTAATACACTAAGGGCTGTAATGGAAAAAGACAATATGCAAGAACTGATGGGCAATGAAGCAGAGATAGATTCTAAGAATGAATCAAAAGAAATGTTAAAGATAAAAAGCAGTAACAAAATGAAGAATGCCTTTGCAGGGCTCACTAGTAGACTGGACTTGGCTGAGGAAAGATATCTAAACTTGAGGACACATGAATAGAAACTTCCAAGACTTAAACGCAAAGAGAAAGAAGATTGGAGGTGGGGGAAAAAAGAAAAAAAAAACAGAACAGAACATCCAAGAACTATGGGACAACTACCAAAGGTATAACGTTTGTATAATGGGACAGCCAGAAGGAAAGAGGGAAAGGAATACAAGCTCCGAATGAAAGAGGCGACATTACAAACAAGTGCCGCTGAGGGGCAGGGGTTCCTGTCTTCCCCAGCCCACATTCACAGGATAGAGGCTCTTCACGAGGGAGAGGGAGTTGGTGATGGACAGGGAGGCCTGGCATGCTGTAGTCCATGGGGTTGCAAAGAGTTGGACATGACAGAGCGACTGAACTGAACTGAAGAGGGAGAGGGGCCTTTCGGCTCCCACCTAATGTTCTGATCATAAGGCAGGGGTGTCCCTCTGAGAGAACTATGTCACCATTTCCACCCCCAGGTCTCGAGCAGAGACTCAGAGCTTTTTAGGGGAAGAGGCAGTCCATAAGAACAAACACTCCAGAGCTCTTCCCAAAGGAACTGACTTTACCTGAAAGAAAGTGTACAGAAATTAAGGCCTAAAGGGGCTCCTGTAAATATTGGCGATTTGGTGATGAACAATTTTAAGAGGTGCTGGTAGCCATTAGAGCAAGCTAAAATGCAGGCCACCCAGTTTACCAGAGAGGAAGGAAGAGAAACGGCTAAGAGCCATCCTGGGGTCCAAACAAATCTCAAAAACTTGCCTCCAAAACTACCCTACAAAGGGTTAAGGGCTTCTCTGGTGGCTCAGATGGTAAAGAATCTGCCTGCAATGAAGAAGACCTGGGTTCGATCCCTGGGTCAGGAAGATACCCTGGAGGACAGAATGGCAACCCACTCCAGTATTCTTGCCTGGAGAATTCCATGGACAGAGGAGACTGGTGAGCTACATACAGTCCATGGGGTTGCAGAAGAGTCAGACACTTAGCTGAGGGACTAACACTTTCAAAAGGGTTTCGTTTAATCCATTCAGACTGTGGAGCAATCTATGTCCCAGAGCACTGTCCTGTGAGCAAATTAATGCAGCCTAATAGCTGGGCGTGACACCAGCAGAGGCATGGGAGGAGACAGTGAAAAAGATATCCACTCAATCCAATGTCATCCCAGGATGACTGTACACATGCCCTGATGAGTGACGTGAGGAGTGACGGGAGGTGGAGGATGGGGAGCCGCAATTCACTGAAATAGTAAAACCGAGTCAATCAACAAACAAGTCAAGCGGAACTGGAGTTGTTCAGTCGTGTCCTACTCTTTGCGATCCCATGGATTGTAGCCTACCAGGCTCCTCCGTCCATGGGATTTTCCAGGCACGAATACTGGAGTGGGCTGCCATTTCCTTCTCCAGGGGATCTTCCCGACCCAGGGATCGAACCGCTGTATCCCACATTACAGACAGATGCTTTACCATCTAAGCCACCAGGGGGGGTCAATAAACAATTGTAAAGGTAAAACAAAATATAAGCCCAGGGGGCAGGGGAAATTAATATCTAGAATCAACACAATACATAACTTAAAATGTCTCATTTTCAAAACAGAAAGGTATTGAAAGAAACAAAACTGTGACCTATATATCAAAAGAGAAGCAGACAACAGAAACTGCCTATGAGAGGGACCAGATGTCTGTTTCAGCAAAGATTTCAAAACAACCATAATAAATATGTTCAAAGAATTAAGAGAAATCATGCTTAAAGAAGTAACAGAAAAATGACAATGTCTCATCAAGTACAGAACATTATAAAGAGATGGAAATCATATATCTTTAATAAGAGAAATTCTGGAGTTAAAAAGCACCATAACTCAAATGAAAAATTCACTAGCGCAGCTCAACAAGTAGATATGAACTAACAAAAGAATCAGAGAACCTGAAGACAGATCAATTGAGATTATGTTAACGAAAGACAAGAGGAAATGGATGAAGAAAAATGAACATGTCTCAGAGAAATGTGGAACACCATTAACTGCTCCAATATACATCTGATAGGAATATGAGGGGGGAAAAGAGAAAGGAGCAGTGAGAAATAACAGAGGTCAGAAGGCGATGATGGATCCTTACTATTTTATTAAGCAAGAAATCAGGGGGAAAATGTATTAGTTTTACTTAATAGTCTTTTTATTACTATTTGCTGATTTTACTATTTGCTGATTTTCCATCATTTGTTACAGAGATGAAAAGGTGGAGGAATTTCCAAGGCAAATGGTTGACTATAAAAATGAAGGTAAAATGGACGTATATGTATTCTATTAAAAATACATCAGCTTCTCAGAGCAAAATTCAGGCTTAAACTTAAGAAAGCAGGGAAAACCACCAGGCCAACCAGATACAACTTAAATCAAATCCCCTAGGCATAGTGGAAGTGACGGATAGATTCAAGGGATTAGATCTAATAAACAGAGTGCCTGAAGAACTATGGATATTGCACACTGCCTCTGTAATATTGCACAGGAGGCAGTGAACAAAACCACCCCAAAGAAAAAGAAAAGCAAGAAGGCAAAGTGGTTGTCTGAGGAGGCTTTACAAATAGCTGAAGAAGAGAAGAGAAGTGGAAAGCAAGGAAGAAAGGGAAAGGTACACCCAACTAAACGTAGAGTTCCAGAGAAAAGCAAGGAGAGACAAGAAGGCCTTCTTCAATGAACAATGCAAAGAAATAGAGGAAAACAACAGAAGGGAAAAGACTAGAGATCTTGTCAAGAAAACTGGAAATATCAAAGGAACATTTCATCCAAAGATGGGAACAATAAAGGACAGAAACAGTAAAGACCTAATAGAAGTAGAAGAGACCAAAAAGAGAAAGAATACATAGAATCACTGTATAAAAAAGATCTTAATGACATCAATAACCATGATGGTGTGGCCACACACCCAGAGCCAGACATTCTGGAGTGTGAAGTCAAGTAGGCCTTAGGAAGCACTGCTATCAATAAAGCTAGTGCAGGTGATGGAATTCCAGCAGAGCTATTTAAAATCCTAAATGATGCTATCAAAGTGCTGCACTCAATATGTCAGCAAATTTGGAAAACCCAGCAGTGGCCACAGGATTGGAAAAGGTCGATTCTCATCCCAATTCCCAAGAAGGGCAGTACTAAAGATTGTTCAGACCACTGGACAACTGCACTCATCTCCTACGCTAGTAAGGTCATGCTCAAAATCCTTCAAGCTAGGCTTTAGCATTATGTGAACGAGAAATTTCAGACATCCAAACTGGGTTTAGAAAAGGCAGAGGAACCAGAGATCAAATTGCCCACATTTGCTGCAACATAGAGAAAGCAAGGGAATTCCAGAAAAACATATATCTCTGTTTCATTGACTATGCTAAAGCCTTTGACTGTGTGGATCATTAACGAACTGTGGAAAACTTTTTAAAGAGAAGGGAATACCAGATCATCTTACCTGTCTCCTAAGAAACCTGTATGCCAGTCAAGAAGCAACAGTTAGAATTCTGTATGGAACAACTGATTGGTGCAGGACTGCAAAAGGAGTATGACAAGGCTGTTTATTGTCACCCTGCTTACTTAACTTATACACAGAGCACATCATGAGAAATGCTGGGCTGGATGAGTTACAAGCTGGAATCAAGACTGCCGGAAGAAGTATCAACAAACTCAGATATACAGATGATACCACTCTAACGGCAGAAACTGAAGCAGAACTAAAGTACCTCTTGATGAGGGTTAAGGAGGACAGTGAAAAAGTCAGTTTAAAACTAAATATTAAAAAAACTAAGATCATAGCATCCAGCCCCATCACTTCATGGCAAATAGAAGGGGAAAATGCGGAAGCAGTGACAGATTTCTTATTGGGCTCTAAAATCAATGTGGATGATTACTGCAGCCATGAAATTAGAAGACAACTGCTTCTTGGCAGGAAGGCTATGACAAACCTAGACAGTATGTTAAAAAGTAAAGACATCACTTTGCTTACAAAGGCCCATATAGTCTTTCCAGTGGTCACGTATGGTTGTGAGAGCCGAACCATAAAGAACGCAGAGTGCCAAAGAATTGATGCTTTCGAACTGTGGTGCTGGAAAAGACTTTTTTTTTGGAAAAGACTTTTGAGAGTCCCTTGGACAGCAAGGAGATCAAACTAGTTAATCTTAAAGGAAATCAACCCTGAATACTCACTCACTGGAAGGACTGATGCTGAAGCTGAAGCTCCAATATTTTGGCCACCTGATGTGAGCAACCAACTCACTGGAAAAGATCCTGATGCTGGGAAAGATTGAAGGCAGAAGGAGAAGAGGGTGCCAGAGGATGAGATGGCTGGATGGCATCACCAAGTCAATGGACGTGAACTCGGGCAAACTCCGGGAGATGGTGAGGGAGAGGGAAGCCTGGCAGGCTATAGTCCACCGGGATGCAGAGTCGGAGATGACTCAGCTACTGAACAACAACAACATGCGGTGGAAAGGGAGCTCCTGAGTAAATCAGGAAACACGGAATGAATAAGTCAGGTTTCAGCTTGCTTCCTTAAACTATGCTCTGATGCTTTATATTTGCTAGGTAAGACTGACGGTGGGGTGGGCCAGGTAGCTTAGATCAGATTCTTCATGGTCAACTTGCTTTAGGGGAGTGGATGACTAAGCCAGTGATTCCAAGTCCCTTACTCCAACTACAACCAGAGTTAGAGAGAGGAGATTTTTTCCCCCCATTTGTTTTAAATACTGAAATTCTGCATTATGTTCAAAAGACAAATAAAGGTGGTTTTCTCTCTAAATAAAAAAATATGAAAGCCCTTGAGCTAGACAACTGAACATTACTTCTAGCCATCTGTGATTACAACACCAAAGTTAGGTACAGATCTTTTGTTACAGTACTAGAAACAACTGCAAACATGGCTATTTTATCTTTATGACCTCATTTTTCTAGTCATAGACTCTAATAAAATAAACTTATTTTGTCTTTCATATTTCCAGACTCTTCAGCCAATCTCAGATATTCAAAATTTCTTAGGAAAATATGTAAATCTGAGACCTTTAGAAAAACGTCTTAAGATATTATAGTAAACACCTAAAGTCCTATTCTTAAACGTAAGGTATACTTACCAATGGTCAGGAAATCTGATTGGTACTGACAAGTCATTCCAAATCCAAAATCTCGCCAAAAGCCAGAATCCTTTTTGTGAACCTTAAGTTTAAAAGACAAAACTCAATTTAATCCCTCAAAAACCAGAAGCAGTTTCAGTCAACGATGAAACAAATTAAAATATTTTCCAAATAATTTTTTCTGTAAAAAAGGAATCATTTATGTGACTAATAATGGGATCACATGGCTTTATATTATTAAATCCTTATAAAAACCAACAAAAGTATAGTAATCCCCATGAGCATAGGATTCTTAACCGCCTTCAACTTAATCTGATTCAAGTCTTGTAACAAGGTTCGAGCTGAGTTTACTAATAATCAAAGAGTGTGATGCTTGACCTTAGGGGGCTTACATTAGAGGAGGACACCAGTGGCGTAAGCACATACTGTAATACACCAATCACTTCTCCACAGCAGACCTCATTTGATGCATGGCCAGCATCCATTCCCCTACCCCCATTCCTAACTGTGTACAGTTTTGCTCAGTAATTACCTGGCAGCCCATGGGCTTCAGGGATGCTCCTTCCACTAGCAGCATCAGACAGGACTGCGAGCACTCTCCACCAGTGAGACAGTTTCATCCCACTCATTCACGAACTACTTCACTAACAGGCATTAGATAATGTTCAGGCCAACATGCTAAAATAAGACGCTTGTTGGGAACTTTGGAAAACAGAGAGCCCCCTCATTCTTCTGAGAGAGATACCAGAAAAGACACTTGCTCCCTTTGGATGGTACAGGACAGGAGTAAGCAAACTATAGCCTCCGGGCTACATCTGGCTGGCTACTGGCTTTGAACATCATTTTACTGTAACACAGGCACACTCATTTGTTTATGAATTGTCTTTGGGTGTTTTCATGGTACAATGACAGAGCTGAATAGTTGCAACAGGGATTTATGGCCCGCAAAACCTAAAATATTTCCTATGTGGCTCTTTACAGAGTAAGTTTATCAGCCTCTAGCATAGGGTATAAATATGAAGTCTGGAACTGCTGCAGTTTTTTTCCCACCACAAGGGAAACCACCTTTAAAATGGAATAGTCACCATTGAAGTCCAAGCAGAGAAAGAAAAAAATCAGGGCTTTGGTGATATTGGGCATGTAGAATCAAGTAAAAGTTGAAGCTTGATAGACCGCCTTTTAAAATACACAATTCAGTGGGGACCCAGCCATGAACAGAGGTGACAGGAGTCCCTGCTACCACAGAGCCTCCGTTTTGATGGGAAAATAGCAAATAAATAAATATAGGTCTCAGGTGGTGACACATGTTAGGAAGAAAGATGCCGTAGGCCAAAGAGAGAGCAAAACAGAAAGCCTATTTTAGATATAACAGCCACAAAAGGCCCGAGGAGGTAAAGTTTGGGCAGGGACCCTAGTGAAATCAGGGAGTGAACTATGCAAGTATCTGGAGATCATTCCAGGAGCATGTACCATGGCTCTGAGGTAGGAGCACATTTGGAGTGTTCGACAGTAAAGAAACAACTGTGGCAAGAGCTCAGAAAACAAGGGCAAGAAGAATGTGGTTCCAGGTCAAGAAAGAGCTATTACATTTTTCAGACCTAACTGGTATTACAGTATTTTTGTAGGCTAATGGCGATGATCCAGAAGAGGCAAAATGTTAGGACACGAGAGAGTGAAGAAAGCTGGAGGGATGTCCTTGTTTAGACATCAGGAATGAGACATCTAGTTCACTACAGAAGGATGAGCTGGCCTTAGGAAGGGATGTGGGGAGTTCCTCCACTGGGACTGGAGAGAGAGAGGCTGAGGATGTGACAGGGCCAGTGAGGCCCATGGTCTCATGACAGGAGAATAAGGAAGTGAACGCTTGACTGCTTCTCCTTCCTAAGTGAAACAGGAAGCAGGATACATGGAGTGAGAAGTGGTGAGGGTTGCTGGGAGGCGTAGGACAGTGCGGCTGGACTGGAGGACAAAGAGTAAGGGGACTAGAGGCAGCCTGAGACCCAGAGGCCTGTGGTCAAGTATTTAAAGTTGTTCTGTGCAGTGGGAGTGTGTTTCTCATTCTCTACCTTCTGCTGCTCTGCAGCCTGGTTGACAGAGGTGTCCTTAACTAGGCTGGGGTTATAAGAGAAAACACTGGAAGGGGTGAGGGATGAAGGAGGTGAGTGTACAGCAGAGAAGAGGCTGTGGCTCATGACTGACCACAGAGTCTAGTCAGGTATGGAGGGAAGTGAGGATATGGCTGTGAGGAGGGTGACAGAAAGGAGAGAAACTGATCCCTCACCCAAAGTGCAGCATTCTGAGATGGCTTTCTCAAGAAATGAAGTGAGAGCTGGGATCTGAGAGAGAAGCAAGAGTTAATCAAGTAAAAGAAGATATGCTGGGACAGAGTTTCAGGCAAGACAACAGTTTGTGCAAAGGCCTGAGGTGGGAGAGAGCACTATGGGTGAAAAATGATGCGTCTAAACACTTCAGTCAGATGTATCGGTGCCCATGAATGTAGAGCAGGTCTCAGGAAACTTTGATAAAAACTAGATAGTAAATATTTTAGGCTCTGAAGAACACAGAATCTGTCTCAACTTTGCCAGTGTAGAGTGAAAGCAGTCATCAACAACAGTTAAAGAAACATGCTGTGTTCCAAAACACTTTAAGGCCACTGAAATTTGAATTTCATGAAATTTTCATGTCATGAAATATTATCCTTTTGAAAATATTTTTCAACCATTCTTAACTCCTGGGCCCTACAAAATTAGGCAGGAGGTCGGACCGCAGACTGCTGTCCTGACAAAGGGTACGTGGCGGTTATCTCCCCCAAGAGTGGGAGCACCAGGAAAGGGTCAGCCCAGGAGTAATGATGTGGAGCAACGTTCTGGACACAATGAATTTGAGTGATCTATAGGGCAACCATGCGGAAATTCTTACGGATAGCAGGAACACAAGAATATACAGGTCTGTAGAGGCAGAGAAGAGTTAGGGGAGTTGAGAGTTTCAGGGGACAGTCTGAAAAAGCTGCGGTGCAGAATGAGAGAACAAACTGGAAAATAGAATGACCCAGGCAGTACTGAGGATCTGGCTCAAGTAGGAGCTAATAAATGAAACACAAACTTTCCTATTCCATTTGGGAGGTTGCGGGGGAGAAGGCAGCTTCTCTCCTGCTTCTAGTAGAACGTAAAACTTCCTGAGGGCCGGACCTTTTGCTAATTTTAATCAATTCTATATCTCTAGCACCTGGAACAATGCAAGGCACAGGATAGGCTTTCAATAAATATTTAAACGAATAAACAAACTTATAGACGTATGACTTCTGTGGCAAAACCAAGATTAGGCTCTAATATTCTTATCTCTTCAGTCAAAAAATATATAATACATATAATCCTGGTGCAAAGTATTAAAACATCTACTCTGACATTTCTACCCTATGCCAATTCTGATTTAATAAATATTATGAAAATTCTTCAAATATTATCAGACTTGGGGGAAAGAGTCATTGGCTTTGATTTTTAAATCGGCACATTTTCATGGAGGAAAGTAGAAGGAAACTCACATTGTCCATAATCCCTGATTGTTAATATTTTACTGCATTTTGTTTTTACTCTTATTTTTCTCCTAAGCAAGTGGGGGATGCAGCTATCCACACATAAGCTACATCTCCAGCTCTCAGCCCCTCACGAACAACAGGTTCATGAATCCCCTGGCAACCCTGACACGTCCCCTCAGGCCACTAATAAGCAAGATGCACCTACCATGCTCAAACCGACGTCCTGTTCTCTCCTCTTGCAACTCCTGTCTCTCCCTCACTCCCCACATTCTAATCCAACAGCAAGTGCTATTTCTAAATCATACCTAAACCTCTCTCTACAGTTACCACCCTTGCCCAAGCCACAGCACCTCCTCGATCTACTGCAAAAGCCTAACTGGCTACTTGCAGCTGGAGACATATACAATTCATTCTCCACAGAATCAAAGCTCCCAAGGCTGTCTATCACCCTTAGCATAAATTCAAACCTCTCACAGGGGTATAAACAGGCTCTCCATGACCTGGCCTTTGTGCTCCCTCACCCACTGTTCTCCAGTCACCTTAGGAAATCCACCAGCTATCTTTCTGTCTGGAACCGCCTTCCCCAGTCACTGTGCAGCAGGTTCCTTCCTGTCATTCAGATGGCCCTCCAAAAGCCTCATCTCAGAGAGGCCTTTCTGACCAAACAGCACAGAAATGATCTCATCATTCTTCACAACTCAGCCTCTTTTAATTATCGGCTGGTTATTTGCTAACTGATTTTATTTTCTGTCTCTTCCTGCAAGACTAAAGATTCTTATGAATAATAACCACATTTGTATGGATCTTGGGGTTCCAGTGGTGAATAATGGCTGGCACAGAATGGACACTCACTATTTAATGAATTAATACAACAGAGTGGAGACTATGAAGCCAACACTGCCCGGGCTCCTGGCGCCACTGTGGCGAGCTGTGCACTGGGGGAGGGGCACCCATTCACGCCTAGCTCTCTCTTCATTTAAAAAATATGGGTAATAATAGTGCCTACCTGAGAGACTGTTACAGGATTAAATGAATTAACATGTATAAAAAACAGAACAGTACCTTGCACGAAGAAAAATGTACATAAAAATAATAGATATTATAGTATTAAAATATCTAAAATATATATACACCATCTTCCATTTTTTAACCTTACATTTACTTCTACATTTATGCAGTTGTATTTACTTCCATTTCATGAACAATGTCCTCTTGACACATAACATTCACCACAGTATATTCTATAATTCAACCTTTCATTTTATTATTAGAGTTCTACTTGACTTGAATGTTGTCAAAGTTCTGCATATTGTTACTCTACACCTCTGATTATTTCCTCAGGAGAGACTCCTGCCATGGAAATTACTGGATCAGAGGGATGAACTTACCTGACAACTCTCAAACCAGAAAGTGCACCTGCATTCCCACACCACTGCAGGGATGGAAGAGACCCCCTATCCTGCCAGCCTCACTCATGTGACTGTTTTTTTAAAAAAGCGATTTAACAGCAGAAAAAATCATCACCTGTTGTTTTAACTCATTCTTGTGAAGAATGACTATATCAAACTGTTTATTATGAATTATTGTCAGATGTCTTTTACCTATTTTTTTCTGTTTGGTGTATTTCCTATTTACTTTCTAATGTATCTTTAAATATTATAGAGAGCAAACTTTTGTCTTATGCTTTTTAAGGAGAATGAAGCTTAAATAGGTTAAATAACTTGCAATGGTTACAAAGTGGTGAAACTAGAATTTGAAGTGGAAGCACTTAAACTTATTTTTCTATACAACATCTAGAATGTATCTACTTCAAAACATTCTTTGTCCACATTCTCTCAAACCAGACAAGAATATTAGCTCTTCATTCTTATAGGTTGAGTCCATTTTGCATTTCTTTTGGTTTGTTTTTCAAGTAAAATTTTTAGATTTTTAAATTTTGAAACAATTTCAGGTTTACAGAAAAGTTACAACATAATAAGGAGTTCCCATATATTTCTCATGTAGTTTCAGCTTCCTTTAAAAGTTATGATCTTACACTGTTGTGGAACATTTATCAAAACTAAGAAACCAATATTGATACATTACTACTAACTCACTCCAGACTTTATTTGGATTCCATCAGTTTTTTTCTTTATTTGAATTCTACCAGTTTTTCCTTTAATGTTCTTTTTTCTATTCTAGGATCTGTCCAGGGCACAGTACATTTGATGTTGTCTCCTTAGTCTCCTGAGAAACTGTGAGTGCCTCTCAGTCTTCTTTTTGATGATCTTGACAGTTTGGAGGAGTAATGGTCAGGTATTTAATAGGATGTCCTTCAATTTGGGTTTGTCCGAAGTTTTTCTCATGATTTAGGCTGGGGTTATAGGTTTTTGATGTACATGAGTTTGAGTAGACTCCGGGAGTTGGTGATGGACAGGGAGGCCTAGTGTGCTGCAATTCATGGGGTCGCAAAGAGTCAGACATGACTGAGCAACTGAACTGAACTGAACTGAATAGGTTTTTGGAAGAAAGACCACAGGGGTGACAAGCCCTTCTTGTTACATCATATGTGGGGGGTACAACATTAGTGATGTTAACCTTCATTATTTAGTTTAAGGTGGTGCCTGCCAGGTTTCTCTGTTGAAAAGTTAAGAAAAAAAAGTTTTCTTTTTTTCTTACTTGTTTCTTTGGAAGTGAGTCACCTAGCTCCACCTTGTGGAAAAGGAAGTACCTACAAGAGTTCTTTAAAATTCTGTGGGAAGATCTGTTCCTTTTTCCCCATCTAATCTAATCAACCCATCAATCTGTCATTTATTATTATTATTTATCTCCTTATTCACTCACAAAGTTATTCATATCAGTAATGGACTCATGATATTTATTTTATGCTGGTGTTATAATCCAGTACTAGTTTGTTGCTCAAATTGTTCCAGCTTTGCCACTGGGAGCTCTTTCAGGGTCTTACATCCCTCTGACATATACCATCATCTTTTTTTCTAGAGCTACAAGATGTTCTGGGCTCCTCTATTACCCATCTCAGCACTAAGATCTGGGAGCCGGGCATGGTTATTACTCTAAGGATGTCACTGCTTCCAGGTATCTTGGGACAGAGTTAGGTAATACACATATGTATACCATGTATATACCTTTTGACTTTTTAATCCTAAATTGCTTTTTAACTTTTTTTATTATGTGTTTCATCAACTATTTAAAGAAATTAATTAAAGAAGTTTTACTGGGTTCTTATTGTTGTTGACCACTCTTATTCTTAGGTCTTCCTCTTTCAATATGTTCATTTTTCATTCTGCTGAATTAGAAAAGGCCTCTGAAAAATAGTTAAACTGAGTTCTTCAGTGTTCAAAAATATCTGCTTCGCTTTCAAATAGGTCAAATATGGATTCTATAATTGAAGTTATTTTTCTTTAGAATGTTCAAGGGACTGTTTTAGTATTTTCTAGTATCAATATTATCACAAAGGCTGTAAGTGCCAACCTGATTATTATTCCTTTGTAGATAAGCTAGATTCTGCTACTTTGAGCATCTCTGGAAACTATTAGGATTGTCCCTTCTGTTCTCAAATGCCAGAAGACTTCTCTTTCCCTAGTTCTTTGATGTTTTCTTCTATTTCCTTCTCGCTCTGTTCTCTCTTTTCTCTCCCTTTCAGAACTCCAATTATTTAACATTCTTAGAGCTTCTGAATTGATTTCCCATATCTTGATTTTTCTCTCACACTGCCTCTTGGTCTTTATATGTCCAGTTGGCCTGTCTGCTAGTTTACAAATCTATTTCAACTGTGATCATTCTGCTAGTCAGCCCATTTATTGAGTTCAATATTTTTGCGATTTCCAAGTTCTATTTTTAGTAACAAATGTTAATAACTTTATGAAATTAACATTTTCTTTAATTTCCTTAAAGATATATTTAAGTTAAAGTTGTTTTCTATTTCTATTCATATACTCATGTGCCAATTTTTCTCTTTATTAAAATTTGGTCTTCTTTCATGGTGTTAGTTTTCCTCAACTGTTTGGCTGGTTGTGGTTAGTTGCTTCTCATTTTTGTTTCAAAAATCACTGTTCAAAAACCATGGTTGTTAGCTATGATTACAAAGGTCTATCTCTAGTAACAGTGAAGAAGGGGCTAAACATGGTCTTGGACAGAATGTGCCAACAGCAGTTCACCTTTGGAGTCTGGGACTCCCCATCCACCCTACAATCGGTAATCTTAGGGCTCTACCCTGCCTCTAGCTCCAGGGACCAAACATATTTCCTCAGCCTGTGGGTCAATGCCTGCTGCTCAGCACACCTCCCAGAGAAGCACACAGACTCCACCACTCCTGTCTTCCATGAGCTCAGAGGATGCAAGGCAACTTCATTGTCACTGTTCTCCTAAATATGTTCCAGACTGCTCTCTCCTCCAATAACCAATCCTGTGACAACTATTGTCATCTTATAGAAAGTTCTCAAAATTTAGATCTCCCAATGGCACTTCTCTCATTCTCCAATACTAATATGGCTTTTCATTTTTAATAATTTATTTCTACAAAGGATTTAGAGTGTCAGATAAGGCAGATGTGGATGCCCAGACCCCGTGTCAGGAAGCAACAGATAGAACTGGACATGGAACAACAGACTGGTTCCAAATAGGAAAAGGAGTATGTCAAGGCTGTATATTGTTACCCTGCTTAATTGCCTTATATGCAGAGTACATCATGAGAAACGCTGGGCTGGAAGAAGCACAAGCTGGAACCAAGATTGCCAGGAGAAATATCAGTAACCTCAGATATGCAGATGACACCACCCTTATGGCAGAAAGTGAAGAGGAACTAAAAAGTTTCTTGATGAAAGTGGAAGAGGAGAGTGAAAAGGTTGGCTTAAAGCTCAACATTCAGAAGACTAAGATCATGGCATCTGGTCCTATCACCTCATGGGAAATAGATGGGGAGACAGTGGAAACAGTAGCTGACTTTATTTTTTTGGGCTCCAAGATCACTGCAGATGGTGATTCTAGCCATGAAATTAAAAGATGCTTATTCCTTGGAAGAAAAGTTATGACCAACCTAGACAGCATATTAAAAAGTAGAGACATTACTTTGCCAACAAAGGTCTGTCTAGTCAAGGCTATGGTTTTTCCAGTGGTCATGTATGGATGTGAGAGTTGGACTGTGAAGAAAGCTGAGTGCCGAAGAATTGATGCTTTTGAACTGTGGTGTTGGAGAAGGCTCTTGAGAGTCCCTTGGACTGCAAGGAGATCCAACCAGTCCATCCTAAAGGAGTTCAGTCCTGGGTGTTCATTGGAAGGACTGATGTTGAAGCTGAAACTCCAATACTTAGGCCACCTCATGCGAAGAGTTGACTCACTGGAAAAGACCCTGATGCTGGGAGGGATTGGGGGCAGGAGGAGAAGGAGACGACAGAAGATGAGATGGCTGGGTGGCATCACTGACTCGATGGACATGAGTTTGAGTAAACTCCGGGAGTTGGTGAGGGACAGGGAGGCCTGGCGTGTTGCGATTCATGGGGTTGCAAAAAGTCAGACACGACTGAGTGATTGAACTGACTGACTAACTCTATCTATATTCCTAATACCGTCCTACAGATAAAGTAGACATCTGTGTATGTGTATGCTATGTATACATGTTTTACCAGGGGTTGGTATGAAGATGGGCTTCCCTGATGGCTCAGACAGTAAAGAATCTGCCTGCAGTGTGGGAGACCTGGGTTTGATCCCTGGGTCGGGAAGAACCCCTGGAGGAGGAAATGGCAACGTGCTCCAGTAATTTTGCCTGGAGAATCCCTATGGACAGAGGAGCCTGGCAGGCAGATGACATGGTACTAATATTATCCTGTTCTTTGAAAGTTTGGAAAAACTCAACAGTGAAATATATATATGTATGTATATATATATATGGAGGTTAACTATTTGATAACTGTTCTTATATTTTTAGTTGCTCTTAATCTCTTAAGAGCTTCCACCTCTTTTATTTATAGACTACTGAGATGAGCTTTTATAAAATACTAAAACGAATTTAGTTCATGTTAATATTTTATAAACTTTCAAATTTTTCTGTTAGATTTTTTTTGGCTGTGCTGCATCTCCATCGCTGTGTGTGGCCTTTCTTTATTGCAGTCAGTGAGGGTTACTGTTCGTTGCGGAGCACAGATTCTAGCAGCCGCAGTACACAGGCTCAGTAGCTGCAGCGTGTGCTTTAGCTGCTCTGAGGCATGAATAATCCGCAGCAGGGATCGAACCATGTTCTCCGAATCAGCAGGCAGATTCTTATCCACTGTACCACCAGGCAATTCCTATTTAGAATTTTTTTTTTCCTATTTAGAATTTTTAAAAACTTACTATATGAGGTTGATTTCTTGTAATGTTTTCTTATTCTAATTTCCTATGTTGTGTTTTCTTTTATACCCTGAATTCACCTAACTTTATGACTAATTTTTTCCTGCACATAAAGAATAATCTCCTATGTGTGGTAACCTATTATTTTTGGTTCATTAATTTCTGTTTTTATCTTTACTTCTTTCCTGGAGTTATTTTTCATTTTTTAAACATGTTAAATTATCTTCTTAGTTTATATGTTTCCTTTTTGTTCTTAATGTTATTAATAACAATAAAAGATTAGGCTAAATGCAATGTACTATGGACCGGATCCTGGAACAGAAAGAGGACTGTAGTAGAAAAACTGGTGAAATCCTAATAAAATCTACAGTGCAGTTAGAAGTAATTTACCAATGTTAATTTCTTAATTTTGACAAATGAACCATGGTTATGTAAGATGCTAACATTAGGGGAAACTGGGTGAAGTATAGGAACGCTCTGTACTATTCTTCCAACTTTTCTGTAAATCTGAATTATTCCATAGAAGTTTAACTTTTTTTTCCAAAACTTGTGTAACTGTCAGTAACTGTTAAGTTCTGATACATGGCATTCCCATTCTAAGACTTTCTAAGTAATTTCCCATAGTATACTATTCCTTCTTATTTAGTAGTTTTAATTTCCAATAAGGTTTTAAAATTAAATTTTATTTTTAGTATCACTAAAAGTAATTTGGTAGAAATGACCAGAAAATTTTCACAATCTAGAACATGAATTTTTCTCTATAGCCTAAACTTTTCTCTCCCATCCCCAACATCCCTGCCAGAATGACAAAACTCTGAAATAATAAATATGAAAGCATGTTATGGAAGAGGGTATACCATGAAAATGTGTTTATAGTAACTATAGTTTTTAACGGAAACTTTTTCTACCAGTGAAACAAACATTAAGGAACCTAGCAAGGATCTTTGAGGCTTTTCATAACTGACAGTAAGAGTCTTACCAGCTGCTGTTCCACGGGTGGGGGCACATCCAGGTTGGCATAAACGATGGCAGGGTTGTAAAGACTGAACACCACAGGGTAAAACACCTTCTTACCTATAAATGAAAATATACATTTACATCACAAAAAGAATAAAATAAAGCACTGATCTTTATTGCAATATCTACTACACTTTTGTTAAAGTTTTTATTACATAGGATGATTTTATTTTATTAATATTGCATTCTATCAATGTTCAGGTTACTAAAACCTCATGTTGATGATCATGATAATGATTTTACAATGTAGCAGTAATTCAGGCTATGAAACTATAACCCTGCAAAAGAACAGAGAAAAAAGACTAAAAGATGTTTTATTTCCTTTTGACATGTTTATTCCCTTGACTCTGAGGAGATGCTCAAAAGTATTCTCTTAGCTGTTCATGAGGTGAGCCATTTATTAATCATTATTTCATTGAATTAACAGTAACAGATGTAGGTTAACCAATCACCAAGAAACTCCAAAACATCTATTAAATCCATCCTTCAAAATGAATTGTGAAACAGTGAATCCAGAGGATATCGTACAATGGATGTACAGAGAATAAGTAAAATATAGAACTGCAGACAGATCTGAACAAGATTTGGAAAACTTGGGAAGACTGAGTTTTAAGTACCCGATGACCCCTCAAAAGGCCTTGTTATTAGTTTTCAAATAGTTAGCACCGAAGAGACCATTAAGGCTAACTAGCTAGCCCATCTCCCCTCAACAGAGAACACCTTGCTGAAATTGGCTTCAATCAGATATGGTAATAAAAAGTGCTCAAAAACTGCAAAGGACCCTGTAAATAATGTGGCAGTCTTTTTAATACAAGATCCCCAGCATACTTCATTCATCTTCATTAAAACCCACGTAGGGAAGGGGAGCTCAATTTCCCCAAGGCAAATTGTTCTTTTTACATTAAAGAAACAATTTAAAAATGTATATAAAATACTTTAGATAAAATATTTCTTTTACATTAAGCAAATACATCTCTTTCAACTACCACATTCTGGCCTTCATGCTATCTGCTGCAAAAACAGTAAATCTAACTCTCATTTATCCCCCCCGAGTCTCAGAGTTCCTCACAACCATCCCTAACCAAAATGATTCGCAAGAAGATAACCTGCACGATTTAAGTAGTTCTATACAAAAAACATACATTATGAGAATTTTTAATATAGAAAAACCTCCTTATCACATTAGGATAATATCTGATATATAAAAGTCATTTGCTCTTAACATTTTTGAAATATGTACAAATAAAACAAAGTACAGTCAGTAGTCATCCCAAAATGCACAGTCGGGAGCCCAAGCACCATCTGTACCTAGACTTCTTCATGAGTTCATGCCCACATGAGTGTTGGCAGCAGCTGCCTGAGGAAGAGTGCCTCTGACTCACACATATCACACTGCTTGGCTTTTTCTGATGCGTTCTACTTCCTCCTTAATCAATTTCAAGACTTTTTATTTCTTTGCATTTGTTTATTTGGATTCTAATGTATACACTGGAATCTGGCCACAAAATAATAAGGGGTATGAACTTCAGAGGGGCAAATTTTAATTTCCTACTTAACATTCCAATTAAATTACGCCAAATATAACTTTAAAAAACTTGACTCAAAGTATGGAATGTGCTGACACTGTTCTAAAAGTTCACACTCAATTCACCTACCAACATTTTACGCACCTGGCTCAGCATTTAATCGGCAGCTGTTAAGGAATTCGGCTGAGAAATATATGTCGACATCACAGAAAAACATCAAGACTTCTCCCTTGTCCCAGGCTCGGGCACCCACGTTTAGTCCTCGTCCACGATTAAATTCTTCATTCAATGAGACCAAGGTGTAATTGTGAAAATTAGACTCACTATGAGGAAAACACATACAACAAATGGTAAGTCCCACTTGAAGTTGACTCTATAACACAAGTTACAAAAAATATTTTACACTTCAGGTATTTATTATGTTGGGTCTATATTCATATAGGAAATCATCAGCTTTGAATGTCTGTATCATCAGGGACAGATATTCAACTAAATGCCCACATCTGAGGCAACATGCTAGTGATGTGAAGTTAGTAAGTGTTGAGAGGCCACTACCTTTCAGGATCTTAAAAACCTATTGGGGAGGTTAAGAAATATACACATGGAAAAACAATAATAATGTCTGGTAATAAATAATGCAATCCACATGAATGATACATACAAAGAATATTCTTTTCTCGAATTTGTTAGACCTTTGCTCAAATGTGCCCTCATCAGAGGGAGCCCCTTCACACCATACGTGAAGCAGCCCTGACCTCCCTTTGCTTCAATCTTCATCCCTCTGCCCAGCGTTGTTTCCCTCAGTATCACCAGACATGTCTGTTCGAGTGTCTCCCACTGGAATGTAAGCTCCATGAGAGCAGGGATTTTGTTTTGTTCATTACTATGGACACAGTGCTCCTCATAGGGTATGAGTTCAATAAGTATTTTCTGATTGAATGAATCATTCATTCATTCAAAAAAACTGCTTGTGTCTGTAGTAGTTAGAAGAGAGGTTAGAAGCAGAATTTAAGTTATGCCTTGGTTAAAATACTGAATTCAGTGGGGAATGTAAAGGTCATTTCAATTAATTATTCTCAAAGGCAAGGAGGTAAGAAAGTAGAAAGCCTTTTAAAGAACAGTAATCTGACAAATCAGACTGGAACACAGGGATAAAAATGGCAACAATGAGAGAAGACCAGAATAGGGTCAGACTGAGGAGAGGTTAAAGAACTTGGTTAATGTTCTGAAGTCAAGGAGGAGTCAGAATTTTTCCACAAGGGCAGTGGTTTCCACAGCCAAGGGACTGCACCCACTGCATCAGATCTGCCTGGGAACGTGTTAGAAACACAAATTCTCAGGCCCCACCCCAGACCACTGAATCAGATATCAGGGAAGGAGCCAAGCATCTGCAACTCTCTCGTGACAAGTCACTCCCTGGTGACTGATGCTGGAGAACTGCTGCACTAGGGGATAGCTGGATCAAAAAAGGAACATTTTTAAAAGATTACTCTTACAACAGGATAGAATGGGGACTGGAGAGATGGATGCCAAGGCTCAAACAAGGCATGGAGTGGACTCTGAGTGCCCATCCCCCTCCACCCCACATGTTGCAGATCTCTCTCCTCTCTTGAGGAAACTGTCAATCACCACCTCTCACTCCAGGATCAAATGGAGGAACTAATCATAGAATATACCAACCACAGTGACTTCCTAGGGGCAGGGAGCCAGACTCAAGTTGGGCTAATCAAAATATCCCCACACCACCTGGCTATAGTAACTGGCTCAAGACTGGGCAAAAGTCCTTCTCTGGGATTTTCTCAACTGGACCTGGGAGAAAGCTCTTTCCTCTCTGACAGCAAAGCTGAGAAGATGTGAGCCCAGAGCCGCCAACAGCCATATACGTCATGTGTGGAAGGAGCCAATCTGCAACAGGAGAATGAAGTCAACATGCAGAGAAAAACAGATAAGAAGATAAGAGAACTTTGATGGTATTCAAGTCTCTGACCCCAGTCACTGAGACACCAAAGCTGTTTTGGTATTCTTCATTAAATTTGGTTTTAATAATCCCTTTAATCTGGGGAGTTATCCAAGATTCTTCAATAACGCTCCCATTTGCCTCAACTAAATTAAAAATAAGTTAATAAGTTTCCATCATTTGCCACAGAGGAGTCTTGATTAACGCAACTTCCGTGATACTAACATTAGTCACTGGCACTTAGTAGGTGATCTGAAAACGGTAAGGAGGGAAAGGAACCTGGGTTAAGGTGGTGGCAGCAGCGAGGAAAGGACAGAACAGAGGTCCTGGGCAATGCGCAGAAACTGACTGACTAGAGGGAAAGAATGAGTGAAAGATGCTGCTCTCAGACATCAAGCCCAGGCATTATGAGAATGAGCTTAGTGTGAACTGAAAGAGGGCCATCAGGAGGAGCAGCTAGCGAAGGGGACGGAGAAGACAGTGTTTTTCATACCCCAATGCTGTGAGTCCCTTTGGGATAGGGAGCGCACTCCCTCCTCTGTGCCCAGTCCTATCCCAACCACCCCAGTCAGACTCCCAAGCAGTGTACCTGAAACATAGTCGGTGGGACTCAATGAATGTTAGTTGAACGACTCGAGAAGAAAGGCCGGACAAAGCTGGACTCTTAGGGAGTGGCCACAACTAGCAGAAAGGTAAAGAAGCAAGTAAAGGATACAGAGTTGATGTGGTCAGAAAAGACAATCAACCTAGTATCTTACATTATAACATATCTGCATTTACAAAATATATACATTTTACAAACATCAGAGGAGAGTTTCAAGAAGGAAATACTGGTTAGGAAGCAAGTGTAAGAAAGCAGTCAAAGAGGATGTCAGAGAAAAGGCTGAAATTGGCAGTTAGGTCATAACTCTGGGCCCATAACTTAGAGATGAAAAGGAAGAGAAGCTACAGAATTAATAAAGGAGTATTAAGGAATGACTAATTCATTCATTCAAACCTCTGAGCACCTACTATGTGCCAGGTACTACATGAGTTGCTTGGTTAGAGAACTACTGTTCTGTGAGGTTTAGTTGTGAAAGGACAGAAACCTAATGGTAGTTACTGGGTACTGCACAGTCAGGTGGGGGTCTCTGAAGGATAGGGGAGACCTAAGCATCATTTGCAGGGAGAGAACGAACTTAGGAAAATGGAAGGAAAGAAAGGTGGCAAGTAAGAGACAAGCTTAGGAGATGATATCAAAGTGAAAGGATTAGATTTAGAAAAAAGTAAAGAGTTCAAAAGAAGGAAATGAAGAGTGAATGGAGGCAAATACAGAGAAGGTGAGTGGGCCACAGAGTAAGAGCACCCTAATCATGCCACGCCGAGGTTAAAGGAAGACGGGTCATTAGAGTTGCATGAATAAACTCAGGGGTGAAATGAGGAACTACCACCACTCACATCTCAGCCAACTTTCAACAGCAACTATTCAAAATTATTAATTCACTCAGTATCTGAAATTCTCATTCTTCTGCTATTATACATACAAGACTTCAATTGTGGACATGGCTCACCAACCTTGCGACAGATTCTAGGATAGACTTGACTTTAGAAAGTCCTTCTTTACCAAAATACACCACTGTGAGATGAATTCTCTTGTCCTGATGAATACATACATCCCTGACAGGGTTGAAAAATAAAATTCATTCAGGAAAATATAGAAGGCACTACTCATTCAGAAGGCAATCATATGAAGCTTTACAAGAAAACAATAAAGCATTACTCATTTAGAACGAAATCACACGAAGCTAAGGAAATATAAAACTGGCAATATTGCTGAATTATTAAAGGCATCACAGCAGACGTGTAACAGCATATATGTCTAAATGAATGCAACACTTGGAGAGCCAATGTAAGCAGCCCAAGAAGCTGCCATATTTTGAAACATTTTTGGAACTTTTGCTTTGGTATTGCCTTCAGAAGCAAACTATAAGTTACTCAAAGAATTAAGTTCAATCAGTTCAAAATCAAATAAATATCTCAAGTTTTAGTTCAAAACTTATTTTGTACTCAGACTACCTAATTAGAGAAATTATACCTATCATCAAGGAATAAATATTTGTCATGATTGAGATTACTAACTGTAAAGAAAAATGTAGCATCTGAAGGTAATTCCAAAAAGGCAATTAAAAATGCTTTAGGAAATCAGATCTCAAGCAAGAAATTTCAAAAAGGCAAAACTCATTTGGAAGCATGATTTAGAGATGTTCTGCAACAGAATTGTGTTAACTAGTTTTCATATCCAACAACTCCAATGAGAACAAAAATTGGGATTACAGAGAATTAAGACTATCATATTAAAGTATTAAAAACATGACAATTATTAAATTAAAAAACAAAATTTTTCTCAAATACAAACTCTAATATGTAGTTGTTAATTTTTAACACTTCAGCATATAAAAATATCCAAATTTAATAATTTTAAAAAATGCTTTTAAAACCATTACAATCTCTGATTCCCAAGATGGAGTAACATTCTCCCATTTTTACTTGAATATTTGTCTTTTCTTCCAATTTTGAAATTCAAATTGTTCTCAGCGGAGTTTTCTGGGGAGACAGTAATGTTCCATATCTTAATTGGAAAGGCAGTTATAAGAATGTATAAATTTGTCAGAAGTCATGAAACCTGTATGCTTGGAATAGGTCAATTTTATTGTATATAAGTTACGCCTCAATAGTTATTTTTAAAAATTCAACTTGTCCTAAAATGAATTAAAACACAATTATAAAGGTAATCAAATTTAGTTCCTAATAGTTGTCACCCTCAATTTACTCCACAGTTCAAATTGTCAATAACACAATATACTATACATGCCTTAAGAATAAAGGGAATATTAAAAACATAAAGTTCCCCAAAGCCTATAAAATTATTCTGCAATTCTAAGTAACCCTACTCAGTGAAGGTAAACTAAATAAAATGGCATGAAATGTGTTTTTCTTTTTTTAGGAGCACTTAGCCAAATCACTAAGCTCCGGGAATTACCTGAAGTTCTGCATAAACTGTGCAAATGCTTCAGTTCTTTCAGCAAGTGGCACGATGATATTAATAACTGATCTAGTAATGTCAATCATCTCACTCTTCACTTTCATGAGAGGTCCAAAAGGGCGAAAAAGAGTCACGTGTCTATATTCCATAAGGTCTGCTTTCTTAAAAAATAGTTCATACTGTGTGCCCTTATCTTTCTCAGTGCGATAATAACCTAAAGGAAAGAATTAGGAACAAAGATGCATATCAAAGTTCACAAATTCAGTACGACTAACGACTGTACTCAATGATCAAAAGTGTGAAATCAGACTTGTAAAGCTTTTATACATCTGTGAAAATTCTATCCCCATGATACAACCAGTAAAAACTACTACTTTAAAAGAAGGTTAAAAAAATATTCTGCTCTATTATTCAATCCATAAAATTTACTCCAAATGATGATGATTCCTTTTTACATATGACTTTTTTTAACAGCACAATCTATCAACACAGAAACCAAATGATGAAAATAAAGAAATTACTTCTGGCAATAGTAAATTCTAGACTGAAAGTCAAAACTTCTGTTGCTTGGTTCAGCGTAACAAAAAATGAATTGAGTGTATCTGTGTCAGGTACTAATGGTATAAAGAGGGCTACATGGTCCCAGTTCCGTCTAGCAATGGAGACAGAAAAAGGAAATAATAATACAGTGATATACACATGCAAACACACAGACTCTAGACAGAATGAAGTCAGACAAAGAAAAATTAATATAAATTTAAACATGGTGATTTGAGATGCCTTTGGGAGAAAAGCCTGGAAGTCTATTAGGCAATTTGATTTTTAAGTGTGACGCTCAGGAGAGAGATCAGACCTACAGATGTGTCAGTCAGCCAATATCTGGAAATAAAACGGTGAACAAGAGATTGGTCCCACTCCTCCTGAGGCTTATAGTGTAACAGGGACTACAAATCAGGAAATGGGCAATGCGGTATATTAAGACAGTGCTGTGAGAGGGGGCCCAGGGTAGAGATTACAAGAACATACAGGAACACTGCTATCTTAAACTTGTAGGTTGGTGATGACCTCCCCAGAAGAACTGACATCTAAGCTAAAGTCTGGAAGAGGAACAAGAGCTACTAAATCATTGTCAGTAATTATTTTTCTGAAGTGGCACAATGGAGGAGAAGCAAGGGACAAAATATGTTCCATAACAGAGAAAAATCCTGTAAGTGACAGAATCCCAGGAGAATTACATTAAAAAAAAAAAAAAAAGCAGAAGCTACAGAACATAAAACTGGCATAGGTTCCTTTCTTTTTAAGAAGACATGAAGACATTTTACATATCTTAGTTACTTCCTTTGCAGCTTTCAATTCTGCCATACGCTATAAACATAGAGCGAAAAGATAAAAAGCTGAGCCTGCAGAAAAACTACAGGAGTTTTGAGAGAAACAACCCATCAAAAACTGCAGGAAGTAACAGGGGGTAAAAAGAGATGGCTATAGGGAGAAGATAGCTAAAATGCCACAGAAAAGCACAAGGCCCTTGCTGACGGCCTCCAAAGGGTAAAGGTATTATATTATAGCAAGTGACACCCATGAAGACTGGGGTCAAAAAAACCAAAAAACTACATGTGGCATACAGAATCAAGCAAAGAGAATTTTTAAGAAATGTTTGTATTCAAAGCGGCTTTAAGCCTACAATTAAATATCTAGCATGGGGTATAAGATGGAGATGGGTTGGGGTCTATAATTATTCCTGATATAATCTATAATTACATCAATCCACAAATTTCTTAAGTGTATATAAGTGCTCCTCAACTTTTGAGCCATGTCCCATCTTGACATATAAAAATGCTATGCCCTTTCTGCAGTCTGTATTAAGAAAATGGGTTTATTTCTTTACTTTTCCAAACGCCAAATATGCTTTTCAAAATTACGTACGCCTCCTTGATGTTCTGACATGTGTTTCTCCTCCACTCAAAATACAGAATAACCACTAATCTTAGTTAGGTTCTTCTTTCCTTTAGCAAATGGTTTTTAAATCTTGAGCCTTAGTTCATACATTTAAAAAAATATAAAAAAGGAACATCAAAACCACTTCAGAGATGAATGCAAATACATATACATGCAAATACATACACAACCCTAAGAGCCCTTCAACTTGGGAAGTATTCTGCTATATAAGCTTAGATTTCTTCTATTTCCCAGGGAAAATTATCAGCATAGAATAACAGAATTTTGTCATACTAACGTTAATGGACCAACACATTTTTCACATTACCTTCTATGAAGTCATTTTCATTAAATATCAGTTTCTCTCCAAGGGGACCATCCTCATCTTCCTGTTCATCATCTTCATCAGGATTATTAATGACCTCCAAGCCAGCTTCAATAACTTCAACCAATTCATCTCGCTTATCTTTTCTAACTGGCTTTTCCTCAGGATGGCGAGTGAGACCCATTTCCAACTGGAATACTTTCATTAAGGTAAAACTTTCAAAGGGAATGACTCCATACTCACTAGGTAGTTTGGCTCCTATGCTAACTTCAGCTTTGTCAATTTGTGAATGAAGAAACTCTAAAAGATCACTAGGTGCTTGTTCTTTGTTGCCTTGATAGCCTATGCCATTAGCCCCTGCATTCTTTCTCTCCTGCAAAAATCTCATCTTCTCACTCATTTCTTGTAGTTCTTGTTTCAGTTGGGCAATTTGGCGTTTCAGACTGGTTGCTCTGGTTTGATAATGTTCTTCTTGCTCCTGTAGGAGGGCTTGATAATACTCTTTACCATAATTTTCCCCAATGATACCAGGAAGAGATGCATTTCCATCAGTCTGGGGGGCACATTCCAGAAGGTATAAAAATAATATCAAACTGCAGAGTAAAGCAAGACCCAACAGTAGCCAGTGGGTCCGGGTCTGAAGAATCAACCCTCTTCTAGGCATTCTTATTAATGTGGACTTGCCTAATGAGATGAGCTCTTTGCTTGTTCATACCCTTTGCAAAAGGTTATAAAAAAGTAAAAACAAAATCAAGATTTCCATAAAAGGTACCAAAATGAATTTGGCTGTAGCTTAAAAAATTGCTTCCTTCAGCAGTGAAGACTACTTGCAGACATGAGAAATAATGCATATTTCCTGTACTGTTACCATGATATCCAGAATAAAAAAACCTGATCTACACAGTCAGATAAAATCCATGGGTGTTGATTTTTCTGAAAGAAACACATCAGAAACAATCATAATTTTGTTTCCTTAAGTATATCAAACTGTTGACAGCTTTAGTAAACTTAGCTATGTGATATAGGCAGAGCACCATGAGAGCCACTAAAATATAATATTCAGTTAATGCTGGGGGATAGTATTAAGAAAAATACCTTCTGAAACACTAAAATATATGTAATACTTTCAACTAGAATATCTACATGTCCATAAGTTGAATGAATCACGGAAACATTAAAATTATGTTTAGCATAGTTTTGTGTTACATAGATTATATCGGTCCCTGAGTGAGTGAGTGAGTGAAGTCGCTCAGTTGTGTCCGACTTTTTGCGATCCCATGGACTGTAGCCTACCAGGCTCCTCCCTCCATGGGATTCTCCAGGCAAGAATACTGGAGTGGGTTGCCATTTCCTATTCCAGGGGAGATTCCCGACTCAGGGATCGAACCCAGGTCTCCTGCATTGCAGGCAGACGCTTTAACCTCTGAGCCACCAGGGAAGCCCATATCGGTCCCTAACTATTTGCAAATTACATCACGTATAACTCTGTACTAACATAGTATTTCAATTAACTCACTATTTCCCAACTATAACATATCACCATTTGGGAGTTGAGCTTCTATAAACTGTTTTTGTTATATTGGTAATGGCTTTCTAGAGAGAGAGATTTTCTTACTGTTTATTCAATTCAAGCATTCCACTTTATTAATTTCTATAGCTCAACTTAGTGAATCTAAGAGACTTAAAATTAAGTAGGGGGGGAAGCAATTTCAGAAGGCCACAGACATCTGGAAAACACATTAAGAAACATTTTTATATCCAAAGTCTTTCTTCCAGTAGATTATTTGAGCATTAGATCACATAATTATTTCCACTGTATTACACAGCAACAGATCTCCTACAAGTCTGGAAAGGTTTGCAGTCTATATAAAGAAAAACATGAACATGTTTATCTGCAGGAAAAAAAATTAAAGAATCCATTATGTATGTGGGTGGGTGGGTTAGTCACTCAGTCGTGTCCGACTCTGCGATCCCATGGACTGTAGCCCACCAGGTTCTTCTGTCCATGGAATTCTCCAGGCAAGAATACTGGAGTGGGTTGCCATTCCCTTCTCCAAAGAATCCATTATAAATTTACAAAATTACATGCTATCGTTCATACCACAACCAGTTATGTGAGCTCTTCCATGTTTATTTCTAAACTTTAAGGATACTTAATTCTAGAAAGAGAGAAGATTAAATCTAGGAGACAGGAAGCAGGGAAGGCCTCTACTGCAGAGAGAACTACTCTACTAAAGAAGTGTCTGTCAAGAAGAATATGTGATACTACAGCTAGCTTGTAATAGAATTGGTTTCTACCACTGCAGCAGAACCTATGGAACAAATAACTGGGGAACAATGATCCTCATCAGTTTCTTACTGATCTGGAAAGTCTGGATGCCTTCTGTGTAAAATGCTGTGATTTCCCCCTCCCCCAAGTGGCACATATCTGTACAAAATGTAGGATAGATTCAAATTTCTTTGGGCTAGTGGATCACAAACAATGGACTTTACTATCCTTAGCCATTTATTACTTTAGTTAACCAAAAGATAACCATGTATGCTTAAAAATTTAATTCACAAATAAATTTTATTATGATGGCATCTGTTTTTACTGATTTTAAATCTCCTTTTAAGTGATACAGAAAAAATAAGGAAAAAAATAAGTATTAAGAAAACTAAGTAAAAAATAAGGATGCAAAGCTAATAATAGTTCCAGGACTTTTAACATGTCTCAAAACTAATTCTCTACATAAGAAGCCACTTAAATTTCATTGTTTAAAACTTAACAGATATCGCTCTGAATTATTTATGCGTTATTACCAGCTTGTTTATCAGGGGAAAGAAAGACTAAAACTAAAAATGTGGAGATATAATCTTGAATAAATTATTAACAAAGTTACACATATTTAACTATACTACATTCAAACTTGGTAATATTTTGAATGAAATAATCTAAATACTTCAACCTTTCATTAATATGATACCTCATAATTTCTTTCTTTATACAGACAGTGTATTTGAAACTGAGATATCATCCATTAATGGCTTCCTAGGTGGCACAGTGGCCTGCCAATGCAGGAGACGCCAAGAGACACAGGTTTGATCTGTGGGTTGGGAAGATCCATCCCCTGGAGTAGAAAATGGCAACCCACTCCAATATTCTTGTCTGGAAAATTCCATGGACAGAGGAGCCTGAGGGGAACTACAATCCATGGGGTTACAAAGAATTGAATCCAAGTGAATGCACCGACACACACCTAAGGTTTACTTTGCAATGAAATACAACAGGAAATATTGGCATACATTATGTACAGTAGCAAATTCTGTATTGTAAATCCAGAAAGAAAGTTTAGGAGCCATCAATTCTTACTCTTTAAAACAGACTAAAGAGATTTCCTCTTATAGCTAAGATGAAGTAATATGGACCAGATTTACTCTCACACTTGAAACAACTAAACACAAACAAAATCAATTAAAAAATAAACCCAATATAGGAAACAATGATTTTCAAAATACTGAATATTAGGTGATAAAGTACACTGATCTCTGGAAGAACAAGAAACAAGTGCCTACACAGCTAACTGCCTCAGTTTCCACGCCACAGCACAGGCGGTCCTCTCCTAAGCAGAGTCCAGCTAACTCCCTGAGTTGATGAGGGGAAGCTGACAAGTCTGAGGAGACCAAGGCAACTAGGTTCAAAGGACACAGTACCAGAGGAGCGAGCTGCACAGGGAGAGAAGGCCAGAGATCTTAAGAGGACCCCAGAGGGGTGTGCAGCAGAGCACTGATGAGGGCAGGCACACAAAGAAACTAAGGCTAAGGAAAGAAGCACATAAAAATGAGATACAGAACTCAGCACGCAAACAGGACCAGGAATAGTGAATGTTCCCACCAGACAGACTGGAAAACTTCAAATTCATGGGGCACTGACTGCGTACAGGACTCAAAAAGGTCTTGCCTCAGTAGTGGGAAATAATTAGCTCCAGACTAAACATGGACCTGATCCTGCCAACAAATCTTAAAAGCAAGACCTGAAAGGATCAAATTGTTTCCATGTAATTACACAAGCCACACAAATATTTATAGAAATATAAAAATATCTAGCATTCAGTAAAATAAAATTCAAATTTTTGACATCCAAACAAAAATGATCAGACATACAAAGAAAAAACGCAATCCATAATTTTAAAAATTAATGATTGAAATTGACCTAGAAAGACACAGAGGCTGGAATTCACAGAAAGACATTAAAAAAGCAATTACAACTGTATTTTAAAAGACATTCATGTTCAAAAAACATAGGGAGAGACAAATGACATTAAAAAAAAAAAGAAGACCCAAATTAAACTAAGGAGATGAAAACACCAATGTATGAGATGAAAAATACACTGAACGGGATTAACAGCAGGCTAAATATTTCACAACAAACTATTAACGAATTGAAGACATAACAAACTGTTCAAAATGTAGATGGAAAAAAGAATGAAAAGCATGAATAAAGCACCTGGTAAGCGTCAAGGAGCCAGTATGACCACTTCAAGCAGCCTTATATATATATATATATATATAAAATAGAGAGCTGAATTGTAAAGAAGGCCTGAGTGTTGAAAAATTGATGCTTTTAACTATGGTGCTGGAGAAGACTCTTTAGAGTCCCCTGGATGGCAAGAAGATCAAACCAGTCAATCCTAAAGGAAATCAACCTTGAATATTCACTGGAAGGACTGATGCTAAAGCTGAAACTCCAACAACTGGCCACCTGATGTGAAGAGCAAAAGACCCTGGTGCTGGGAAAGACTGAGGGCAAGAGGAGAAGGGGGCAACAGAGAATGAGGTGGTTGGACGGCATCACTGACTCAATGGACATGAGTTTGAGAAAACTCCGGGAGATAGTGAAGGAGAGAGAAGCCTAGTGTGGTGCAGTTCATGGGGTCACAAAGAGTCGGACTTAGTGAATGAACAAGAGAGTCTCCAAAGAAAGGGGAGAGGGCTAGGGGAAATATTTAAAGCAGTAAGGCTGAAAATTTCCAAATTTGATGGAAACTATCAACATATAGATGCAAGAAACTCAATGAATACCAAATACAAAAGCCACAAAGAAAACTAAAGTAAGGCTCATGATAATTGAACTGCTCAAATCCTACTGATAAACAGAAAACTCTAAAGTGAACCCTAGGAGAAAGACACATCATACACATACAAGAAACAAAGACAATGGAGCAATGTCTTTATAAAATTGAAAGGAAAAATAAAAAAGTCTCTTTCAAGAATAAAGGCAAAAAACTTTTTTTTTAAACATTAGAAAGTTAAAAATAATTCTTCATCATCAGACCTGCACTAAAGTCCTTTAAGCAGAAAGAAAATGTTAGCAGTTGAAAACATGGATCAACACAAAACAATGAATAAACAAGAAGTGTTAACTTCATGGATAATTACAACATTTCATCTTTCCTTCCTTTTTTTTTTTTTTTCCTTCTTTTGGTTGCATCACACACCTCGTGGGATTGTTAGTTCCCTGACCAGGACCGAACCTGGGCCACAGAAGTGAAAGCATAGCATCCTAACACTGAACTGCCAGGGAACTCCTCAAGATTTCTTTTATTATTTAAATTGCTTTAAGATATAACTGAATGAAATGGGTAAATTCCTAGACAAACTACTGTAACTGACTCAGGAGAAACAGCAAATATGAATAGATCTATAATGAGACTGAATTAGCAATGAAAAAAACTACCCACCAAGAAAAATTCAGAACCAGATAGTTTTACCAGTGAATTCAAGCATTAATAAGACTTAATATCAATTCTTCACAAAATCCTTCAAAAAACAGAATACTTCTTAACTCACTCTATAAGGCCAGTATTACTCTTGATATCAAGACCAGACAAAAATATCAATGGAAAAGAACATTCCTTATGAATACAGACACAAAAATAGTCAACAAAATATAAGCACACTAAATCTATCAACAAACAACACCATGACCAACTGAAATTTATCCCAAAAATGCAAAGTGGATTTACCATCTGAAACTCAATTAATGCAATACACCACATCAACAGAATAAAGGACAAACCCCGTAAGATTGTATCAATAGATTGAAAACATTTCACAAAATCCAGCACCATTTCCTGATAAAATCACTCAACAAACAAGGAAAGTTTTTCTATTTCTTCTAAACATATTTTTTACCCCAGTGTTCAGGATGGAAAGAAAATTATCTAGTGAAGTTTTTACAGAGTATAACTACTCATAACATGTATCACTGCTTACTTTTAAGTCTACTGCTAAAAGCACACGTACAATGTTTGTGTCACAATTTGGTATAATTGATAAAACATGTAGGCTATAAAATGTTTTCCTATTAGCATGACCGGAAAAAAAAAAAAAAAAAGCCCTCACAGCAAACATATATTAAACCCACACAGGCTACACCGGGATGCTCCTGACTATAAATAGCTCTCCAAGATTATAGTAGATAATTGTTTCTCCTAAACTCACAGAGTAACAGAAATATAATCAAAATGAAGCAGCAGAGAAACCAATAGTCCAAGAGAATTTCCCTAATGGAACAACCAATGAAACAGATCTCTTTGGTCTGACACCAAGTTCAAAAGGAAATGAAGATACTGAAGTAAAGAATTAAGAAAGGGTAGCAACAGAAATGCAGATTACTGTAAAAAGGAACTAGAAACTATATGGAGGAGTCAAGAAAAATTAGAAAATTGATTTGCCAAGATGAAACCTGAGCTAAAGGCAGTGAATAGCAGAATGAATAATGCAGAAGAAAGAATAAGTGATTTGGAAGATAGAATAATGGAAATTAATCAAAACAACAGGCAGAAAGTAAAAAGAAATGAAAGCAATCTAAGAGATCTATGGGATAATACAGGCTTCCCTGATAACTCAGTTGGTAAAGAATCCACGTGCAGTGAAGGAGACCCTGGTTCAATTCCTGGGTCGTGAAGACCCACTGAAGAAGGGATAGGATACCCACTGCAGTAATCTTGGGCTTCCCTTGTGGCTCAGCTGGTAAAGAATCTGCCTGCAATGTGGGACACCTGGGTTTGATCCCTGGGTGGGGAAGATCCCCTGGAAAAGGGTAAGACTATCTATTCCAGTATGCTGGCCTGGAAAATTCCACAGACTATGAAAAGGCAAAAAGATAGGACACTGAAAGATGAACTCCCCAGGTCAGTATGTGCCCAATATGCTACTGGAGATCAGAGGAGAAATAACTCCAGAAAGAATGAAGGGATGGAGCCAAAGCAAAAACAACACACAGTTGTGAATGGGACTGGTGATAGAAGCAAGATTCAATGCTTTAAGAGCAATATTGCATAGGAACCTGGAATGTTAGGTCCATGAATCAAGGCAAATTGGAAGTGGTCAAACAGGAGATGACAAGGGTGAACATCAACATTCTAGGAATCAGTGAACTAATATGGACTGGAATGGGTAAATTTAACTCAGATGACCATTATACTTACTACTGTGGGCAGGAATCCCTTAGAAGAAATGGAGTAGTCATCAGGCAACGAAAGAGTCAGAAATGCAGTACTTGGATACAATCTCAAAAACGACAGAATGATCTCTGTTCGTTTCCAAGGCAAACCATTCAATATCCCAGTAATTCAAGTCTATGCCCCGACCAGTAACACCAAAGAAGCTGAAGTTGAACAGTTCTATGAAGACCTACAAGACTTTTTAGAACTAACACCCAAAAAAGATGTCCTTTTCATTATAGGGGACTGGAATGCAAAAGTAGGAAGTCAAGAAACACCTGGAGTAACAGGCAAATTTGGCCTTGGAGTACAGAATGAAGCAGGGCAAAGGCTAATAGAATGCTGCCAAGAGAACACACTGGTCACAGCAAACACCCTCTTCCAACAACACAAGAGAAGACTCTACACATGGACATCACCAGATGGTTGACAACGAAATCAGGCTGATTATATTCTTTGCAGCCAAAGATGGAGAAGCCCTATACAGTCAGCAAAAACAAGACCGGGAGCTGACTGTGGCTCAGATCATGAACTCCTTATTGCCAAATTCAGACTTAAATTGAAGAAAGTGAAGAAAACCACTAGACCATTCAGGTATGACCTAAATCAAATCCCTTATGACTGTACAGTGGAAGTGAGAAATAGATTTAAGGGACTAGATCTGATAGAGTGCCTGATGAACTATGGATGGAGGTTCATGACATTGTACAGGAGACAGAAAACAAGACCATCCCCAAGAAAAATAAATGCAAATAAGCAAAATGGCTGTCTGAGGAGGCCTTACAAACAGCTGTGAAAAGAAGAGAAGCAAAAAGCAAAGGAGAAAAGGAAAGATATTCCCATTTGAATGGAGAGTTCCAAAGAATAGCAAAGAGAGATAAGAAAGCCTTCCTCAGCTATCAGTGCAAAGAAATAGAGGAAAACAATAGAATGGGAAAGACTAGAGATCTCTTCAAGAAAATCAGAGATACCAAGGGAACATTTCATGCAAAGATGGGCTCAATAAAGGACAGAAATAATGTGGACCTAACAGAAGCAGGAGATATTAAAAGGAGGTCGCAACAATACACAGAAGAACTGTACAAAAAAGATCTTCATGACCCAGATAATCACGATGGTGTGATCACTCACCTAGAGCCAGACATCCTGGAATGTGAAGTCAAGTGGGCCTTAGAAAGCATCACTATGAACAAAGCTACTGGAGGTGATGGAATTCCAGATGAGCTATTTCAAATCCTGAAAGATGATGCTGTGAAAGTGCTGCACTCAATATGCCAGCAAATTTGGAAAACTCAGCAGTGGCCACAGGACTGGAAAAGGTCAGTTTTCATTCCAGTCCCTAAGAAAGGCAATCCCAAAGAATGCTCAAACTACCACACAATTGCACTCATCTCACACGCTAGTAAGGTAATGCTCAAATTTCTCCAAGCCAGGCTTCAGCAATATGTGAACTGTGAACTTCCAGATGTTCAAGCTGCTTTTAGAAAAGGCAGAGGAACCAGAGATCAAATTGCCAACATCATCGAAAAAGCCAGAGAGTTCCAGAAAAACATCTATTTCTGCTTTATTGACTACACCAAAGCCTTTGACTGTGTGGATCACAATAAACTGTGGAAAATTCTGAAAGAGATGGGCATACCAGACCACCTGACCTGCCTCTTGAGAAACCTGTATGCAGGTCAGGAAGCAACAGTTAGAACTGGACATGGAACAACAGACTGGTTCCAAATAGGAAAAGGAGTACATCAAGGCTGTATATTGTTACCCTGCTTATTTAACTTCTATGCAGAAGAAACCTCATGAGGAACGCTGGGCTGGAAGAAGCACAAGCTGGAATCAAGAGTGCTGGGAGAAATACCAATAGCCTCAGATATGCAGATGACACCACCCTTATCGCAGAAAGTGAACAGGAACTAAAAAGCTTCTTGATGAAAGTGAAAGAGGAGAGTGAAAAAGTTGGCTTCAAACTCAACATTCAGAAAACTAAGATCATGGCATCCGGTCCCATCACTTCATGGCAGATAGATGGGGAAACAGTGAACAGTGGCTGACTTTATTTTTTTGGGCTCCAAAATCACTGCAGATGGTGACTGCAGCCATGAAATCAAAAGATGCTTACTCCTTGGAAGGAAAGTTATGACCAACCTAGATAGCATATTAAAAAGCAGAGACATTACTTTGCCAACAAAGGTCCGTCTAGTCAAGGCTATGGTTTTTCCAGTGGTCATGTATGGATATGACAGTTGGACTATAAAGAAAGCTGAGCACCGAAGAATTGATGGTTTTGAACTGTGGTGTTGGAGAAGACTCTTGAGAGTCCCTTGGACTGCAAGGAGATCCAACCAGTCCATCCTAAAGGAGATCAGTCCTGGGTGTTCATTGGAAGGACTGATGTTGAAGCTGAAACGCCAATCATTTGGCCACCTGATGCAAAGAGCTGACTCATTTGAAAAGACCCTGATGCTGGGAAAGATTGAGGGCAAGAGGAGAAGGGGATGACAGAGGATGAGATGGTTGGATGGCATCATCACTCGATGGACATGGGTTTGGGTAGACTCCAGGAGTTGGTGATGGACAGGGAGGCCTGGCGTGCTGCGGTTGATGGGGTCACAAAGTGTCGGATACGACTGAGTGACTGAACTGAACTGATATAGTCCATGGGGTCGCAAAGAATTGGATATGACTGAGCAACTGTCATTTTCATGGAATAGTACAAAGCATGGGATGCAGGAAAAGCAGTTTTCAGAGGGAAGTTCATAGTGATATAGGTCTTCCTCACACACACACACACACAAAGCAAGAAAAATCTCAAGTAAAATTAAACAACCTTACTTACCACCTCATGAATCCTGAATGAATATTCATTGGAAGGACTGAAGCTGAAACTCCAATACTTTGGCCACCCAGTGCAAAGAACTTACTCATTGGAAAAGACCCTGATGCTGGGAAAGATTGAAGGTGATAGGAGAAGGGGACAAGAGAGGATGAGATGGTTGGATGGCATCACCGACTCAATGGACATGAGTTTGCGTAAACTCTGGGAGTTGGCAATGGACAAGGAGGCCTGGCGTGCTGCAGTCCATGGGGTCACAAACAGTCAGACACGACTGAGTGACTGAACTGAACTGACTGAAAAGATTTAGAAAAAGAAAGACAAACAAAAACTAAAGTCAGCAGAAGGAAGGAAATAACAATCAGGCAGGAACCGAAATAGAGATTAAAAAACAATAGAAAAAAAATCACTAAAACTAAGAGTTGGTTTGAAACAAAACTGACAAACCTCTGGCCAGGCTTACCAAGAAGAAGAAGAGAGAGAATCCAAATAAAATAAAAAATGAAAAAGGAGAAACCTCAACCTATACCACAGAAATACATGAAAAAAATATATAAGAGAATACTATGAACAATTATAAGTCAATGACAGCCTACAAGAAATGGACAACTTTCTAGAAGCAGCCCATCAAAAGTGAGACAGAAGAGCTAATTTGAACAGACCCATCATTAAAAGTGAAATACAATCTTTAAAAATCAAAACAAACAAAAAAACGCCTACAAACAAAAGTCCAGGGCCAGATGGCATCACAGGCAAGAAGAAAGAGCTAATTTGAACAGACCAATCACTAAAAGTGAAATATAATCTTTAAAAATAAAAAATAAAAACAAACAAGAAACTCCCTACAAACAAAAGTCCAGGACCAGATGGCATCACAGGCAAATTCTACCAAATATACAAAGAATTTATACTGATCCTGCTCAAACGATTCCAAAAGACTGAAGAGGAGGGAATACTCCCGAATACATTTTATGAAGCCACCATCAATCTTGATGCCAAACCAAACAAAGATAACCACCAAAAAAGAAAATCACAGGTCAATATCTTTGATGACTACAGATGCAAAAATTGCCAACACAATATTAGCAAACCAATCCAACAACATATAAAAAGATCATACACCATGACCACGTGGGATTCAATCCAAGTTCACAAGGATGGTTCAATATATGTAAATCAATGTAATATACCACATGAAAAGTCAAAAACCACATGATCAGAACATGCAGAAAAAGCATCTAACTAAATTCAACATTCATCCATGATAAAAACTCTTACCAGAGGGTATGAAGGGAACATACCTCTAAATAATAAAAGCCATATATGACAAATCCGCTGCCAAAATAATACTCAATGGTGAAAAGCTGAAAACCTGTTTGCCAAAATCTGGAACAAGACAAGGATGCCCACACTAACCACTTCTATTCAATACAGTGTTAAAAGTCCTAGCTACAGCAATCAGACAAAAAAAAAAAAAAGGAAGTAAAAGGTATCCAAATTGGAAGGGGAAGAGGTAAAACTGTCACTATATGCAGATGACATGATATAGAGAGAAAATCCTAATGACTCCACACAAAAACTATTAGATCTAGTAAATGAATTCAGCACATTGGCAGGATACAAGATTAACATTCAAAAATTGGTTGCATTTATTTACACTAACAATAAAACATCAGAAAGAGAATGTAAAGAGAATGTAACATATTTTAGAACCACACCAAAACAACAACAAAAAAACCCCAAACCTAGGAATAAACCTGACCAGGGAAGTGAAAGACTTATACGATGAGAACTATAAAACATTTTATAAAACATTTATAAAGGAAAATGAAAGATGATTCAAAGAAATGGAAAGAAATCCCACACTCCAAAAATTTATATGGAATCATAAAAGACAGAATTGACAAAGCAATTCTGAGGGGGAAAAAACAAAGCAAGAGGCATAACACTCTCTCTCAGACTTCAGACAACACCAAAGCTACAGTAAAGAAAACAGTGTGGTATTGGTACAAAAACAGGACATTTGGATCAGTGGAAAGTAATAGAGTCCAGAAATAAACCCACACGCCTAAAGTCAATTAACCTTCAACAAACATAAAATGGGAAAAGGATAACCTCTTCAGCATGTGATGCAGGGAAAGCTGGACAGCTGCATGCAAATCAATGAAGTTAGAACACACCCTCACACCATGCACAAAAATAAGCTCAAAATGGCTCCAAGAGTTAGAAATAAGACATGACACCATAAAACTCCTAGAACAGAGCATGAGCAAAACATTCTCTGACATAAACCACACCAATGTTTTCTTAGGTCAGTTTCCCAAGGCAATAGAAATAAAAACAAAAAGAAACAAATGGGACCTAATCAAACTTACAAGCTTTTGCATAGTAAAGGAAACCATTAAAAAAAAAAAAAAAATGAAAAGACAAACTACAGAGTGAGAGAAAATATGTGCAAATGATGTTACTGACAAGGGCTTGACCTCCTCCAAAATATACAAGAGGCCAAACAATTCAACGACAAAAAAAGCCAATTAAAAAAAGGGCAGAAGACCTTAATAGACATTTCTCCACAGAAAATATACAGATGGCCAGCAGGCACATGAAAATATGCTCAATATCACTAATTATTAGAGAAATGCAAATCAAAACTACAAGGTACCACCTCACACCAGTCAGAATAACCAAAATTAAGAAGTCTACAAATAGCAAATGCTGGAGAGGGTGTGGAGAGAAGGGAACCCTTCTACACTGTTTATGGGTATGTAAGTTGGCACAGCCACTATGGAAAACAGTGTGAAGTTTCTTAAAAAACTAATAACAGAATCACCATATGATCCAGAAATCCCACTCCTGAGCATATACTTGATAAAACTATAATACCAAAAGATACATGCACCCTATGTTCATAGCAGCACTGTTCACAATAGTCAATACATGGAAATAACCTAAATCATCAACAGATGAATGTATAAAGAAATATGGTACATATATACAGTGGAATACTATTCAGCCATAAAAAAGAATGAAATAGTCATCTGCAGCAACATGGATGCAATTAGAGATTATCATGCTAAGTGAAGTAAGTCAGAAACAGACAAACACCATTATCACTTATATGTGGAATCTAAAATATGGCACAAATGAACCTATCAGCAAAAAACACACAGACTCACAGACATAGAAAACAGACTTGTGGTTGCCATGGGGTTAGGAGGAGGGAAAGGGAAAGACTGAATTTTGGGTTAGTAGATGCAAACTATTACACTTATAATGGATAAACAACAAGGTCTTACTGTATGGCAAAGAAACTATATCCAATCTCCTGGGATAAACTATAATGGAAAGAATATTAAAAAAGAATGTCTATGTATGTATAACTGAATCATTTTGCTGTACAGCAGAAATTAGCACAGCACTGTACATCAACTATACCTTAATTTAAAAAAAAAGTTACAAGTCCTGTACTCTGAAAACTACAAAAGACTGTTAAAAGAAACTAAAAATTTAAATAAATAGAAAGATAGCAATGCTTACTGACTGGAAGACTTAATATTATTAAGATGGCAATACTCTCCAAATAGATTTATAGATTCAACACAATCTCCTTCAGATTCCCAGCTTTACAGAAATTGACAAGTTTATCCTAAAACTCATACGGAAATTCAAAGAACCCAGAATAGCCAAAACAGTACTAAGAAAGAAGAACAAAATTGCAGAACTCAACTTTTCCATTTCAAAACTTACTTCAAAGCTATAGTAATCAAGAGAGCATGGAACTAGCATAAGACTAGACATATGGATCAGTGGGGCAGAATTGATGGTCCAGAAATAAACCTTCACAGTAAGTCAACTGATTTTCAACAAAGGTGGCAAGGTAACTCAATGGAAAAAGAACAGTCTTTTTAATAAATGGTACTAGGATACCTACTCACAAGCAAAAGAACAAAACTGAATCTCTACCTCACCCTGTAGTCAAAAGTTAACCCAAAATGGATCAAAGATCTAAGTGTTTTAGAGTTAAAACTATAAAGCTTACTTTACAAACAAACAAAAAAAGCTTACAAACATAAGTGTAAATCTTTGGGACCTTAGATTGGGCAATGGTTTCTTAGACATGACATCAAAATACCAAAGATCAAATAAAGTAGACTTCATTAAAATTAAAAACTTTTGTGCTGCAAAGGGTATCATCAAGAAAATATTTGTAAATCATATATCTAATAGAGGTCTGCAGCTAAAATATATAAATAATTCTTACTACTCAATATTAAAAAGACAAATAACAGGGAATTCCCTGGCAGTCCAGTGGTTAAGACTCTGTGATTCTAATGCAGAGGGCATGGGCTCCATTTCTGGTCAGGAAATTAATTAAGATCCTGCATGCTGCCTAATGCAGCTCCCCCCCTCCCCAAAAGATACATAACCCAAAAGGTATGAGTAGACATTTCTTTAAAGATTAAGTCTACAAGTATATAAAAAGATGCTCAACATCATATTCCAGTAGAAAAATGAAAACCACAATGAGACACTGCTTCATACGCACTAATGTATAGTTCAAACTGAATCATAGGGGGAAGGGGCATGATAGGGGAAGGGGTTTAAGAGATATGAACTACTAGGTATAAATAAGATACAAGGATGTATGTATAGCACAGGGGACACAGCTGATATTTTATAATAACTTTAAATGCAGAATAACCTATAAAAATAGTGAATCACTATGTCATACACCTAAAAACTTAAATATTTTAAGTTAACCACACCTCAACTTAAAAAAAAAATCACAAAATGAATCACAGTTCTATATGCAAACTATAAAACTAGAAGCATAGGGGAAAATCTTCGTGCCCTTGAATTAGGCAAAGATTTCTTTGATATGTAACTAACAGCATAATTAATAAATTGAACTTTATCAAAATTTGTGCTCTTTGAAGAACACTATTAAGGGAATGGTGAAACAAGTCACAGACCAGGAAAAAATATGGGTCAAGCAAATATATGATAAAAGACTTATATTCAGAATATATTTTTAAAAGTATCAAAATGCAATAATAACAAAACAAACACAATAAAAAAATTGGCAACAGATGTGAAGAAACACTTCAAATAAGAACATGAAAAAAATACTCAACACTGTTAGCCATTAGGGAAATACAAATTCAAAACATAATGAGACACCACAATGGTTAATCTCAGATGTGCTAAAAGTTAAAAGCCTTGATGTTAGTGACAAGTGGAGGAATTAGAACTTCCATACGCTGCTGGTGAAAATGCAAGATGGTTTCAGTTTCTTAACAAGTTAAACATAAGCCTATCATTTGATAGAGCCATTCCATTCCATATTTAACCAAGAGAAATGAAAGTGTATGTCCATACAAAGACTTGTACACAAATGTTCAAAACAGCTGTACATGAAACAGCCAAAAACTAGAAACAACTCAAATGTCCATTAACAAGTGAATGGATAAACAAACTAGTACATCCATACAGTGGAACACTGCTAGCAATAAAAAGGAATAAACTACGGATACAGACTTCAGTGGGTTTCCCCAATGGCTCAGTGAGTAAAGCATCCACCTGTAACAGGAGAGACAGTTCGATCCCTGGTTCAGGAAGGTCCCCTGGAGGAGGAAGTGGCCACCCACTCCAGTATTCTTGCATGAAAAATCTCATGGACAGAGGATCCTGACAGGCTACAGTTCAAAGGGTCACGAAGAGATGGGAGTGACTGAGCTTCAATATGGATGAATCTCAATAACAGAATTAGTCCAACAATAAAAGAGTACAATGAAAGACTATGATTCCATTTACATAAATTCAATTCAACGTAAGGTAATTTGTAGTGACAGAAAGCAGAGAAGTCAGTGGTTGCCTGGAATGGGGTGAGAGTAGGGGAAGGTGATACCAGGAAGAAATTATTAAAGGGCACAAGGAAACTTTTGGTAGTGATGGATATGTCTTATCATTTTGAGTGTGGTGATGATTTCAGGTAGACATGTTCAAATTATCAAATTTTATACTTTAAATACGTGTAGGGTATTATAAGTCAATTATACCTCAATGAAGCTGTTTAAAAAATAAACCCAAATCCGATTTAGTTTGAGTAGTAGTGCCAAAGAGGCATTTGCAAGTAAACTCCATTTTGGTCATTCGGACAAGTACAAAGATTTATTAACAACAAATCTGTATTTAAAAAAAACAAAACTAAGAATACCTCAGGCTCCATCCCTACTAAAGTAGAACTTGGATTACTCTGAAAGTCTCATTCATCTTTTCTATTTGCCTTGTGACTCTGAGACAAGAAGAGAGTATTAAAGATAGTTCATCCTACAGTACTGATCCCTACATAATATGACCTTTCCAGTTCCTACTCAAACATTTGATTCTATAATTTTATGGAACTACTAATAAACTTTTCAAACATCACTTCCAGAATGCTTACACTGCAGGATGCCAAACTAACATCTGCAATAAGAGTAGCCTACTGTCTTCTGCAAAATACAAGCAATTCATTTAATCTGAATATTTATTTTCAAAGTTCTAGTCTGTATAATCTTCCTAAATTTTCTGTGCAGAATAATTTCTTATTAAGTTTTCAAAAACTTAATATATAATTTTGAGTTCATTTAAACAAAATCACAAAAATTATTAGGAAAACAAAGCCTGTCAGTAGACCAAACATGAAGTACAAACATATGTGAGGGAGGGAATTACAACTTTTTATTTCTTGAGCAACTGATGAATATTCCAATGATACATGGATTCTTTAACATGTTATTGAATAAGTGTTTTGTAGATATTTAGCAATACTGATTACGAAAAGGCAGTGTGCATTCAACAAATACTTTGAGTACCTACTGTGTGTCCAGGTACTGCAATGAATGAGCCGCACTCCCCACCCCCCAGCAAATTCATATGTTAAAATCCTAAACCCCAATATGGCAGTATTAGGAATCAGGGCCTTTGGCAGCTAATCAGTTCATGAAGGTGGAGCCCTCTTGAATGGGACTTGAATGAGAAAACAAAAGTGAAGTCGTTCAGTCATATCTGACTCTTTGTGACACCATGGAATACAGCCTGCCAGGCTCCTCTGTCCATGGGATTTTCCAGGCAAGAATACTGGAGTGGGTTGCCATTTCCTTCTCCAGAGGATCTTCCTGACCCAGGGATTGAACCCAGGTCTCCTGCACTGCAAGCAGACTCCTTACCGTCTGAGCCAGCCAGGGAAGCCCTATCAGAGAACAAAGTAGCCCTCTTTCTGCTTTGTGAAGATAAAATAAGATACAGCCTGGAAGAGGGTCCTCACCATAACCCAACCAGGCTGGCATCCCGATCTCAGACTTGAGAAATATACTTGTTATAAGTCACTCAGTCTGTCACTTGCTCAGTTGCATCTGACTCTTTGTGACCCCACAAACTGTAGCCCACCAGGCTCCTCTGTCCATGGGATTTTCCCGGCAAGCATACTGGAATGGGCTGCCATTTCCTCCTCCAGGGGATCATCCAGACTCAACGATCTAATCTGCATCTCTTCCGTTGCAGGCAGATTCTCTGCCTCTGAGCCACAGGGGAAGCCCTCAGTCTACAAGTACTTTATTATAATTGCCCAAACTGACTAAGAGAGGCATAGTGCTAGGGGTAAGTAAGGTCAGATGGATTAATTCTGACAAATGTTTCTGGAGAAAGCTAAACTTATGGTACATGGATTTCAGCAAGATAAATGGCAGGAACATCAATATCATTATAGATAAAGCAGGAAATTGTGCCAAAGGCAGCCTGTAGCACAATAAAAAGAGTCAAATCATAGCTACTTAATAGCTATGTAAACTTGAGCATAACACTTAACCTTTCTGGGCTTGGTCTGTAAAAAGAAATGGTTTGTCTGGATGACAAAAGATAAACTAAAAATATACACATACAGACAAAGATAAACTTAAAATACACACATTAAACAGACACACATGCACACACATTCTTATTTTTTGGAGGACAAACTTGATTTAAATGCACATGGCCTTTAATTCAACAATTTGCAATTCCGTGTTTAAGATTCTAAACTATAGAAATATTTATACTAATATATGAAGTCAATGCATAAGATGTTTGCTAGTGTTATGAGCGTGAGTGAGTGTTATTCGCTCAGTCTGACTCTTTGTGATCTGACGGACTGTAGCCCACCAGGCTTCTCTGTCCATAGAATTCTTCAGGCAAGAATACTGGAGTGGGTAGTCATTCCCTTCTCCAGGGAATCTTCCCAACTCAGGGATCAAACCCAGGTCTCCTGCACCGCAGGCAGATTCTTCACCGCCTGAAATCCAGGGATATAACAGCTAACTAAAAGCAATTTAAAGTCCTTCAATAGGGGAAAGGTTTAGTAAACTGCAGACTGTCTACCAGAAAACAACAGAATGTCTATCTAAAAGGGATGACATTAAATAAATAAATAAATAAAAGGGATGAAGTAGATCCAAATGAGGCTCACATAGATAATATCTATACAATGGTGTTAACAATCTACAAATACTTCTTTCAGGTTTTGTCTGTATAACAGTCTTGGGAGCCAGATGGCGTGAGTTCACACATCTGCTCTATCACTTTCTAACTCATCAATACAAACAAATTCCTGAATCTCTATAAACTTCAGTTTTCTCATCTGTTAGGTGGGGACAGTTATAGAATCTACCTTAGAGTGTTATTGTACAAATTAACTAAGCAAAACGTGCCAGTCATTAAGTGTTCAATAAGTGTTAGGTATTATTTCCCATTACACAAAGTTTTGCTTTGTTGTTGCTGTTAATGGGTAAACCTATCAATCTTTTCCTGCACAACTTCTCAATTTTGGCTTCCCTACCAGAAATAATTCTAGTGTAAAATTTATTTCCTCAAATAGTCAATTCTTACAATTTATTAAATAATCCATGCTCTTGACACTAACTTGAAATGCCCCTTTAATCAAAGCAAAATTCCTACATATATGGAAGTCTATTTCTGGCCTCTAAATTAGAGGTTAGCAAACATTTTAGGTAAAGGGTCAAGCAGTAAATATCACAACAAGTCAACTCTGCCTTGCAGCACAAAGGCAGCCATAGAAAATGAGTAAATGAATGGTAGAGGTGTGTTCTAAAGGATGCTGAAATTTTAACTTCATATAATTTTCATGTTACAAACTATTCTTTTTTTCCCCAAGCTCTTAAAAATATAAAAGCCACTCTCAGGTCACAGATCGTGCTAGGTGGTCAACCAGACTTGGCAACTCATGCTCTAAACCCTTACAGATTTTTACATTCTTAAAAATGTTTTATATTTTTAAAATTCCACAAAACAAATACATGTAATAAAAAGGGTAAACACAATATAGAGGCTTACAGTGACACCTATCTTTCTAACCCAGAGGCCGGGTTCCCCTCTCTAGTTTTTGTGTATTCTTCTAAATCCACTGACATTACTAACATCTCAGCAGAAATAGTTACATGTGTATACGTAACTTTCCACATGTGAATTCATCTTCAGGATAAATCCCTGGAAATGGAACTTTCCAGCTGGGACAAATTTCCATAAAGCATTCATTTCAACAGTAAATGGTCAGTTATCTATAGCTTCTCCCTTACTCGGGATAAACCTTCCAACATGCTTTATCTATTATCCACCTTCCCAACTAACTTTAAAATCATGTCAAATATCTGTTCCAGATTACAGACTTAAAAACTATATACTCTGGTTTAAGAATTCTTCTTTTGCATTACATTAAACTTCTTAGCTAGTTAGCAATGCCTTGGAGTAAAGAAATACATTTTACTGTTTTCTTTGATTACTGTTTCTTGAATTCCACATGTATTTTTCTTGGATTAATTTTTCATTTGGTATAGTACATCCTGAGACATTCCAAGTGGGTCTGGGTAAAAATGATTTTATTTGGCCACTACTTTGAATGAGAGTTTGGTGAGAAATAAGATTCTGAATTCAAAACATGTCCAATGGGGGGGAAATGCTCAATGAGAGCTTTTCCAGGGGAGGAGCCACAAAGCATGGCATGTGCAATCTTAGCTCCCCATCCAGGGATGGAACCCTTGCCGCCTGAAGTGGAAGCCTGACTCTTAACCAATGGACCACCAGGGAAGTTCTTTTTCCAACACTCTATGTTTTAATATTCAAGAACTGACTGTGTATTTTCAGGCCAGCTGGTATATATTCAGTAGGTATGTGACTGTGCTGACTGTGCTCAGCTGCTCAGTCATGTCCGACTCTGCAACTCCATGGACTGTAGCCCGCCAGGCTCCTCTATCCATGGGATTGTCCCAACAAGACTACTGGAGTGGGTTGCCATTTCCTCCTCTGGGGATTTCCCCACCCAGGGATCGTACCCACATCTACAACGTATCCTGCACTGCAGGCAGATTCTTTACCACTGAACCACTGGGGAAGCCATACCTTCCCAAATCTGGGCATATCAATATTTATATTAAAGTTTTCTTTTTCTTACGTGAACTCCATTGCCTCAGGTCTAGTCCTTTGTGTTTTGTTCAGTCAGGGCTATCTTTTATGTGCTACCCATTTCCCACAAATGTTTAGTGATCTTTGTGGTCTGTTTCCATTATAAATGTATCACTATCTCAGCACAGGTAGAAATCACTGTACTCCTGTAGTAAATTCACATTTGTAACTAACCTTATAATTCAATTTTACATTTATACCCAGAACTTTGTGCAGTATGACAACAACAACGTTAAGTGTTTTGACTTGCAATCCTATTTTTAGTGACCTTCTTTCAGTGTTTCATTTCCCCTAACAACCACTAACTTGAGTAACACAGTTCTTACCTAAGTGTTATACAACAAGCTTCAGGGACAAAACGGAACCAGCTCTATCTAACAGACTTACCTAACGGACAGTTAAATAATGACAGTCACAGATGTGCAATCCAAGCAGTAAATAATATGATAATAAATCACTTAAGTCTTGAAAATATTAATGGTTATGCTTTTTACCAATCTTTAATGTTACAAAAGTTAACAAATTGTATTTTTTAAAAAGGAAGACTCCATGATGGTTAAAAAGTAATTTTCCATCTACTTTATGATTTAGCCATTCCACAGCTGACAGAAATACACAGATGTTTACCAAGACGTCTGTAAGAATGTTCATAGCACTCTTCAAAATACACAATATAGAAAAGCTGGAAACAAAAAGATCAACCAACAGAGCAGTCGTATAATCATGCAATGGATTCTACACAACAATAAAAAAGAACAAACTACTGATACATGAAACATTATGGGTGAAACTCATAAGCAGTATGCGGATTCCATACTGTATGATTCCATTAATATAAACCCCCAACTAAACAAAACTAATAGATGACAGAAATCTGAATACTGATGGGGGGGTGTGGGTACAGGGGTATAACTGACTTAGAAGTAGCAGGGGGAAACTCCTGGAATATGGAAACGTTCCATAGGTATAAAATATGATGTGGCTGGTGGTTGCAAAACTTAATAAATACATAAAAGTTCACTAAGCTGTACAACTAAGATTCATGCACTTTATGACTTCATATAATTTTATACTTCAATCAAAAAGTTAAGAAAAAATGTAATTTCCAAACTGATGGACTAAAATTGTGTTTATGTCAAAATTCTCTGAGCCACAAATACTGGATATCCAAAATCCTTTTTACATTCTTTAAATCATAAGACAATTTAAAACAAACGGTATCAGAATAATACGAAACCAACGTTAACATTCTCAGTCATAAGATACTTGGGAGTCCTACTTCCACATTTGAAGTACTATTCTAATACAACATTAATTCCAGCAAAAATGAAGGCCCAGGTCCTGAGAACCATCAACGATAGTTAAATATCCAAACCGCATATAAATCTGAAAAGCAGGCTGAAGGATAAAAGCTTGAGATTTACAATCAAATTTTCATTCTGCCAATAACATCATCATCAACAAAAGCCTCACTATGGCGTTTACAAATTATTCCTCTGCAAGTTGCTCTGGAATAGTATAATTTTCAAGATGAAGTCTGAAAATGCAAGAGGTTTCCCGTCCCTTGGTCTCCTCGGCCCCACTAATTGCTCCACAAATGTGCGTCTTTCAAAGGTGCCTAGGTCTGGCAGAAAGCGAGGCTGCCGCCAGAGAATACTAATTTAACGCAATAAACAGGTAACAGCTGACTACAAAGTTTATCCACTCAGGGGAACAGAGACAGTGGTGTACTGGTTTTTTAAAAAAGTGATAAAAATAAAACACGCAAACCAACGGTCTCTGGCAGCGCTGTTCATAAAAAGACAACTCAAACCACTCCGAAAAACCGCGGCTTTTCCTGACACGGGAGCCGACTCCGGAGGGCTTGTCGGTGCGGCGACCCCCGCGGACAGGATCCCCCCCGGAAAGCTCGTCCGTGAGGTGACCCGACCAGGACGGAGACCCACAGTCCGGGACCCGCGCTCTGGAAGCTGCAGGCGGGTGAGCCAGGAGGCCTGGGTACTCACCGCGTTCACCCATCTGCTCACGGCGGCCGCTGCCCCCCCGCCAGCTCCCCAGCCGCACGCACTCCTGGGCGGCGCCCGGCTCTCAGAGGCCGCCACCTCCTCACCTCCCACCCTCCGGGCGCGCCGCCTCGCCGCCAACCTCCACTTCCGGCGCGCGTGAGGAAATGGAGCAGCCGCAGCGGAGCGATCTCGCCAGGCCCACGCCCGCCCCGGCCCCGCCCCCGCCTCGGCCCCGCCCCCGCCCCATCCGCGCCCAGTGCTTGGCAAAGAAAGCGCAATAATTAGCATCCAGTACTGATTATAATCCGTGATCTGTTACACATATGCCTGTATGCGTGGCCGCGCGTGTGTAGCTCAAAAAACGACTTGTGGAGGCTAGGAGAGTGCGGGAGGCAGGAAACTGCTTTTGCCCGAGCAAGCGTCTACAAGGACGGGAGTACCAGCTTGGTCCGGACGGCTGGCTTTGCAAAAGGGAGGGACTCAGCAGAGGATGGCAGCGCTGATCCTGCCCGGGTGCCCTGACCTGGGAGACCGAGGGGGCAATAAGTGCCTGCGTGGGCAGTGAGGGGAGGACTGACAGGTCGCCAGAGGTGTCTGAGCATCCTTAGGAGTGCTGGGCTGCGTGTTTAACCCCAGCGAAGAAGCCCTGGCTGCCAGTCACTCCATTTCTTTGGCCCTTAATTTCCTTGTATGTGAAAGGAGGGGATTGGGGTAGATTTTATGGAAAATGACTTCAAGATCTTACATTGCTTGACTTCAGTGGGTGCGGGGGAAAAAGCCCTCCCTGACATTCTCTCGCTCAATTGCTGTTCCAGAGACATCCCGAAGGCACTCTGTCAGTCCCCAAGCTGAGCAGTAGAGGAGATACCGGGCATCTGCCTTTGTCTGGGCAGGACAGGACTGTGCTAAGAGGGCTTAAGTCTCTTATCTGGGCTCTGCTTTCCCCATTTGGTTACCTTGGCAGGCTTCGTGGACTTAGCCTCTTCAAGCATCAGTTTTCTCAACTGTGTTATGGGGACAATAACACAGCATGTACTTCCTAAGATTGTTGTGAGGATTAAACGAAATTTTGTATTTGAAGTGTTTGGCACTGTGCCTAGCAGGTATGTGGTAGGCAGAACTCATGGTTATCATGAAGTGCATTAGTTAGAGCAGAAGTCTGGGGTGACTGGGGAGTGCATACTGTAGGAGTGGTGATGTTATGTGTGTTAGTCGCTCAGTCGTGTCCAACTCTTTGTGACCCCATGGATTGGGGCCCATCAGGTTCCTCTGTCCATGGAGTTTTCCAGGTAAGAATACTGGAGTGGGTTGCCATTCCCTTCTCCAGGGGATCTTCCCAACCCGGGGATCGAACCCAGGTCTCCCATATTGCAGGCAGACTCTTTGCTTCTAGGGAAGGTCACACTAGGTGGTGTTCTGAGGGGTTTCCTAATGACTGCTGTCCTTACTGGATGATGTTGTTGGGATGTCTTTTAACCCGTATGTTCTCCTTGGATATGGCCTGTGGAAAATCCCATGGCTAAGAGAGTCTGGAAGTCTACTTCTAAGCCAGGCTTGTACAATATCCAGTCTCTATCCAACTTCAAGGTCTCATTCTGCTCTCATATAATTTTTGAGCAAATGAAAACAATTACAGTTCTGACATCCTTTCCCCTTCAACCTGACTCAAGAGTAAAGAATTCATCTAGTTATAGACTCCATGGGTCTCTAAGCTTCTGAAAATAAGGGTCATGTCTTCTGTCTCCTGGAACTTTGAACACAGTGGTCAATAATATATATCGAATTCATTAAAATAACACGTAATGATCCCTCTCTTTTCCAGAATCTTACCATTTGACCAGCTTCTAGAGCAGATGACATGCCTGATTACATTTTCTGCCTGCCATAACTAAACTTTGGTCTGGTTGCCTGGTCATGCTCTAGGGAGAGTCTCTTGATACCCCTATGGAGTAGGTTATGCTTTTCAGTTTACAACAGGGAAAATGGAAATTCAAAAGAAACTGTAGAGGCTCTCTCAGCACAGGATCTGGCATGAAATCATAGCAGTGTGTCATTTCTTTAAAACTGCTCTTTGAATCCTCTATTAGAATTGTTTTAAAAATAAAATTGAGGTTCTGCCATCGATGAATTTAAATTGTAAGCTTATTAACTGCCAAATCATACACTAAATGTATGTAATTTGAATTTAGAAGATAATGCATAATTCAAATTCTATGCTAGACAATGGATGATATAAGTTCAGTTCAGTTCAGTTCAGTTGCTCAGTCGTGTCCAACTCTTTGTGACCCCATGAATCACAGCACGCCAGGCCTCCCTGTCCATCACCAACTCCCGGAGTTTACTCAAACTCATGTCCATAGAGTCGGTGATGCCATCCAGCCATCTCATCCTCTGTCATCCCCTTATCCTCCCTCCCCTAATCCCTCCCAGCATCAGGATCTTTTCCAATGAGTCAACTCTTCCCATGAGGTGAAAAAGGATTGGAGTTTCAGCTTCAACATCAGTCCTTCCAATGAACACCCAGGACTGATCTTCTTTAGGATGGACTGGTTGGATCTCCTTGCAGTCCAAGGGACTCTCAACAGTCTTCTTCAACACCATAGTTCAAAACCATCAACTTTTCAGTGCTCAGCTTTCTTCACAGTCCAACTCTCACATCCATATATGACCACTGGAAAAACCATAGCCTTGACTAGACGGACCTTTGTTGGCAAAGTAATGTCTCTGCTTTTTAATATGCTATCTAGGTTGGTCATAATTTTCCTTCCAAGGAGTAAGCATCTTTCAATTTCATGGCTGCAGTCACCATCTGCACTGATTTTGGAGCCCAAAAAATAAAGTCTGACACTGCTTCCACTGTCTCCCCATCTATTTCCCATGAAGTGATGGGACCAGGTGCCATGATCTTAGTCTTCTGAATGTGAGCTTTAAGCCAACTTTTTCGCTCTCCTCTTCCACTTTCATCAAGAGGCTTTTTAGTTCCTCTTCACTTTCTGCCATAAGGGAGGTGTCATCTGCATATCTGAGGCTATTGATATTTCTCCCAGCAATCTAGATTCCAGCTTGTGCTTCCTCCAGCCCAGCGTTTCTCATGATGTACTCTGCATAGAAGCTAAATAAGCAGGGTAACAATATACAGCCTTGATGTACTCCTTTTCCTATTTGGAACCAGTCTGTTGTTCCATGTCCAGTTCTAACTGTTGCTTCCTGACCTGCATACAGGTTTCTCAAGAGGCAGGTCAGGTGGTCTGGTATGCCCATCTCTTTCAGAATTTTCCACAGTTTATTGTGATCCACACAGTCGAAAGCTTTGGCGTAGTCAATAAAGCAGAAATAGATGTTTTTCTGGAACTCTCTGGCTTTTTCGATGATGTTGGCAATTTGATCTCTGGTTCCTCTGCCTTTTCTAAAAGCAGCTTGAACATCTGGAAGTTCACAGTTCACGTATTGCTGAAGCCTGGCTTGGAGAAATTTGAGCATTACCTTACTAGCGTGTGAGATGAGTGCAATTGTGTGGTAGTTTGAGCATTCTTTGGGATTGCCTTTCTTAGGGATTGGAATGAAAACTGACCTTTTCCAGTCCTGTGGCCACTGCTGAGTTTTCCAAATTTGCTGGCATATTGAGTGCAGCACTTTCACAGCATCATCTTTCAGGATATGAAATAGCTCAACTGGAATTCCATCACCTCCAGTAGCTTTGTTCCCAGTGATGCTTTCTAAGGCCCACTTGACTTCACATTCCAGGATGTCTGGCTCTAGGTGAGTGATCACACCATCGTGATTATCTGGGTCATGAAGATCTTGTTTGTACAGTTCTTGTGTGTATTCTTGCCACCTCTTCTTAATATCTTCTGCTTCTGTTAGGTCCATACCATTTCTGTCCTTTATTGAGCCCATCTTTGCATGAAATGTTCCCTTGGTATCTCTAATTTTCTTGAAGAGATCTCTAGTCTTTCCATTCTGTTGTTTTCCTCTATTTCTTTGCATTGATACTGAGGAAGGCTTTCTTATCTCTCCTTGCTAATTCTTGGGAACTCTCCCATTCAAATGGGAATATCTTTCCTTTTCTCCTTTGCTTTTCACTTCTCTTCACAGCTTTTGTAAGGCCTCCTCAGACAGCCATTTTGCCTTTTTGCATTTCTTTTCCATGGGGATGGTCTTGATCCCTGTCTCCTGTACAATGTCATGAACCTCCATCCATAGCTCATCAGGCACTCTGTCTATCAGATCTAGTCCCTTAAATCTATTTCTCACTTCCACTGTATAGTCATAAGGGATTTGATTTAGGTCACACCTGAATGGTCTAGTGGTTTTCTTCACTTTCTTCAATTTAAGTCTGAATTTGGCAATAAGGAGTTCATGATCTGAGCCACAGTCAGCTCCAGGTCTTGTTTTTGCTGACTATATAGAGCTTCTCCATCTTTGGCTGCAAGAAATATAATCAGTCTGATTTTGTTGTCAACCATCTGGTGATGTCCATGTGTAGAGTCTTCTCTTGTGTTGTTGGAAGAGGGTGTTTGCTATGAGCAGTGCGTTCTCTTGGCAAAACTCTAGTTCTAAAAGGTCTTGTAGGTCTTCATAGAACTGTTCAACTTCAGCTTCTTCAGCATTACTGGTTGGGGCGTAGGCTTGGATTACCATGATATTGAATGTTTGCCTTGGAAACGAACAGAGATCATTCTGTCATTTTTGAGATTGCATCCAAGTACTGCATTTCAGACTCTCTTGTTGACCATGATGACTACTCCATTTCTTCTAAGGGATTCCTGCCCACAGTAGTAAGTATAATGGTCATCTGAGTTAAATTTACCCATTCCAGTCCATTTTAGTTCACTGATTCCTAGAATGTCGATGTTCACCCTTGTCATCTCCTGTTTGACCACCTCCAATTTGCCTTGATTCATGGACCTAACATTCCAGGCTCCCACGCAATATTGCTCTTGACAGCATTGGACCTTGCTCTTATCACCAGTCACATCCACAACTGGGTATTGTTTTTCTTTGGTGCCATCCCTTCATTCTTTCTGGAGTTATTTCTCCACTGATCTCCTGTAGCATATTGGGCACCTACCAACCTGTGGAGTTCCTCTTTTGGTATCCTATCATTTTTCCTTTTCATACTGTTCATGGGGTTCTCAAGGCAAGAATACTGAAGTGTTTTGCCATTCCCTTCTCCAGTGGACCACAGAATGTGGTCCAATGGGTGATATGGTGGGGCTTATAAAATAAGTAGTTACCTTGGGAAAAATACTAAAGCACAAGTGTGGTATGATTAGTATCAGAAGAATGTAGTTTAAAGAACCCTAAAATCTCCCACCAATCTCTAATTTGAGGATTTTATTTTAAACCATGAAGCTTTCCTTAGCCTGCTTCTGCATTTGTGTGTGTGTGCTCAGTCGTGTCCAACTCTGCGATTCCATGGACTATAGCCTGCCAGTTCCTCTATAACCATGGGATTATCTCAGCAAGAAAACCAGAGTAGGTTGCTGTTTTCTCCTCCAAGGGATCTTCCTGACCCCGGGGTCGAACCCAAATCTCCAGCAATGGCAGGTGGATTCTTTACTACTGAGCCATCTGGGAAACTCAGCCTGCCTTTGAGTCTCTGCCAAAAGTAAGTGATGGGTCTGACCCCCTTTCTATGGCAAACTCTGAATAAATAGCCTTTGCCCGTTTCATTGGGGCAATCTTCATTTGTATCATTTTCCTGGTGGCTCCACCAAGATATGGTCTGCATCATAGTCTGCTTGTTGCCTCAGACTGCAGCCTTCAAGCAGATGTTGTACCTGTGGCTTCCTTGTACCCTGCAGTTCTTCATTTGGGATCTTATCTCTGCTCTCTTATGTTAGATTCCTGGGCTATTTAGTCGCAGTTTGGTACTCAGGTTTTGTTGTTGATTCCCATTTGACTGGCAGCTTTGATAGAATCAGGTCATTCTTTTGCATCCTGTTTGCTGTCTTTTGTGTTTCTATTTTGTGTTGTACTGTCTAAAAGTGTTGTTTGTCAGAAGAAGGAGAGTTATGGTGTAGAACACAGGCAGAGCCTCCTCGACCTGTGAGTCTAGGGTTCATCCACTAGGACAAACTTTATTGCAGTTGCCAGTAAAACTGAATGAGGTTCTTCCATCTCAATTATGTGTCCTGAGAGACATGAGGCGTACAGCATGACATTCCTACCTGATGTTGCCAGTTCTCAAAGTGTTCCCTAAGTCTAACTCCTCTCCTCCTCTAGGAAACCTCCTGCTTCTTATATTGTTTCTTTGCAACACCAGTCAACTCTTGGGTCTATCTCTCTAAATGGCATAACTTCACCAAGGATGCTCTGGGCCTTCAGCGACCACTCTGAGGAACACTGAACAAGTTTGTTCATTTGAGAAATGCATTTGAAATTATGCACCAAAAAATAACGGGGAACAGAATCAACCTGCTTATGAGTAGAGGAGTCCTCTGGAATCTCACAAATAGTTCCCAGTACTCTGGTGTATATTTGATATTGCATTATTTTTGGTGCATTCCCCAGATAAATACTGAAACTGAACCTGACACTCTATGGGGTCACAGTTCCACTGTTATGGGAAAATAATCAGAAGAGAACCTATTAAAGTTCATATGCTGCTGCTGCTGCTAAGTTGCTTCAGTCATGTTTGACTCTGTGTGACCCATAGACAGTAGCCCACTAGGCTCCGCCATACCTGGGATTCTCCGGGCAAGAACACTGGAGTGGGTTGCCATTGCCTTCTCCGAAAGTTTATGCAGATCCTGCCAAACCATTGCTTAAACTTCCCCAATAATCCTTGAAACTGTAAGGGATAGTAAGGGATCCAACTGATAGTTGAAAGTCTTAGATCCAAAGGCCTGCTCATACCCTGCCATTGTAATATGCCCACATTAAGAGGACAGGTTTAAGACTGCAGGACCATCAATAAAATTATTACTTCTCACTTCTTAACTCAAATACCATCCTGTTACTCCTCACTTAACTCAAATACCATACTTTCTGTAGTGAATCTTTGCTTAGCTTTTTCAGTGTGCTTCTAGATCAAGACAATCAATTGCTTTCTTTGTGTGTGCATGGTAAAATATACATAACATAAAATTCACAATTTTATCCATTTTAGAGTGCACAGTTCAGTGGCATTAAGTACATTCACATCCTGATGCAACCATCACCACCATCTCTAGAAGTTTTTCATCACCCCAAAACTGAAACTCTACCAATTAAACACTAACTTGCCACTTTCCCTCCCCCCGCCACTGGCAACCACCACTTGACTTTCTGTATCTAAGAATTTGACTGCTGTAAGTACTGCATGTAAGTGGAATAATCTAGTGTTTGTCTCTGTGATCTGTTTTATTTCACTTAGCATAACTTTTTCAGGCTTCATCCATGTTGCAGCACATGTCAGAATTTCATGCTCTTTAAGGCTGAATAATAACAGTCAATATCTTTTCTGCCTTCATCTGGGAGGGAATATGTTATAGCAGCGAAACTTTAGGGCATCAATCCTTGGGTTCATGTTTCACAACTAAGAAGTAATCTGGAATTCCACATAATTGGAAGGCTACTCCAATAGAGGACCTCAAACTGAGGATTCGGAGACCTCCAAAAGTGGCTGATCTTCAGAAGCAGGGAGCTGACTCAAGACCTTTAGAACAAGCAGACGACCTAGGATAATGCACAAGATATAGGATAGTTCTCCCCAAGATGTTAGATCAAAACCCTGTCTAATTCTTGTGTTTGTTTTATTGGCTTTTAAATTCTTATTCTCATTTTCTGTAGATCGCTGGTTGTCATATACCAGTAATGACCCTTTTCCTCTCCTGTCTTTTCTCTATTATTCAATGGTTATGTCAGAACATACTCATTCTAATGCCATTGATAGATTATCCCAAGAAGTAGCCACTGCCCTAGATCTTAAACTGACTGCTGAATCTACTCTCCATCTTGAGACCCCCTGTGATGAAAATCACAAGGAAGCTATCATCTCATCAAAGGAGACAATAAGAATTACAGTTGATGGCAGCTCCATTTGCAGCAACATGGAAAACAACCTTAAACAAGTTCACCTGTGACTTTCCTTGTGTCCTGTTTTATCAGGGGAAAAAAAAAAACAACAGTTATTACAATTTAGGTAATTGCCAGACCTTAGGTAATTCTAAATTTGAATTCAATGACTTTCAGAGGGTGATAAGTCAAATATCTGCCACCTGTAAAAGACCAATAGCGATCCAAACATGTAGTGCAACTCATGTAAGCCCTGGTTCCAGCCTTCTGTTGTGACTTCTTTCCTAGATCTCCATTGTCCTTACCAGATGTTACATCTTTTGTAATCAGGATGCCTGGTTCTGTTTGCTTTGGGCTTCCTTGGTGGCTCAGCAGTAAAGAATCCACCTGCAATGCAGGAGACACCAGAGACCCCTGGATCGGGAAGATCCCTTGGAGGAGAGTATGGCAACCCACTCCAGTTTTCTTGCCTGGAGAATCCCACAGACAGGGCAGCCTGGTAGGCTACAGTCCATAGAGTTGCAGAGTCAGACACGACTGAAGTGACATAGCATGCATGCACGCAACATCTCATGCAAGTTAGGAATAATATTCCAAGACTTGTCTGTACAAAGTCTCTAAATGAACAAGGCTGAAAATTCTGAATTCCAAAACAAAGCCAGCCTTGATTATGCAGCACTCAACCTGGGGGAATTTCTGTCTCATTGTTTATATGATCAATTATAGCAGTGTTCCATCAGTAGAAATCATGAATGTAGGTTTGTAAGAAACTTATCACTAACTCTGGCAAAAGACATTAGCAGTACCGCCTCTTCCCCAGATGGAACACAGATCAGTCCCAAATGACAAAATTACAGTATTAGGAATGGCACAGATCATGACTAACCAACAAGAAATCTAAAGCAATTATTGCCTAATAATTGGCCTATGGCCCCAAGCTCAGGGATAACTGCCCCTCAGAAAGGAACTCCAAGAAGCGCTTTTCCAGAAGGCTGGGACAGGGAGTTCGCAGGATGTGGGGAAAGCAAGCCTCCTTTGGGGAAGAAGAGGCAGCCACCCGGCGTGTGTTTGCAAGCCTCTATTTGGAAGGAACAGGTTTGCTTATGCAACAGGAGACCTCCAGATCTGCTCAGAGGACAAAAGTTCCAGAGGCAGAGCCGTTTATCTCCCCTTCCCTTTGAGATCTTTGCAAAGACATTCCAAGCTGATAGCGGTAACTCTCATGAAGAAGCAAGCAGTGGGAGTGTGTTTGACATGACTGGGTGCCTTCCTGGGCTCAGCTCCTCAAGGGGCCTTTCCTCTCGAAGTAGGCCCCATGTCCCCTTGGGAAGGGGGTTGGGTCCTCTTCTCTCCACACTGCCAAAGGGTGGAGCAAACCTAGCTCTGTCAGAGGTAAGAAAAGAGCAATTGGATGGATTTTCAAGCTCTTGCTAGGCTGCACCACTTCAGGGCCCACTCGAGCGAAAGAGGTGCCCTGTGGCCCCTAGGTGGGGAATGCAGGTTCACACACAGGGTGTGTTCCCATCAAAGCCAAGAATTTTCCTGACAGACCTAGGCTCACTAGAGCTCTCCTACAGAGCAAAGGGGACGGAAGAGATGTGTGGAGGTGGCTCTGCCTTACCTTGTGAGTGTGGGGCTACTCCCTATGGCCCTAAGCTCAGGGATAACTGCCCCTCAGAAAGGAACTCCAAGAAGCACTTTTCCAGGAGGCTGGGACAGGGTGTTCGCAGGATGTGGGGAAAGCAAGCCTCCTTCAGGGAAGAAGAGGCAGCCACCCGGCGTGTGTTTGCAAGCCTCTATTTGGAAGGAACAGGTTTGCTTATACAACAGGAGACCTCCAGATCTGCTCAGAGAAGTTTCAGAGGCAGGGCTGTGTACCTCCCCTTCCCTTTGCGATCCTTGCAAAGACATTCCTAGCTGATGGCGGTAACTCCCATGAAGAAGCAAGCAGTGGGAGTGTGTTTGACATGACGGGGTATCTTCCTGGGCTCAGCTCCTCAAGGGGCCTTTCCTCTCGAAGTAGGCCCCGTGTCCCCTTGGGGAGGGGGTTGGGCTTTCTTGCCTCCATACTACCAAAGGGGGGAGCAAAGCTAGCTCTGTAGGAGGTAAGTAAAGTGCAATTTAATGGATTTTCAAGCTGTTGCTAGGCAGCACCGTATCAGGGCCCCCCCAGAGAGAACAGGCGCCCTGTGGCCCCTAGGTCGGGTATGCAGATTCACACACAGGGTGTGTCCCCACAGGAGCCAAGAGTTTTCCTGACAGGCCGAGGCTCACTAGAGCTCTACAACAGAGCAAAGGGGTGGAACAGACGTGTGGATGTGGCTCTGCCTTTCCCCTTGAGTGTGGGGCCCATCCATAAGGCCCCAGGCTCCAGGGGAAATTGACCTCGCCCTCGCCTTAACCCTAGCCCTACACCCTAACCCTAACCTGACACCTTCACCCTTCAGCCCTCACCCTCACCCACATACCTAACTTCTAACCCCTAAGCCACAATGTAACCCACACCCTAAACCACACCCTTAACCTAACCCACATCCTCCCCCACACCCTGCTCACACCCTCAACCCTAGACTTACCTTTCAAAGTACCACCTGTATCATCTTCAATTTCGGCACTTCTCATGCATCACAAAAGACAAGGGAGTCATATTTCAAATGTGGATCCAAGACCCATTAACCGCATAACAGGAATATAAACACTGAACACATCATTTAAATCACTCCACCATCAAATACCTCTCTACCACATATCCTATCAATAACAGTGGAACACATGTATGTCATACATGTTGTAACATAGAAATCTTATACCCAACAGTAATCTGGGTAATTATATACATAAGATATATTTAAACCATAAATGTCTAAACAAATTCCAGTTTTTATGATGGTTTCAATCCTCACAAAAGTAGGATTAACAGCACTTTTTTCCACTAGGATCCAAAGCACTGTGCAGAATGACAGTACAAATGTCATGCTCATCATTGACAATGAAAATCTTAATTATGACCATCAGAAAAAAGGTCAGCATGGTTGCTCTAACAGATTTTTAAGTGTTCTAATACAAGTTCTACCCAAATCCATAAAGAAAGACATACGCATAGGAAACTACAAATTGAAAGCAAGTCTATTCAGATAAATGTTGGACATCATCTGTATTAATGTTTAAGGCATAAACAACTTCAGACATTCTTCAAATTCACAGAACGACAATAAGAAAGTATGGCGACACACAATCCATTCAGTTTTATAAACTATCAATGAATAACCTCACAAGGAATTTAAAAACAGATGACATTTCAAATGTCATTTTCAATATTTAATAGCTTTGATCTATGAACAAGACTGTAAGACAGAAAATTAAACAAGTATGACCGAAATAAATGAAGTAAGTCCTCAATAGATATGAAAACATCCCATAGTAGTGAAATGAATTAACATAGTTATTAGGACTTCAATGCAAAGACACACCTCCAGATTTGATGTGATCAGAATTAATATTTGGCAAAAAATACAAAAGCTGATTTTAACAGTCATATTATTTTTCTTTGTACCCCTAAAAAGAAAAACAAACTTGAAAAACAAAATCGAACTTGGAGACTCCCATTTCCCAATGTCGTATGTCCGTATACAAAGCAACAGCATGTAAAACTTTGTAATACTACCATAAACATATGCATTTAAATGAAATTGGATGAAATACCCTCAAATAAACACATACTTCTAGACTCAATGTTTCACAAGGCAGATAACATTCAACTAATGAAACTGAGATGGTAACAGGCAGGAAGGCCAGGTGTCTCCAAAGGGAGGAAATAGGCTGCAAGTGTCAGACGTCTATTTTTTATCTCTCTCTTAAGAGGCAGCAGGAAATAAGCTAGTGTTATCTTTTTTCCCCTTCTCTATACAAATTTAAAAAGACGTTTTCTCTTAAAATTCTGTGTTGCCATAATGACACCTGATTCCACCTGAACTTAACTTTTCCCAAACCTTGAGCTAACCAAGGCATTTTTCTTATGGAAATGTTTGCCTTAAGCTATGTTAATGTACTATGTATTTACCCTAGACTATCTTCAAATCGGTTCTGCCTAAAGCCTCAGAACTGACTTGACAAACCAGTATGTTTTACTCATACTTTGTTCTCCTAATCTATGTTAATGAAGCTATATATTTGCTTGGAAATCTGCCTTTCTCCAAGATTCATGTCAATCGTTTTATGGCCCAGGATGACTCACCTGGTGCCACTGGTATCTCCATGTATCTTGTGGGTGAGGGGCCTGCTGCCATTCTCTGAGTTTTGAGACATTTCCTTTCTCTAATTAGTAGACTGCTAGTAGCTATATAACATCTGGTTAAAGACTAGCAGGGGGGCACTCTTTCTGTCCCCTTCTGATGTCTATGTCAGAAGCTCTTTCATACTTTAATAAAACTTTGTGACACAAAAGCTCTGAGTGATCAAGCCTCGTCACTGGCCCTGGATTGAATTCTTCTTTTAAGGAGGTCAAGAATCCCAGCATCTTTCATGGTTCAGCAACAACCTTTCAAAACAATGGTCTTTTCAAAAAATGATGATAGGTGATGAGTATACACATGCATACGAATGAAATGGGACCCATATCTCAAACCACATAAAAATAAATCTTCCCTCAACATAAATATAACACAATCAGCCCTTCATATGCATAGATTCTCCAATTATGAAGTCATACAAACATGGATGTAAAATATCACAATAAATTCCAAAGTTTAAACTTTTAAAAGTGGTGAATATTGACTTTCACCTGCTGGCACTTCTTTACATGTCATCGCCATTATATCAGCTGTTACAATGAATCATGTGCTGTGCTAAGTCACTTACATCGTGTCCAGCTTTTTGGGATCGTATGGACTAGGGCCCACCAGGCTCCTCTGTCCATGGGATTCTCCAGGCAAGGATGCTGGAGTGGGTTGCCATGCTCTCCCCTTCAGGAGATCTTTCTGCCCCAGGGATCGAACCCATATCTCTTACGTCTCTTGCATTGGCAGATGGGTTCTTTACCATTAGCACCACCTGGGAAGCCCCAAGACACATGAACATCAGCGGATTTGGGGATCCATGGGGCATATACAGAACCATTCCTCAAAGAAAACTGAAGAATGACTTTAAAATCTCAAACAAAACATGAGTATACGTGCTCACAACCTTGATGCAGCAAGGGTTTCCTCGATCTGACAAGTGCCATGGACCGATGAAGGACTGTGTGAATAATACTTCAAAGTCGATTTGGCCAACACAGCCTAAGTTGGCTATATTTAGTCCTCAAATGAATAAGAATGTCATTAGTAGTGGTGGTTTCAAATAAGTAGCATGTGAAGCTGTTTACACTTATTGTGATTCATGGTATACCACATCCACAAATTTCAGTAGCATTTGTGCAAAAACCATACATTTCTCTGTGGAAGCTTCCACATGGACTGTTGGGATCAGAGTTCTAACTCATACAGGCATACTTAAGTTTAGGTGGAGCCAGGAGTCGTCATGGCAACATAGAATTTTAAGAGAAACTTCCTTTTAAATTTGTATCCAGAAGAGGAAAAAAGGTAACACTAGTTTGTTTCCTCCCGCTGCTTAAGAGAGAGATAAAAAAATGTTTGACACTTGCAGCCTATTCCCTCTGTGGGAGACCCCTGGCCTTCCTGCCTGTTACCCTCTTGGGGCTTTAGGAAGCAATACCCAAGCTGACCCTAACATACACGTGGAATGACAACGGACTCCAAAGAGCCAAAACAGTCAGCTGAGTCTGCAGCTCAAAGGTCCTCTGGTATGCCGTGCTAAGTCGCTTCAGTTACGTCTGACTGTCAGAGCCCGCCAGGCTCCTCTGTCCATGGGAATTTTCCAGGCAAGAATACTGGAGTGGGTTGCCGTGCCCTCTGCCAGGGGATCTTCCCAACCCAGGGATAGGATTCCTGCATTGGCAGGTAGGTTCTTTACCACTAGCATCACCTGGGGGCAAAAGTGCCTAAATGGAGATCAGGGAAACCCAGTAAGGAGAAGGGACTCAGAGGAAAGGAAGTGAGGGAAGGAGACTCTTGGTCACACTCAGAGAAGCCCAGCAGGTCGTTCTGCAGGTTGTAAGAGGAGGAGGAAGCAGGCTGGAGCTGTGTAGAAGATGAAAGAGGGAACTAAAGCAGGGGCCCCCAAGCTCTATGATCTAATGCCTGATGATCTGAGGTGGAGATGGTGAAATAATAGAAATAAGTGTTCTGTCACTCAGCTGTGTCCAACCCTTTGTAGTCCACCAGGCTCCTCAGTCCATTGAATTCTTCAGGCAAGAATACTGGAGTGGGCTGTCATTTCCTTCTCCAGGAGATCTTCCCGACCCAGGGATTGAACCCTGGTCTCCTGCATTGCAGGCAGACTCTTTACCAACTGAGCCACCAGGGAACAGAAAGAGAAATAGAGTGCACAATAAATGGACTGCACTTAAAACATCCCAAAACCTTCCCCCACCCCTGTCTGTCAAAAATTGTCTTCCAAAAAAACTCCCGAGGTCAAGGAAGGAACTTCAAGTGTACTCAGCTGTCCTAGGTTGCTGGCTTAGGGAGATGCTGAAGCAGGGGTGTCCCAAGAGGTAGAACCACCCTTGCGTGGGGTCCTCAACAGACCTCTGATAGCCTTGGTGATGATAGGAGAGATTTGTTTCATTTTTTAAAAATACCCTTGTGGGATAAACTTAAAACCTAGCAATTCTCTTACAGTCTTCCTAATAACAAGTTTTTCTTCTTTACTGATCTGTGAAGTACCAACTGTTCTAATCACTGTTCTAATACACCTCATAGTGTTGCTGACACTACAGATATAATTATGTGAAATTGACATAAATTCAATAAAAATGATGAATCATCTGCCCTGTGCCCAGCACTTTCCAAGGGTTGGGGAGTACAATGAAAATACTCCGTAAGATGCACAGCTGGTAGGCACATTCTTTCAAAAAGCCTTTTACATTTCCACCAATAGTTTATTATCAATGTCAACACTTGCCACTTAATGACCATGCTGGGTAGGAAGCTCATTAAAAACCCAGGAGCCAGGGTTCCTGGAAGGATATCCCATTCTCCCTTGGACAGTCCTTCACCCTCTCTGGCTCTCAGTTTCCTCATCTGCAAAATCATGGACAACTGACGATAATTCATCCCTGGAACCCAAGCCTACTGAGGGGGAGGGGAAATATTACTCCAAGGCCTGGATGATACACCAGATTGAAAGAAAAATATGTGATTGCTGGTTTTCAGTCAAACAGACAAATACAATGAAGGAAGGAGCCCTTGGCCCTGCGGGATTTTCATAGGGGTCTAGTCTGGGAAATTCTTACACATCAGGAGATGGCTCCGAGCTGGATTTCCACAAAAAGAACATCCATGCAAAGGACAAGTCTGCGGAGCTCTGTGCCCATCAGCCACAGGAAGAGACTGCCTCCCGACAGCCAGCAGCATTTACAAGTGACCTCCTAAGGCCTTCGCCAAACTATAGGGGCACCTCTGGGTTTTCTGTTTCCCTCACTTTTCTGACCCTTTTCTTAAAAAAAAATGCACAGTTCTTCATAGACTGCCACAGTGGAAGGAAAATAGGCCTTCAATTTTTAGACCTCAATTTGCAAAAAACTTGGAGCTTTTTTTTTTTTTAATTAAAGCACCACATAATTTAAAATTTTTACACGTTCTAATTATTCAGTTCCAAAACACCAAACTTGCTGCACAGGGTCCCCATGGAAAGGCCCCCTCTCAGCAGGACAGCCACAGATTCCCCCATGAAAGGGCAGCAAGGTGCCCTCCTCCCTTCTCTTCTGCCTGGGTGGCCACCACGTTTTTAAATCCATGCACCCTACTAAGTTTCTAGGGTACAATTCGTGGACCCTTCCCTTTCCCATCCCAGCAGGTGGTTAAGGGCCCGCTGGCCTGCAAAGTGCTGGAAGCAGGGCTGGGCTAGCCGGCCAGAGTAAGGGTTGTGGAGTCCCAGCAGGTGAAATCACCAGGCAGGATAAATCCCTTGGACTTCCAGCAGGCACTAGGCTGCTTGGGAAAACCGTGCAGGTCTGAGTTTTATCCGAAGGGGTAAAGCGGTAAAGGCCTTGACCCCAAAAGCGAGGCTTTTCTGAGACCACCAGGTTAGGGGACTCAGACTGTACTAACAGAAAGGGTGGAATACGTGGTTCCCTGCTCCACCCTCTGCCACCGAGCCCCAGTTCCCTTACACGTGGTCCGCACCCCTCTGCTCCGCTCACTGGATGCTGATTGATGGGGACCCAGGAACCCACGAAATGGGCGTTCCCAGTCGCAATGGCGACCCCTGAGAGCACAACTGCGACCCCCGCCCCGGAGAGCTCACGGTGCGCCCCGCCCCCACACCCAATTCCGGGAGAGGCCCGCTGGCCTCGCTACTGCCACCAGGTGAAACACAATGAGGAGCAAATTAACCCCACAGAGACAATCCAAGCTTTTTATCAGCTGATCTGTCTATAATTTAGGGATAAAACTATGACTACAGAAAGGAAAGATGACCTGACCTCGGACGGCCATGATATTATATACAAACCAGAGAAAACTGGTTACAATGAACCTTTTCTTTTCTTGGAAAAGGTAAAGCTGGTTCTTTTGCATATGCAATTGAAAACAATTACCTTGTTACAAAGGCCTGCCTAGGGCAAAGCTTGAAGTTAAGCCTTTCTATGGGTTTGAAAGACTTCCCTTGTGGCTCAGATGGCAAAGTGTCTACCTACAATGCTGGAGACCTGGGTTCAATCCCTGGTTTGGGAAGATCTCCTGGAGTAAAGGCAACCCACTCCAATAATCTTGCCCTCCCCCAGCAAAAAAAGGGGGTTTTAAAAGAAACATTTTAAATCTCAGGCGGAAAACTAGATCTCTGTCTGTCTGTCTGGATTTATGTATGTCTTAGTGTGAGTCTTCTGTTTTTTTGATAATATTGCTGAAGTTATGAGTTCTTATTTAAATGGTCTAAAGAAAAGGAAGCCCTTACAAATCAAACAGTTGTAAATACAAGAAAAAATTGACCTAAATGAATGCCAGATTCACGTGAACTAGGAAATAGTCAATATTAAATATCTAGTATTTTTTTTTCACTACTCTACTATAGACATGTCTAAGAGTCGTTAACGTTAAGCACAAAATTTTCATAGTGCCTAGGTTTATTATAAGTTAAAAATTGTTATATCTGTCATAAGATAGTCCACAAAGAAAGTACCTCTAAAAACAACAACAAAAAAACTCCTAAAAATGTAAATGTGATATGAGCCTTTAGATAAACTATTAACAATACTTATACTCTAAAATATCTGTCTATAATAGTCTTGATTGAAGGCAGAGGAGAAGGGGACGACAGAGGACAAGATGGTTGGATGTCATCACTGACTCGATGGACATGAGTTTGAGCCAGCTCTAAGAGTTGGTGATGGACAGAGAGGGCTGGTGTGCTGCAGTCCACAAAGAATTGGACATGACTGAGTGACTGAACTGAACTGAACTGATAGATGATATACAATATTATGTAAATTACAGGTATACAGTATAATGATTCACAATTTTTAAAGGCTATATTCCATTTATAGTTATTATAAAATATTGGCTATATTTCCTGTATTGTACAATACATTCTTGTAATTTATTTTATATATAATAGTTTGTTCCTCTTAATCTTCTACCCCTATATTGCCCCTCCCCCTTTCCTTCACGTTTCTAGTAACCACTAGTTTGTTTTCAGTATCTGAGTCTGTTTCTTTTTTGTTATATTCACAATCCTGTTGTATTGTTTAGATTCTATATAAATGATATCATACAGTATTTGTCTTGCCCTGACTTATTTCACTTGGTATAATACCCTCTTTTTATGGCATAGTAATATTCCATTATGTGTGTGTGTATACACAGACACACACACATCTTCATCCATTCATCTGTTGATAGACACTTAGTCTGTTTCCTTATCTTGGCAATTGTAAATAATGTTGCTATGAACATTGGGGTGCACGTCTCTTTGAATGAGTGTTTTGGCTGGAAGCTTTTAAATATACAGATCTCAAAGGCACAGAGCATGAGGCAGAGATCTGAATTTTAAATTCCCTACATGGTTTATGGATTAGTATGTGTGAACTGCCCATTTAAAGGCTTTTCTTGCCTTCTAAATTAATTACCACAAAACAACACAATATAAAACACTTTACCCACTAACAAAAATTTTATGTAGAGAAGTTAAGGTTAACACAAAGCCATAAAAAAGAATTAAGGTCTTACCCTTGAGGCTCTTGGACAGTCTTGTTCTCTAGTTTTTGTTCACATTCTTTTATCATGGAAGTTAAAATAACCTGACTTAAAAATTGACTTTAGTGAAATATAGGTAGCACAGTAAAATTAAAGCTTTTAATTCAGTATTTAATATTGTCATAAGCTAATGTGTTAATTAAAAGAGGAAACTTTCGGCAGTTACTTTGTTAAAGGCTTGCCTCTTGTTTGTTCTATTCTACAGATAGCTTTCATCTTCAATGCAAAAGTCCTGAACAAAATACTAGCAAGTTGAATCTACCTTCATATATTAATAAAAGGAATTATGCATCATAACTAAGTGGGATTTTTTACAGGAGTTCAAAGGTTGTTTTAGCATATAAAAACCCACTGATATCAAATATTGTGAGAGAATAAAAAACCATAACTATGTAATCATATCAACTGACTCAGAAAAATATATTTAACAATATCCAACCACCCCTCATGATAAAAATACTCAACCAACCAGCAGTAAAAACAAATTCCCTCCGGTTGGTAAAGGGCAACTATAAAATGTACAAAGCACAATATGGAAAAAGCTAAAAAGAGGGAAAAAAAGCAATTCCCAATCATAATTTTAACATGTCTTTCATAGCTGATAGAACAAGTAGATCACAAAAAGTTAATACAAATATAACAGAAATGTTTCATAGCTGATAGAACAAGTAGATCACAAAAAGTTAATACAAATAAAAGAGAACCGTTTCATAGCTGATAGAACAAGTAGATCACAAAAAGTTAATACAAACATAAGAGAACCGTCTCATAAAATTAACTCTCTTTACCTCATGAAGCAAAAATCCATGGATCAATAAAGAAATAATGGAAATGAGAATCTAATTTGAACTAAATGATAACAAAGCTACAATGGAGCAAAAGGGATGTGGCTAAAGGAACACTGAGAGCCTTAAATTTATGTATCAGAAAAGAAGAAAAGTTAACGAGTGAAAAAATCCAAGCTTCCTCCTCAAGGAGTTAGAAAAACAGGAAAAAAAAAAAAAATCAAACCTAAACAAAGCAGAAGGAAAGAAAGATGAAAATAGTAGTCAAACTAAAAAACAGAGAAAAATCAACAGTCAAAAGTTCAATATTTGAAAAGGTAAATAAAATTCATAACCCCTAACAAAAGGATTTTAAAAAGAAAGCAAAAAACAAATTAATATCAGAAGTAAAAGATATAGCAATATAGAGCCTACAACAAGGAAAAGGGAAAAAAATACAGTAAAAGTATTAGAAAATAATTATTTACTATAATAATGGTGACTTTCCTGCATTGGAAACTTATTTAAAAAATCCAGAGACATTTTATTAGTAGAATTAATAATAAGTTTCTCAGGTTAGCCAGACATAAATTCAACATATAGTTATATACATTTCTATACACCGATAACAAAGGGTTAAAAAACATATAATCCTAAAAAAAGTTAGCATTATAATATTATAAATATAAGGTGACAGTTTTTTTCAAACGAAATTATAAAACTTTATTGAAAGACATTCAGTTCAGTTCAGTTCAGTCAGTCGCTCAGTTGTGTCCGACTCTTTGCAACCCCATGAATTGCAGCACACCAGGCCTCCCTGTCCAGCACCAACTCCCGGAGTTTACTCAAACCCATGTCCATCGAGTCAGTGATGCCATCCAGCCATCTCATCCTCTGTCGTCCCCTTCTTCTCCCACCCCCAATCCCTCCCAGCATCAGGGTCATTTCCAATGAGTCAACTCTTTGCATCAGGTGGCCAAAGTATTGGAGTTTCAGCTTCAGCATCAGTCCTTCCAATGAACACCCAGCACTGATCTCCTTTAGGATGGACTGGCTGGATCTCCTTGCAGTCCAAGGGACGCTCAAGAGTCTTCTCCAACACCATAGTTCAAAAGCATCAATTCTTCGGCGCTCAGATTTCTTCACAGTCCAACTCTTACATCCATACATGATCACTGGAAAAACCATAGCCTTGACTAGACGGACCTTTGTTGGCAAAGTAATGTCTCTGCTTTTTAATATGCTATCTAGTGGTTATAACTTTCCTTCCAAGGAGTGTCTTTTAATTTCATGGCTGCAATCACCATCTGCAGTGATTTCGGAGCCCCCCAAAAATAAAGTCTGACACTGTTTCCACTGTTTCCCCATCTATGTCCCATGAAGTGATGGGATCAGATGCCATGATCTTAGTTTTCTGAATGTTGAGCTTTAAGCCAACTTTTTCACTCTCCTCTTCCACTTTCATCAAGAGGCTTTTTAGTTCCTCTTCACTTTCTGCCATAAGGGTGGTGTCATCTGCATATCTGAGGTGATTGATATTTCTCGCAGCAATCTTGATTCCAGCTTGTGCTTCTTCCAGCCCAGTGTTTCTCATGATGTGCTCTGCACAGAAGTTAAATAAGCAGGGTGACAATATACAGCCTTGATGTACTCCTTTTCCTATTTGGAACCAGTCTGTTGTTCCATGTCCAGTTCTAACTGTTGCTTCCTGACCTGCATACAGGTTTGACATTAAAGGAGATCTAAATAAATGTAAGATACAGTATGTTCTGGATGCATGTGTGCATGCTCAGTTGCTAAGTTGTGTCTGACTGGTTTTGACCCCATGGACTGTCCATGGGATTTTCTCGATAATACTAGAGCGGGTTTCTATTTCCTTCTCCAGGGTATCTTCCTGACCCAGGGACGGAACCTGTGTCTCTTGCACCTTCTGCATTGGCAGGTGGATTTTTTTTTTTTTTACCACTGAGTCTTCTGGGAAGCCCCATGTTCTAGATAGAAGACTCAAAATTATGAAGTTGATGTCTCTTCCAATTAATTTATAGAATCAATTAAACTTCATCAGAATCTGAACAAGATCATTCTTGGAACTTTGTTTAATGCTAAAATTTACATAAAAATGATAAGGGTTATGAAGAGTTCTAAAAAAAGGACAGGATGCTGAACCTGCCCTGTTAGATTTCAGAACTTTTTAACAAGCAACTGGAATAAAGATAGTTCGCTACAATGATACAGTTCATATCAATGTTATAATAAACAAGGAGATCAGCAGAAAAGAATGCTCTCTAGTAGCAGACACAGGCATACAAGGAAACATCAGATATGATCAAAGTGGCACTGCCAATCACTATAGACATAATGAACTGTTCCATAAACAATAATGGGACAGTCGGTCATCTGTATAGAAAAAAACATAATTTACACACTACCTTACATCATACATAAAAACTAATTTTAGATGGATTATGAATTTAATTGTAAAAATACAATTTTAAACATTTTAAGAAGAAAGTATAGGAGATCATGTCTTAGAAAGATTTAATCAATCTATTAAAACTAAAAATCAGTGTTCAAATAGGCCAAAAATATTTTTAAAAAATTGGGAAAAGATATTCATAAAATACAAAACGAACAGAATACTGGTATTCCAATTATATAACAAACATCAAAGAAATAATAGGAAAAAATATAATCCAAAGTGAGAAAAATGGGCAAAATACCTAAAAAGGCTTTGATGTTAGTAAGCACATAAAGAATTCCAAATTTGAAAACAATCAAGGAAATGCAATGAAAACCATCATGAGATACCACTTTATATCTACCGAGTTTAAAGAAGTCCAAAAACACTGAGCACTGACAAAGATACGGAGGAAAAGGTTACATACTCCGGTGTGTCTGTTCAGTACAGCGCTTTGATCACCAGTGAGCTCAGAGACAGAAGCTTTGCTGGCCGAGTGTGACGGCGGATACGCTGTACACTGTGTGAGAGCTGAGTGAACATGGACTACTGGGAAGAAAAAGAGGTGTGGTGAAGGGATAACGGGAAGACTTTGGTTTTGTTTTGTCTCGTTTAGGATGGGAGAGTCAAACATGGTAATAGGCTAAAGAAAAGCTGATAGAAAGACAGACTGATGACACAAAATACGAAATAAATGATAAAACAGGGACGGAACCAGTGTCTTCCATCCTGAGGACACAGGAAGATAAACAGAATGAGAAGCGTTATGAGGAAATGGAGACAGAAAATAGAAATTTTGCTTTTAAGAAAGCTGATGGTCTAAGATAATACTAAGATGTACAGTATTTTACAGATAAAAAGCATTTCACATACATTTCTTGCTAAATTCTAGACAGTATGTTATGCCTACTTTAGAGAACTGAGCAGAGAGATGCAAAAGGAGCTGCTTAAGATCTCATCACTAGTTAATAAATCCATAAAATGACACTGAACTAGATTTGAAAAAATTAAGCACAGCATATCATAATCAGGCCTCACACTAAGAGGAATGAAAGTCTGTATAGGAGATAATGAACTTCCCAGGTGGTGCTAGTGGTAAAGAAACCGCCTGCCAATTCAGGAGACATGGAGACACGGTTGGATCCCGGGGTTGGGAAGATCCCCTGGAGGTGGGCACGGCAACCCCCTCCAGTGTTCTTGCCTGGAGAATCCCATGGACAGGGGAGCCTGGAGGGCTACAGTCCATGGGGTTGCAAAGAGTCGGACATGACTGAAGCAACTTACCACGCAGGCATGCACACATAGGAGATATTAAAACACGTGAACACGGCACTGATAAACACAATGGCTTAGTCATGACAGTAGCTTACTTCGTGCTCTGGAGAAAGATGTTCCATGTTGATTCGTAAACATCTGAGACCAGGTAAAAAGTGATTAACCATTAAATCCTCTGGAATGACTGGAGAGAAGGTAGTTAGGGACATTTACAAAAACCAAACTGGTATATCCAACAGAACAACAGAAGCAGATTTCTTAAATGATGACTATAGTATATTGATCACTTAGAGCCAACAGGCTTCCCTCAAGCACCATCCTTATCTGTTGAGTTAGTTACTTGTCAAGAGTCAACTGTGTTTATTGTCACAAATTGCTTCATGTCAGAAGCATTCATTATTCTAACAGCACGTAGTTTAATAATATGGTATATAGACATATGAAATAATAAGGGTGAAAATGAAATAATGAAATTTAATTGGATGTTTAAATGAGGATAAAAAGAAAATTAATATTTCCATGATAACTAAGTTGAAAGTCCAGTTGCTTAAAACATTGCTGTTTAAAATATTATGCATGCTAAAATACAAAGAAAAATACAAAAATCTAGAAAAATTCAGTATTCATTATCAGAAATGTTTCTGGATTCTCTTTAAACAAACTTAAGCTGAAATTCATAGACAATTGTATTACAAATGTGATTATTCTAAGAAGGCCGATGTTTAAAACTCTAATCAACAGATTCATAAAAGAAATGCCTTAACTCTGTATCAAAAGATTGGTAAAGTAAGTTACATTTATGTGTTTTAAGTTAAAAGAAGTTACCTTAGGTACATATCATTTTCTTGATTTCTTCTGGTCCTGACTGAATTGGGCGAGAGAGGTTTTGCTGTAATAAGTTTAGTACTACCTATATTTCTTAGTCATATGAGTTTTAGTTGATCATATGACATTGAAAGGAGTCAGGAAAGCAGATGCATTTCTCAAGAAAACAATTCACCCTGTTCATTCACATTACTTAAAGACACTTTCTCACCTATCATAGTTATGAGCCATTTAAAAATAGTTCTTATTTAATATTATACCATATTAATATTAAAGTGAGAAGTGCCAGTAAATGACTTCCCCTATTAAAGATGAGGTGATTTTTCTGAACTAAATTATAATAAACTTTATTAAGTAAAAAAATCCATATAACTACTGCCTTGAAAATACAGTTATTTTCAAGAGAGAGAGGAATAAAGCCTCCTTTCTATCTACTCACTGTTTGGTCCTCTTCCCCATGAAATCCCACATTCTTAGGAGTTGGAAACTTATAGATCATTTAGTCCTATCTGATGTTAGAAACCACCTCTACCTCATCCATGAATGATGGTCATAAGGCCTCTGACTGCTAACAGTGACAGGATGTTCAGTTTCATAGAAGAGGTCATTGTACTTTTAGTTAATTCAGAGAGATCTTCTCAGACCACAGGCCTCTCTGTTTGTCAGCGTTTGCTCTGCACCTTAGTTGCACAAATGGGCCTAAGTTTTTTCCTACATAACAACCTTTAAAATAATTTTCGAATTATCTTTTCATCCCTAAACCATTTCTTTTCTAAGTCAAATATTTCTAGACTCCTTCAAACTTTATATTAAACATCATTTTTTGATGTAACACCTTGCCAAACCTATTAAAATATGATGTTGTGTTCTATCAGCTCAGAATGCAATGGAACAGCAGGACATAGACAATGTGATTTTCTTAGTGGCCATAACCACCCTATTGACACAAGTACAAGTTCTGACTCATGTAGAACTACTTGTACAGGATCTGTTGTTAAGATGAGTCTTCCCCTTACTGTGCAGGTATAAAGACTTTTCACTGTATTTTCTCTTAGTAGTATTCTGCACATAACTAAATATACAGTAACACTCCTTCTATACAGACGCCTGTGCTTTTCAGAAAGCACTGCCGTGTCCACCTGGAAAACTAGGCTTACAGAGCTAAAATTTTTGATCTTTCTTTTTTTGACTTTCTCATTTTCTCTGAGGCATATTCCTTTTGAAACTATAAGAAAATATAAGATTACACGTAACTTTTCACTGCAGTTTGTAAACATTTACTTTCGCAAAGTTTAGGGAAAAGGTATAAACATGTCCACGTTTTCTTTCTTTGATATGCCACACTCTGACATGCCATTATTGCTTTCTCATAAGGGTCCTGTCACTTCTCCATTACTAACCAGTCCTTCCTTGCAAATTCACAATCATCACTTCCTCTTTTTGCTTCCTCTATCTTCTCTAAGTTGAAAATGCCAACAAGATAAAATAGGAATGATAGTAAGTTCTGCTTTTAGTGGAATTAAACTTACAGAAAATATATGGTTAGTTGAGGCAAAATTATCAAAATATGGTATCTCTGCCTATTTTATAATCTATATTATAAAAAAGTAGCTTATATCAGCCACGTGACTAGGCAATTTGCAGCAGAGTCCCAAAATGAAATGCCCTCAACCATGCATCGAGCTTCAAGTGTTAACATTTTGAAAAGGACAAGCAGTTCCTTAACACATGGTTCTACATTTCTACTTTCCCTACCATCATTTTTTCTGTCCCAGCTATAATTCTCTGATTATGCTGTGTGGCACATACTTTCACAGTTCTATTCAAGTGTTTAGTGTTCACACCTTTTTCAACCTCTTATTTCCCCTTTCCAGGGCTATTCCGCTTTTAATGGGAAAGCCTGAAAGCTGGAGTTTGTTCTGCCCATCATTATCTTTACTTCCTTCTTAGTTTTATTTCATTTTTATTTCTTAGCTTTATTTTACTAGGTCTAGGATAGTAAAGAGAACATTTAACAGGATAGCTAAAGTTCATTGTTGTAGTCACAATTTTGCTTTTAACTATTAAAAAACAGAAGTCACTAATGTCTTCAAGTTTTAGTTTAATCATTTATAGAAAGTAGTGAGTGACATGGGTTAGATGATCTCTGAGCTTTCCTCCAGTTCTGCTATCAATGCAAATGATTAACCTGGGTGGCCCTGTATTTTTTTTCAATGAGTGATATGTCTCCAAGAGATATTCATAGGATCATAAAGGTGGTTAAACATTCATTAAAAGTGAATGCCAGGACATAGACAAGGCTTCCTTTTGATTAACAGAGAAGCCTCAGCTGTAGCTCATTTGTGGCTTAAGTCATACAGCTGATAACACAGATAAAATTTTAGTCAGTGTTTTCAAAATTATAGAACATATAAAAATAGTTATCAAGTTATCTTTTAAAATTAAGGGATGAGTAGAATGAAGACTGGGGCAAGTCAAATCAAATTTTTAAACTTCTACTCTACTTCTTAGTTAACTGAAGAAAAAATTATACTTTTCAATCTTTAACAACTGAGGTTCACTGCAAAACTGATCCTTAAATATAGATACACATAATAAAGCAAGGATACAACAACAGGCAGTGCACTGTAGGCTTCATAGAGATGGGTAGCAATATCCAGTCTTTTAGAATCCACAATTTGTAAGTTGTTCACCAAGGCTAACTTATGTAGATGTGGTATAACAACTGAAAAGAGAAAAAGAAATTATTAATTTTAACCTAAAATGTGCTTTATCCATTTAAAAAAATAATATTTTACTTTATAAAATTTTATTTTAATTTTGGATGATTTCAAAAGATCACCCACATCCTATACTTGCTTTTTCTTACTAGGGACGAAAGCATGTTTTTTCAGAATAAAGAATGATCTAGAATTTGGGAGAAATAGATTACAGCATGCTATTATAACCTAATTGTGAGGATGTACACAGGTCCTTTGGCTTCATTGCAATTCAGTTTCCTAATCTGAAAAATGAAAACCAAATAAATAAATGTAAACATCCTACCTCTTGTGTTATTATTATAAAGTTTATATAAATCAGGTATTACTGTTGCTATTAAAAGATAAATACAGAATACTTATTCTCTTTCAATATCAAATTATTTCACTACTTCATGAAAATATTACTGGCTCTAGTTTCTCAAGTTCATAGCAAAGACCAATGTCAAATAGTCCAGATGGCTGAGTTTTCAAGTCACTCAATGGGCTCAGAATCTGATATGTCAGTGAACAGCATAAAATTTCAAAAATACAGACAACACACTATTAAAATAAAAGCGATGGCCCAAGAAACAATAACCACTTAAGTAACGTTGAGCACCCCTACTGCCTAAGATCATATCTCTAAATACCATTTCCCACTAAAACCAGGGTTCCTTGGAGAAATGGCTCCAGGGTAAATGATTATCAAGTTGTTGATCACAGGGTCCCTTTCTCATCCCTGCTTGACTGGGGGACTCAAAACATGGTTCATAAGCACATATTCTGACCAACTGCAGTGACTTCTTTCACATTTACATTGAATTTGCATATGTTAAAGCCACAATCTCCTTATCAAAAAACCTTCTTTCTCAATAGATCAGAACTATAATTATAATCTTTAGGCTTACCTTAGTAAATGTAAAAAAAAAAAAAAAACCCACAAAAACTTCAGACAACAATGGCCATTTTTAGGGGACTTTTTGACTTGTCAAAATTGGTAACAACATACTGAAGAGCTGTTCTAAAAACATAAGTATAAGACAAAAACTTCAAATATTCATTGAATTCCTAATGAATTCACTGAAACTTTGATTCATTAACTGGCATGCTGAGGCCTCAACAAATGGTGGCTCTGAGACAGTCTCTCAAAGATTCTTTATTTCATTTCTGCCCAAACTTACCTTCCTTGCACTTGTTTATCTGTAAAAGCGTGGCCTCTCTATTCATTCTGCTCATTCTCTGTTATTTCTTATTCAAGCAATCCTTTCCTCAACGTTTTTCTCAGAAACTCAACAACCACACTACACAATATCCCCTTAAAACTGCTCAACTAGAAAACAAACCTAAACAAGTTTCTTTATAGTCTACTGACAGTTAAAGGCAATCATTTAGGATCTTCCTAAATCTCAGAAAATAGACATTTATTACAGAATTCAACATTTCATTATGTAAGTATTGTCCTGGGTTACCACATCTGTACCAATTAATTCACTCGACTGTTAACCCCTCAGATGGAGATAAATGGTTAAAAGATTTAATAACCCAAATGTGAGTATTTCTACAAATGAACTTCAGTGGGCAAGGAAAATAGGAAACACACAACATAAGGCCACTTCTGGAGCCTTTCACTTAAAGATTCAAAACTGCAAACAAAGTAAAGATAAATCAATAGGAAAGTTTTTAAAAACAGATTTTAGTAAAGTTCCAAAATATATTCTGGGGTAGATCCACAGCAAAAATGAAGGCAATCATGTCTTCTCTTTTTATAAAACGGCTGAGATCTAAAATAAGGAACTTAAAAAACAAAAAACAGAACTGATTTGAAATGTAAGACTGCTATGTTAGAAAATCTCTGAAGTATGACTGAACATTTTCAGAGAGCCTTATAAAGTTAAAAATGTGTAAAACAAACAAAATTGTATCATAGTCTGAAAAATATTCCCTAGTGGCTCAGATAGTAAAGAGTCTGCCCGCAATGTGGGACACCTGAGTTCAATCCCTGGGTCTGGAAGATCCTCTGGAGAAGGAAATGGCAACCCATTCCAGTATTCTTGCCTGGAAAATCCCATGGACGGAGGAGCTGGCAGGCTACAACCCATAGGGTTGCAAAGAGTTGGACACGACTGAGAGACTTCACTCACTCACTGAAAAAACCAAATGGCCCCTGAGATAAAAATCAAAACCTAAAGGTCCTGTGACAACCAAGAGTTGGGAAAGAAAAAGGGCCACTGGATGAACTGATGTCTTCTATTCTCTAAGAAATAGAGGGGGGAAAGTTCAAAAATATCACTCCAAGAAACAGCAGTTACTATCCTGCAATTCTCTGATCTTTCTCTAATTCCTAACAGTAATTCTCTATAAATACAGATAGCTAACAATATAGCATCCTTGTCAATATGGGTTCTACTTTGTCTACCATTCATCTTATTAATATAGGACATTAAGTTCCTTGGGGTAAAGTTTTAAAGCAAAAGAGAAGCCAACTGACTGAGTAGTAAATACAGAAGAAAAAAAACTTTTTTTGTCTTTAAAAAAAAAAAAAGGTCTAGTGCCAGAATGTGAAGGAAGACTGTATAAAACACACTTGTCAATCAATATACAGTTAACTTGTAGAAGGCTTCAGGGATAATGGTTTACTACACCTATTCAAGCATTGGAAACTTCTATTATCAATCCTTTCTCTAGCCAAACCTGTTATTTTGGGATCATTTGTGAAAAGAAAGTTTCTTTTTCTATGTAATGTGTTAGTCTTTCTCTTGAATGTACATAAAAAGGTTCGATTGTGTTCTCAACAATGTGGCACCCACCAAAGGTCCACTGACTATTTAGCCTATTCCTTGATTCAATAGCTAAGACCTGCTTCAGGGCAATTACACCCTCAATAAAGTCAGGCAAAGCTCCTGCAAAGGGTCATCTGTATATCTGATGTTACTACGATGAGGAACTAACCTTCAGTTCAGTTCAGTCCAGTCGCTCAGTTGTGTCCGATGCTTTGCAATCCCATGATTCGCAGCATGCCAGGCCTCCCTGTCCATCACAAACTCCCAGAGTTTACTCAAATTCATGTCCATCGAGTCGGTGATGCCACCCAGCCATCTCATCCTCTTTCGTCCCCTTCTCCTCCCGCCCCCAATCCCTCCCAGCATCAGGGTCTTTTCCAATGAGTCAGCTCTTCGCATCAGGTGGCCAAAGTATTGGAGTTTCAGCCTCAGCATCAGTCCTTCCAATGAACACCCAGGACTGATCTCCTTTAGGATGGACTGTTTGGATCTCCTCGCAGTCCAAGGGACTCTCAACAGTCTTCTCCAACACCACAGCTCAAAAGCATCAATTCTTCGGCACTCAGCTTTCTTCACAGTCCAACTCTCACATCCATACATGATCACTGGAAAAACCATAGCCTTGACTAGACGGACCTTTGTTGACAAAGTAATGTCTCTGCTTTTTAATATGCTATCTAGGTTGGTCATAACTTTCCTTCCAAGGAGTAAGTGTCTTTTAATTTCATGGCTGCAATCACCATCTGCAGTGATTTTGGAGTCCCCAGAAATAAAGTCTGATGCTCTTTCCAATGTCTCCCCATCTGTTTCCCATGAGGTGATGGGACCAGATGCCATGATCTTAGTTTTCTGAATGTTGAGCTTTAAGCCAACTTTTTCACTCTCCTCTTCCACTTTCATCAAGAGGCTTTTTAGTTCCTCTTCACTTTCTGCCATAAGGGTGGTGTCATCTCCATATCTGAGGTGATTGATATTTCTCCTGGCAATCTTGATTCCAGCTTGTGCTTCTTCCAGCCCAGCGTTTCTCATGATGTACTCTGCATGGAAGTTAAATAAGCAGGGTGACAATATACAGCCTTGATGTACTCCTTTTCCTATTTGGAACCAGTCTGTTGTTCCATGTCCAGTTCTAACTGTTGCTTCCTGACCTGCATACAGGTTTCTCAAGAGGCAGGTCAGGTGGTCTGGTATGCCCATCTCTTTCAGAATTTTCCACAGTTTATTGTGATCCATGCAGTTGAAGGCTTTGGCATAGTCAATAAAGCAGAAATAGATGTTTTTCTGGAACTCTCTTGCTTTTTCGATGATCCAGCGGATATTGGCAACTTGATCTCTGGTTCCTCTGCCTTTTCTAAAAGCAGCTTGAATATCTGGAAGTTCACAGTTCACGTATTGCTGAAGCCTGGCTTGGAGAATTAACCCTACTGCTAACTAAATTACTAAACTTTTTCTGTTAACTAATTGTGAAATATGCGAAATATTATGATTTCCTCCTCATGTTACCAACACTATTTCCCATTGAGAAACAATCTTGTGATTGTGTTTTTGTAGTTCCATAAGTGTTCATGCCCTTTTGGACACTGCAGTTCAAATCCTGACAATATTTTTGGTGATAATTCTTATAAACTGACTTAGGAAACCAAGCCTGTTATCCTTTCAAGAGCATGTCAAATGGCTAAAAATAAAAGGACTAAGATGTAGCAGTGATAACTGTCATGCTTTTGGTGTAATAATTACTGGATGCTTTGATACCACTCAGAAATTGCTATCATAAAGGTTGAGGCTCACTATAGAAGTGAAACTATAGAAACTGGAGAAAATGCTTTAGCAGATCATTATGCAGATTATTTAGCAGATTGACAAGCTGTGACTTAAAATTGTTGAATGGCATGCTAAGTAGAAGAAATGTACCTCTTTCATAACATGTCTAGAAACATATAAATTTCCTTAGAAATAAGAATTAAATAATAATCTCTACATATAAGGGGCACAGTTATTTTGAAATTAAGTTATTAAGAACTGTTTTAAAAATAACTTGAAATTATTTATGAGTTTTTTCATATGTCTACAGGATATAGTATAAGAAACCACTGAGTAATAGCAATAGTGATCAATCCTCAATAAGAAACTTGTTTCACTTTTAGCTTTCAAAGTATGAAAGACAAAGTGCAGAAGAGGCTTTAACACATGACATATCTACAGAGAAACTTATGGTTTTGCTTTTACATATCAATTTAGGAAAAAGAGTTAAAAAATGCAACTTACACTCATCTCGGAACCTTGGTTCTGCATTAGGCCCAATTCTACCAAATGTTTTTATGATCTCTTTATTCAGAGAATATTTGTCTTGATATTGAGGGTCTTCCAGGAAAGAAGCCAACTGCATTTTCACTCTTTCCAGCAACTTAAAATTGAATATTAAACAGTCAAATTGAGAGAAAGATACACACTAAACATGGTTTGCATCACTGGATTCAAATGACTTATATCAACATGAGTTGAAGTTTGAAATTAAATAAGTACTTCTTTAATCTTTCAGCTCAGAAAAGATCCTACATTTTTATGTTTACCAACTCTTTTTTTTTTTTTAACAGAAATATTCCCTGACAAACTGTAGAAAAGATCCCACAGTATTTAGGGGAAAAGATAAATGTATGATGATTTTGTGTCTAAGTTAGAATTCTTCAAACAGATCACAGTGTAAGTTACCCACTTATTCACCTTCTGAAAGCAATGAGTCATTAGTGACTTATATATTACTCATATTTCCCTAAAAGAAGTTTTTATTTTGGGATTAAGAACATGTTGAAATTCTGCCAAGACTGCAAGCTTTGCAGAATGATGTATTTTTTTATTTTGCTTCACCAGTGAAATATACATATATATGTAAGTGAAAAAACAGAAAACACTTTTTCCCACAGCTAACATAAGTTTAGTTTTTTGTTATAAAAAAATCTCTATGACAAAAATTTTACAAAACAGTCTATATATATATATATTTTTTTTTATTAAATGTCTATGAGATGGAAAATCTTGTTTTCCATTTAAGTGGCTAATATGTCCACAAATAATTGATTTTCTAATGTATAGCATTTGTCATTGTGCAAGGACATGTCCAATCTAATAATAGAGAATAACATTCTGATACTAATTTTGATAAGTGTCTAATAGTTAATGGTGCAGACAGAACCGAACAACTTTAGATCACACAAGTTTCTGAATCAAAATATACTTTGAGGGAGGAAGACTTTGGTAATCTCCTGAAGCAGGCATGAGAGAAGGTTGTCCCAGTGAAGTGGACTGCAAAAAGATGACACCAGTCTATGACATGACTTGCAGTTTGATATGAATGATAGTTACAAGAACATAGGTACCTCTAGCCTCCATTCCTGAAACTGAGGAAACCTGTTCCCTTCAAATCTGCACGTACTGACAACTGGGAATTTATGCAGACTATCCAGAAGTCTACTGAATAAGAGAAGTCTGTGAAACTAGATCTGCTGTGAAGGACTATTCAGTACTGCAATATCCAGACCAGCTCAGAATAGAACATCTGAGACCTGGCTTATACTAATTGAGAGATTACCTTAGCATGTGAAAAGATACTTTTGGTAGGCTATCATATTTTCAAACACTGAGATCCTCTCTGGCCCATAATTAACTAAGAAATAAAATGAATGTATATCCTCCCTGCCCCCAACCACAGGGTACGTGTATGGTCAGGTGCTTTCATCACCTCAGCAGTACATACAGATTAAATAAATTCCACTCATTTCCTACCTCTCTTTGGATAACTGTCTTCATAATCGTGCCAAAGGCTGGAATTGTAGCAATCCTGACAGAGCTGTTAGAATTAAAGAAGAAAAACACTTTACATTTTCTTTGAGACGAAAAACTCGTTATTATTAAAGTATATATCAACGTAAGTACAAGGTAAATATAGTGTATTAGTCACTAGCAATGACAAATTAAATAAAAAAAAAAGCAGAGCAAGAAGAATGCTCAAAAAGACAGACAGGATAACTTAAGGTTGTAGTCTGTGGAACTCACAATTCAGGATCATTGGACAAGGTAACAAGGGCCGGAGCAACCCGCTTATCAACTAATGCTTCACTCATGCCTCGAAGAGTCAGCTGTAAACCAGTCAACATGCAACAAAAAATGGTTTGGTAAACTGGAATGAGAACTGGGTTAGCTGTGACCGAGGATGGGCAGGCAGACTCACTGGCCTTTCTTGGTTTAGTCACCCACACGAGACATTAAAACATTAAGCCTCTGGTTCATGACACTATACTTACTGGTAACAACATGTTAGTGAGATTAGCAGAGCATCCCTTCTTGGCTTGGAAGAAATAGTCCATCAGCATGTTTTAAGTTTTGCAGATGTTTGTTGAGGACCAATACTACTAATAACTCTTTCAATATATGGGCCTTGTCATTAGGTTTACTGTGAAGGTTGACTTAAAAAAAAACAAAAACCCATACACGAATAGTAGTATGATAGTTTAAAATCAAGTAAGCATAATCCCATATTATTATTTCAAAGAGTTAAACCACTCTTCAGTGAATTTAAAAGCTGATGGTTCTTTCTTTATATATATCTATATATATATAAATTTTTATTTTTTTTTCATTTATTTTTATTAGTTGGAGGCTAATTACTTTACAATATTGTAGTGGTTTTTGCCATACATTGACATGAATCAGCTATGGATTTACATGTGTTCCCCATCCTGATCCCCCCTCCCACTGTCCTCCCCATCCCATCCCTCTGGGTCATCCTAGTGTACCAGCCCTGAGCACTTGCCTCATGCATCCAACCTGGATTGGCGATCTATTTCACACTTGATAATATATATGTTTCAATGCTATTCTCTCAGATCATCCCACCCTCGCCTTCTCCCATAGAGTCCAAAAGTCTGTTCTATACATCTGTGTCTCTTTTTCTGTCTTGCATATAGGGTTATTGTTACCATCTTTCTAAATTCCATGATGGTTATTTCGTAACAGGCACGTTTTGAAAGGGATGCCGAAGGTAAAAGGCAAGGACAACACTTACACTTCAGGGTCACTGGAGAGAGTTATGAGAGCAGGAACAACCCTCTGAGCTACCAGAGTTTCATTCACCCCCTTCACCAACAGCTGACTGGTCAGCACAGGGGGTAATCACAGGTGATGCATGGAAAGAACAAACAACAATGCCACGGGAAGAAGAAAGGAACAACCAAGAGAAAGAGAAAATACAAAAGCAAAACCAAAATTAGAAGCTAAGCCAATATTACTACTGCAGTGCTTAAAAAAGACAAAGAATGCTTAGGAGGAACATAAAGCTTCCACAGCCTAGCAGTCCCTGAAAACAGCTTGTCACCAATTCAATGGCAATTTGTACTACCAGTCACATAGTCTACACAATTTCCATATTCAATTAAAAGGCAATTTAAAATAAAGCTTTATTTTTTATTATTATTATATTTTTAAAGAAGCCAAAAAGATGACATACTGGCTTCTACGGTTAAATTTTTTAAATAAATCTGGTATAATTTTGTTTTGACCAACAAGGTACAAACTGGAATGCCTTTAAATCAAACTCAAATGGCTAGCAGCCACCACTAAATTGCTTTTGACTGTTCTAAAGCATGTAAATTTAAAAATCACATACAAAAATTCCCAGTCTTTCACATCACAGAGCTTTCTTTCTTGAGGTACAGAGACCTAAGACAGCCTAATGCAAAGGAGTTATTTCATGTGGGCATCAGACCTGGGTTCAGACTCTAGCTCTCCACTCGCTAGGCATGTGCCCTCACATATATTACACCATCCCTTGAAACTCAGTTTTCTCATCTGAAAATGGTGACTGTCATCTACCTTCAAGGATCGCTTCGCTACCAACTGCACATAATACACTTAAACACTGTGTCTGACAAAGGCTAGGCATTCTAGAAATGCAAGCAGAATTATTATGATGACTCAAAAAAGAAATTATTAATTAAAAAATGTTTCTGGTTGGTCAAAGGAGTTAATGCTTACAAAGAGATCATTTCTCTAAAAGCTCAAATTAAAAAAAAAATTTATAACCACAATTAGACCTATTTCTATAATCTAATCATAAAACAATTTTTTTAGCAGCCAACCATAAATCGCAGAACAAGAGGACAATATTAAGCTATATGCATTTTGTTTTTATAGAAATGACAGCATTTTATGAGCTTCAACAGAGAAGGGTAACACCCTAATCCTATAATCTCAATTTCAGAATGTAAATACAAATTATTAATCTTCAGTTCAGTTCAGTCACTCAGTCGTGTCTGACTCTTTGCGACCCCACGAATCGCAGCATGCCAGGCCTCCTTGTCCATCACCAACTCCCGGAGTTTACTCAAACCCATGTCCATCAAGTCGGTGATGCCATCCAGCCATCTCATCCTCTGTCGTCCCCTTCTCCTCCTGCCCCCAATCCCTCCCAGCAACACGGTCTTTTCCAATGAGTCAACTCTTTGCATCACGTGGCCAAAGTATTGGAGTTTCAGCTTCAGCATCAGTCCTTCCAATGAACACCCAGGACTGATCTCACCCAGGACTGATCTCACCCAGGACTGATCTCCTGTAGGATGGACTGGTTGGATCTCCTTGCAGTCCAAGGGACTCTCAACAGTCTTCTCCAACACCACAGCTCAAAAGCATCAATTCTTCGGCACTCAGCTTTCTTCACAGTCCAACTCTCACATCCATACATGACCACTGGAAAAACCATAGTCTTGACAAGATGGACCTTTGTTGGCAAAGTCTCTGCTTTTTAATATGCTATCTAGGTTGGTCATAACTTTCCTTCCAAGGAGTGTCTTTTAATTTCATGGCTGCAGTCACCATCTGCAGTGATTTTGGAGCCCCCAAAAATAAAGTCTGACACTGTTTCCACTGTCTCCCCATCTATTTCCCATGAGGTGATGGGACCAGATGCCATGATCTTAGTTTTCTGAACGTTGAGCTTTAAGCCAACTTTTTCACTCTCCTCTTCTACTTTCATCAAGAGGCTTTTTAGTTCTTTGCTTTCTGCCATAAGGGTGGTGTCATCTCCATATCCGAGGTGATTGATATTTCTCCTGGCAATCTTGATTCCAGCTTGTGCTTCTTCCAGCCCAGCGTTTCTCATGATGTACTCTGCATGGAAGTTAAATAAGCAGGGTGACAATATACAGCCTTGATGTACCCCTTTCCCGCTTTGGAACCAATCTGTTGTTCCATGTCCAGTTCTAACTGTTGCTTCTTGACCTGCATACAGATATCTCAGGAGGCAGGTCAGGTGGTCTGGTATTCCCATCTCTTGAAGAATTTTCCACAGATTGTTGTGATCCACACAGTCAAAGGCTTTGGCATAGTCAATAAAGCAGAAGTAGATATTTTTCTGGAATTTTCTTGCTTTTTCGATGATCCAGTGGATGCTGGCAATTTGATCTCTGGTTCCTCTGCCTTTTCTAAATCCAGCTTGAACATCTGGAAGTTCATGGTTCACGTACTGTTGACGCCTGGCTTGGAGAATTTTGAGCATTACTTTGCTAGTGAGATGAGTGCTGCTGTGCAGTAAACCAGGCAAATCAACTGGAATAGAAAAGGGAGCCCAGTGATCTGGCTTTCACTGGGACTCCTTTTCCAGTCTGGGGCCACTGAATTTTCTTCGAATTTGTACTTGATTTTATGCCTCCAGCTGTTTCAAAGAAGACATATCTCTATCTTTTACCTCATTCTTTTTTACAATGTATTGATTACAAAATACTAAAATATACAAAAAAAAAAAACAAAGAACAAAAAAATCTTAAGTAAAACGTCAAGAAGTTTGGTGTGTATACTAATCTTTATTTAGACTAAAAATATGTAGTCTATAAAGCCAATTTTAAAACTTTCAATAGCTTTTAAAAACTATAAGCTATTATTTTTACCCCAGTTGCACAAAAGAAGCTTTCAGGCTATCAAGAGGAGCATTAGATAATGAAAGCAAGGTCATTTCATCTTCTAAGAATCCAATCAACAGCTTTCGGTCTTCTTCCTACGGAGGAAAAAGACTGATGATGAATTTCCAAGCAATCAAGTAGAACTTAAAAACCATCATTTCGTATGTACAATTAGAAAAATTTATCAAATAAGGGGAATATATCCTAATTTGGAAGCATTTTAATTAAAGATATTTATTAGGCATATCTATGATCACAATGGTATGAGGACAAACACTATTCTTTTTTTTATGTTTTATTTTTTTATTTTTTCCATTTATTTTTACTAGTTGGAGGCTAATTACTTTACAATATTATAGTGGTTTTTGTCATACATTGACATGAATCAGCCATGGATTTACATGCATTCCCCATCCCGATCCCCCCTCCCACCTCCCTCTCCACCCAATTCCTCTGGTCTTCCGCATGGTGCACCCAGGCCCGAGCACTTTCAATTAAACCACGCCCTGGCTGGTGATCGCTGTTCAACCCTAGGTAATATATATGTTCGAATAATAATATATTACATATGCTGTTCTCTCGAAACATCCCACCCTCGCCTTCTCCCACAGAGTCCAAAAGTCTGTTCTGTACATCTGTGTTTCTTTTTCTGTTTTGCATATAGGGTTATCATTACCATCTTTCTAAATTCCATATATATGCATTAGTATACTGTATTGGTCTTTATCTTTCTGGCTTACTTCACTCTGGATAATGGACTCCATTTCATCCATCTCATTAGAAAGGATTCAAATGAATACTTATTAATGGCTGAGGAATATTCCATAGTGTATATGTACCACAGCTTCCTTATCCATTCGTCTGCTGATGGGCATCTAGGTTGCTTCCATGTCCTGGCTATTATAAACAGTCCTGTGATGAACATTGGGGTGCACATGTCTCTTTCAGATCTGGTTTCCTCAGTGTGTATGCCAGCGATGGGATCGCGGGTCATAGGCAGTTCATTTCCATTGTTTAAGAGAATCTCCACACTGTTCTCCATAAGCTGTACTAGTTTGCATTCCCACCGAAGCAGTATAGACGGTTCCCTTTTCTCCACACCCTCTCCAGCATTTATTGCTTGTAGACTTTTGGATAGCAGCCATCCTGACTGGCATGTAATGGTATCTCATTGTGGTTTTGATTTGCATTTCTCTGATAATGAGTGATGTTGAGCATCTTTTCATGTGACAAACACTATTCTTATTCATAGATTTTGACCTGAGCTGTCAAATATGGTAGTCACTCACCACATGTGGTAACTTACACTCAAACTAAAGAGAAGTAAAATCAAAGATTCAGTTCCTAAGCTGCACTAATTACAATTCAAGCTGTTTAACATCCATGTATGGTCACCTCACTGGACAACTCAGATACAGATTACTTGCATCACTGCAGAAAGTTTGATGAGATAGTTCTGGTTTAAAACACAAAACGGTATATATTTTTTTAATTAAAATTCATTTTAGCAGTTTTACTTCTCATTAATTTTGGCTCTAAATACTTAAATATAAGTCACTAAAACAGTTATCCTCCTAAGAGTAGAAATTGATATCTGAGTAATTATCAGTGGTGAGAAGTTGCACAATTGCTGAAATACAGACCATTGTGTCCTTAAAAAAAATAGTCACACCTTTGATTAAAAAATTACCTTTATTTTTAAGCTTTCTTTGACAAACCATTATTTTAATAATCAGAAAATATTTCTTTCTTTTTTTACACAGCACACTATTAAGAAATTTGTTAGAAAAAGCAAGTCTGCTCAATATTAAAGTTTAAAAAGATAACTGTACATTAAATTAGCCAGAATCTGTAAGGGAAAGAATCTGACATTCTATCATGGAATAAATATATAATAAATTAGAGTCAAATATTTTGTCTTTAGGGCTATATTATGTCAACAATAAATGGCTTCTATATATATCAGTATCAACGCTTCCTGGTGGCTTGGCGGTAAAGAATCCACCTGCCAATCAATGCAGGAGACGCAGGTTTGATCCCTGGGTCAGGAAGACCCCTCGAGAAGGAAACGGCAACCCACTCCAGTATTCTTGCCTGAAATATCTCATGGACAGAGGAGCCTGGCAGGCTATAGTCCATGGGGTCACAAAGAGTTGGACATGACTGAGTGACTAAAAAGGCACATACATCACTAGATCCATGAGGAAGACTGGATTACCATCTAACTTTTCCTACATGGTAGGTTAATTTAGAGTGAGGCAGAAATAAAGGACTGTCAAAAGTAATGTTCAGCATGAATAAAGGATGGACACAGCAGTTTTGTAATATGCTGGTTTGCTTAGTGAAGAACGGAAACACTGACAAGCCACCATCAGAGCTACAGTGGAACAGAAACCTCACTCATTTTTAGTTGCTTACTGTATCAGAGGATCCATAAAATTTGGAAAATAAACTGTAAATCTGAAAAAAACTTAACTGTGAAGCAACAGCTATAAAATATACTGCTAAATGAGCATGAACTCTTTGATTTGAAAATTTACTACAACACAATTTCTCAACTTTGAAATTTCAAAACAAGTAATACTGCTTACATACTTGATTCAAAATAGGCTTTGTTTGTCAAAGCAACAAGGACAGTTAATTTACCTTAATGGAAAATTTTGTTTAGTAAGAAAAACACTGGTGTGTGCTTCCTTAGGCACTGGCAATCTATGATAGCCACTCAGTTCTCATTTTGTAAATAGTAGCAAAGCTCTTATCTCTTTAGATATTTGGATTTCACACAGTTACTCAAAAAATATGTCTATATTGATTTATTCAATAAATCTATTCTGAGGGACTGCTATGAGACAAACCTTGTATTTCATACTTTATCAAGCCTTAAAATATGTATTTCATATTTATTATGCCTTAAAATACTATTTATGGTCAAAATCAACATACTTAGCATACTTACTGCCCAAGCTTAAAAATGAGAGAGGAAAATACTGACATCACCTTTGTTATCCTGCTGGAAGAGCTTCCAAAATTAAAGAGGAAAACGGTATTTGTGCTGTTGTGCCTGGTAATGTGCTAGGAGTTAATCGCCACAAATTTAAGGACAACAATGGATGCAATCTGTTAAGGTTACATGACTTAAAATATTCTAAACACAGAGATCCTGTGTGTATCTGTATTATGAGGTAGTCTGAGAAACTAGGGTAGAAAAGTTAAAAGAATACTGTACTACTTTAACTGAGTTGGAGCTTCTACTACAAGATATCTTATGATATTGTAGAACTACAGTTTAATATTATAAGAAGATTCAAATCTGACTTGGAAGAAGAGTGCAATAAATATGAACGGCTATACTTTGAATTCAAAAGGCAAAAAAAAGTTAGGATTAGTATGGAAAATTAGGGGAAAAAAGATCTTCCTCTTTGATTTTCCCATTCTAATCCTTTTTAAAACTTAATTTGGATTTATTTTATTGTTTTCCTATGATTACATTCAGATTAATTGGGGGGAGTGGTCAGAAATACTACATAGGAATTACTGTGTCATAATTTCTAAAATGCTTTATCTTGAGTCCATATTTTCAACTCACAGGTGGGACTGCCTCACACTTAAAAATGACTGATATGCCTTAATACACAACGTGTTAATTTAAAGCAATGCTAAGTAGAGTGAGGTGGTCTGCTATACTGGTGACCACCAATGAACCACCTCCTGGGTCAAGCTCTCATTCAGTTTCCTCTTTTTTCAATCGGGGTTGGACCTGTGACTTGCTTTAACCAACAGAATACAGTAGTAGTGATGTGCTAACTCCAAAGCCCAAGCTGTAGCCTAGCAAATTCTGTTTCTTGCAATTTTGGGAGCCCTAAGCTAGCACAGAATGAGCCTGGCTCTGCCACTCCACAGGACGTGCGGACAGAGAGAGGCCCTAAGACCGTGGGGACTGAAACCCAGCCACCCTTCCAGGAGCCTCACCAACCAACCAGGTGAACACAGCCACACAGCAAGAACAGTGGAAGAGACACCCAGCTGAGCACAGACCATGAGCAATAAAAGAGTTATAACAATCCTTCATGTTTCGGGATTACAAAATACTTCGCTAAAAATGATGAAACAGTATGTTACAGCATTTTGCAGTTTGCTTTAGCTAACACATGTGCTTTGTTTATTAATGAAAAAATTATCATGAAACACAAAGAAATTGCTACATAAGTACAACCCAACACTTTTAAACAAAATATCAAGAAGCACACAATCTCTAATTTTATTTGTTTAACAGAGACTCAAGAGACTATTATTAAAATATGCTTTCTACTATAAACTATTTATTGAATAAGAAGAATAAATAAATTTGCTTCTCGTTTATGGGTATTATTTTCACTTATAAACACATTAAAAGATATAACATTAGCTATCTTTCTAAATAGAAAGTGCTTTTACATTTTCCAACCAAAGAATTTTTCCCTTACCTGAATATAACACGTAAGGACTCCTGTTGCATAAACGGGGACAGTAGCTTTTGTGAGGACCCCATTTCCTGCTGAGGAATCTAAAAATCACAAAAATAATTTAAAATATCTGAGTATGCTTTAAATGTAAAGCAAAAAGTCATAGTACAAATTATATTTTAAATTACAATTGGTTACAAGGCTTACAAATAAATGTTATCATTACTTTAAAAATACTTTGATCAAAACATATATATCCACTGGTGGTTGTGAAAATGCAACTTAATACTTTTCAGAGCCATTAGCATACACAATTTTGATAGATGGGAAAAACTTTAATGACCAAAATGCGATGCTATACTGTTATTTGCATAGTCATAAATCAGAGCTCTCTTTAACACTTTCCCAACTGGCCATATAAGCATGTTGTATGAATTTTCAGGCTTTTAATTTGCAGTATTCAGTAAAACATCAAGGTACTCAGCTGAAAGGAGACACCTAGATATATATTTAACCTGCTTCTAGACATCGAGACACTACCTAGTTTCTACTATTAGCCTAGTTCCAGAGCTCTTCCTGTATCCTGTACGGGGGTTTTTTAGAAGCCAGACAGAAGCCTGACTATTTTCATGGAGTAGGGAGGTTAAATACAGCTTGGGGAAAGGGGAAAGCATCCAACCACAGCTGAGTGTCCTGTGACAACTTTAAGACATCAGATTTTCCTATGCAGCATGTGTAGATGATTTTTTAAAAACAGGTCCAGAGATGATATGGCAGTTGCTATTTATAGCACCAACAGCTCTCACTTACTGATGTTAGGCATTATTTGAAGCACTTTACATTTGCTTTTATGTACTCAAACTTTTAAAAATTACTTTTTTCTATTCTTATATGGTTTTAAATTCTTTTCAGAAAGTAGTACATACAGAATTCAGGTAAAAACATGTATTTAACTATCTTGAAAGTATTTTCACCAAAAAAGAATCTATTTTCATATCAATTAGTATTTGAGGTTTTTTTATTCTCTTGGCAAGAGTAATTTTACCTTTTGGGGACTACTGATGTTGGCTGAGTGTGACTATGGTAGCTGAGAGGTAAATCTGAGGCTACGAACATAAGCTTAAGTTGAATTCATACATATAGACTGAATATAATCACCTCATAACTAATAATTCTGAAAGCTATCATCATCAGAATGTATAATTAACTAAACAGATAATACCAATTTTTAATTCCAAGTAATCAAACCATTAGAAAGCTATATAACATAAACTTTAGGAAGCATTTGTAAAAAAAAAACCCAAACAACTCACTGACATTTTCAAACTTAAAAGGAATCATTTATTCACTCTCTAATTACCTCTGAGGATAGACAAAAATGGAGTTTTCCAGATGACTCAAATCAAATCACTAAGGTAAGACTGAGATAAGAATTACCTATATATCCAAAACAGCCAAATTAAAATACAAATCACGGGGACTATACATTTTTGTCCTTAATATTTTTCACAATTCATTCCTAGAAATTAGAAAAATACACAGGGACCTAAGATCCACACATAAAGGAGTTCTTGGTGCTATAACCAGACTTCTTAAGACAGTAATTGAAAACTATGAACAGAGGGGCTGGAGCTGTCCATTAAAGCCTGTAGTTTCTTAAAAATCACATGTTTCATTAAAAAAATATATGTATATCTTATATTCTATTCAGTTATACTTGTTTTAATTTTTAAAAGTTCTAAGTAACTAATTATGAATTATATGCTCTGTATTTTTTCCTTTTTAGTATTTCAATTGCACCACTTCAAACCTCCAAGGGTACAAGTAAGTACACAGTCTGAGAAGGTCAGGCTTAGGTCAATTTGATTACAGTGAAGGTAGATATTTACAATAAAACTGACGGAGATTAATCTTATTACTACTCCATGGAAAGGATATTAGATGTAGCAGTGCTGTAAACCCAAGAACTCCATAGTATAAATTTTCCTTTTCAACTGTACTTGTTAGTTTATTTATACAATTTGCTTATAATGAATAAAGTATTGTTCTGAAGTAAAGAGACTTAATTGTTTGTAGAAATTATAATGCACAAACTTACCAATATTTTCTTCAGACAGCCTTAAAATCTCCTGGAACGGAGGTTTTACCTAAGCAACCCGAAGAAAAGATCCAGAACGTCTCAGGTTCAACAGACCAATCAATGGTTAAATATAATGTTTCCTACCATTGCTACTACTACTTATTTTTAAAGATTTAAGTAGTCAAAAACACAACAGTTCTTAAAAGCCATAGGAAAAAAAGAAGTGTCAAGTTTCTGAAAACAACGTCTTATTAGAGATAAAATATTTAAAAAATCAATTTAGGTCAGCAAGTTTTCTGAAGGACCTTTAGATTCCTTCACTAAATTAAAATAATTTCCAAGGTGACTTTAAGTGTTTGAAATTACTACCTCCCAAAACCGAACCTGATGACAGAAAGGATACTTAGGCAGATAGTATATGATTAAAACTGTTGAAAGAAAATGTTCTGTATAAAAGGAATGAAAATGAAATTCCATTCATTTAGGATATTCAGTAAGTAAGATACTCATTATGTTATATCCATTGGCTTAGTCTTTAACTTTTTTAAAATTTGATTTTAAACAAGAAAGACAGAATTTAACATTAAAGTTTTAAGTTAGAGAAAATGCTTGTTTCAAGTTTTATTATTTAACATCACAGATTTCAGGCCTCTGAAGTCAGCCACTTAAGTGTTAAAGTGAATTCCTAATTGCTTTTGTAGGAAAAAGTAAAATAAATAACAGTTACTTCTTCCGGAGATGTCAAACAGGTTTTGCCAATAGTGATTCCCAGTAAAATCCAACTATACTTAATAATTAGATGTTAATGAATGATTTGGTTTCTCCTACAGTAACATTAAGCTCTGATTTTTGCCCTCCTATCAATAGGTCTGGCATATTAATCTGCAAATTCCATTTAAACTGAGATGTAGACCACTGTGAAAAGATTAACTTACAGCATTAGATGTACAGGATTAAATTTCATTTCACACATGATAAGATTAAGCACAGCTACATTAAATGATTTACTCAAGGATACACAGAGTCACAACCCATTTTCTGAATTTTGTCAGTCCACTATACCAAACTGTTATGCTCTAAGTGTTTAAAAAACTACAGGCTTAGTAGAGAGGTGCCACAAAATTTTTACCTTTTAAATGTCTTAACATACAGCAACTACATCTTTGTAAGGTTTTGTTAACGCTCTAAAGAACTGGCTCAACAATCTGTTATGAAGACAAATGGATTAACAGGATTAAAGAAGAAATTAGGACCTAAGAACTTTCCAATTTTAATATTTAAACAACAAAATAACCTGGTTAGGCAAATGTAACAGTGATTGAAATATGCAGCATTTATCTCAAGTGTCCATTCTATTCCAAGAGCTCCTATCTTGTAGCAAGTATTCTACACAAGCTGCTTTGTTTCTATAATCACCTGAATGAAAGTGAAAGTCGCTCAGTTGTGTCTGACTCTTTGCGACCCCATAGACTATACAGTCCATGGCATTCTCCAGTGGTAGCCTTTCCCTTCTCCAGGGGATCTTCCCAATCCAGGAATCGAACCCAGATCTGCTGCACTGCAGGTGGATTCTCTACCAGCTGAGCCACAAGGGAAGTCCAAGAATACTGGAGCCTATCCCTTCTCCAGCAGAACTTCCCGACCTAGGAATCGAACTGGGGTCTCCTGCATTGCAGGTGGATTCTTTACCAACTGAGCTATCAGGGAAGCCCACAATCACCTGAAGTTCTGACCAAAGCATGTAGAGGAAATGGTGGCTTCCTGAATCTGTGGTAGATTCAGTACAAGAATCACATTCAAAGAATTGGAGTGGAGTCCCCTAGCTGATACTTTCTCTGCTGGAAAGCTCTGAGACATCCACAGTGAGCAGACCTTATATTTAAATGTGGATATAGACTAAATTTTGACTAAATCATTTTCTGAAAATCAATAAAGAATATTACAGACCAGAATTTTCTTTTATTATCATAGTTTTCTAAGATATTAAAAGATAATTAGAATAAAGGAAGGGCTCCTGCTTTTACTTACTCTGCCATAGCATTAATTAACACATTACATTTTTATATGTCTTGCATATAAGAAAATATGAAATACAAGTTTTTACCTTAGTGTTTGTAAAAATTTTGCCAAATGTCCAGCAAAGGCGCCAGAAAAATCTGGAGAATTCATGGACACAGGCAGTTGAAGTAACATTAATTTTTCCAACTATTTCTATAAGCTGTGGTAACCTGAATAAGAAAGAAAGGAAAATCGGCAGGGGATACAAATAAATTACTGTTTCCTTGCCAATTTTGGAAACAATCCAAATCTAACAATCTCTTCTGCTTTTCACAGCCAGTAAAATTAGAATGCAAAGGAGTTGTTTGGGATCCTTTGAAAAAGTCTTAACTTTATATTCTGTAAACTTCTTAAATTTTAACAGATTGTCATGAAATATATGGAATCTTAATGGCAGAGTTCTAGGTGTGGTGTTAATAAGACTAAGTCAATGGAGGTGATACTTCATACAAAAGCTTGGCTAACATGCCACCATATATTTTAGCCTCAAAAATGAGAAGTCTGGATGTAGTTTACAATCCACCACCACTTTTAGATAATAAGGGAACAGACAGGTCTTTCTGCAGTAATACAGACGTACCGTTTTCACAGATAAGCAACTACACGTCTACAGGTATAAATCTTCTCTCCTGAAGACAGTTACCACAGATGACGCCAAGTTATGTTTTGTTCTTTTTAAAAAAATATTTTGCTATATTTTGTCCCTCAGTTCCTGGGCTTCCCTGGTGGCTCAGAGGATAAAGCGTCTGCTTCCAATGCGGGAGACCCGGGTTTGATCCCTGGGTTGGGAAGATCCCCTGGAGAAGGAAAGGGCAACCCACTCCAGTACTCTTGCCTGGAGAATCCCATGGACAGAGGAGCCTGGCTGGCTACAGTCCACAGGGTGGCAAAGAGTCGGACACGACTGAGCGACTTCACTTTCTTTCTTTCTTTCCCTGGCTAAAGATCATGAGCTATCTTCCATTCAAGTAGCTGAGATGTACCAAATGAACATGGAGGTGGTAACTTACAGCTGACTGACAACCCATGGTAACCTCTCCCAGCCGGCTGTACCCTCGTGTTCCAGCTGGTGGTCATAAGGCTGTAGTAGCAGTGCCAGTTGTCACGACTCCAATAATAGTAGACACATCCTGAAGAGGTGACAGGCCGAGGGAACCCAGTCACTATGAAATAAGAGAAGCAAAACAAATCATGTAGAAAATGGCAGTTTGGAAAGTTAACTATCTTATCAAAAGAAAAGCAAGGTTCTGCCTCCTAATATCTACTTAGCATATTATAGACTTCAAATATAAAACTAAAATACATTAAATCACTTTTAGAAAAAAATGAAATGTAGTTGATCCCTGCACAATCAGGGGTTAAACTGTCTAACTTACAGTCAGACCTTTCAACCAACCATGGACCAGGCAGTACTACAACATTAACTACAGAAAACTATCCATATATAAGTGGATGTGTACACCTCAAACTCCTGTAATGTTTAAGGGTCGACTGTAAATTTCTCTTGCATGTGAACAAATTTAACAAATCTCAAAAATTAAGATTTTATGAGACTAAATATCTAGTAAACGAACACTGAAATGAAAGAGTTTGCCAGTAAAAAGCAAAACTTTATTTATTTTAATTTAAAATTTGCTCCAAAATAAGATCTCAGTTAAAATATGGATTTGAATTTGGTTTTAAAAAAAAAGATAGTTTTAAATCCACCAGACTGCTTATGTCAATAAATAATAACTACAATAAGATATTTCCTTCATGGAGTAAGAAACTAATAGGTTGACAGCACGGAAAAATTGTTTAATACCAGAGAATAACCTAAAATACACTAAAGCTTAGCTGAACAGGATTCTTAAGTATTTAATCTCCAATATTAAATGCTTTATTTAGAAATTTTCCCATAATTTGATAAACATTAAGTTAATATAAAGTGTTAAAAGCAGTGACCAGTAAGATAAAACTGTATGTAATGATAATTTAAAAATTATTATAAATATTATAACCAGGGTCTCAAATACAAACTTTAAAAGTTTTGGGGGAAAACTGAAAAAATGACTTTAAAAATTGTGTAAATAAATAATGAATATACATTAGTATATTTTCAAATTTGAACATATCAATAAAATTTATGATCCTACAGATCACAATTAGATCCCAGGTCTCAGCTGGCTCTTAAGTGAAGAACGCTACCAACAGCTCCTTAACTGTTGAAGAGAAATTCCTAGTGGCCCAACAGCTCCTGCATAGAGATTAACACCCTAAAAAGACACAATGAAGGATGCAGCATTTTCTCAAAGCATATGAATGGCTTAATGATAATCATTAAACTTAAGAAAATATGAAATAACTTTTAAAATGCTGAAAGACAAAATTAAGATAGTATTATCTTCCTATGCTTCCTAAGGTATTTAACAATATCTTAAGTACAGATAAAGGTTGTCCCTTGTTAGTTAAAGTCTCTACTTGCTATCATAATACACAAACAAATAAATGAACTTAGGTAAAATGGTACCCCATACTCTCTGAGATTTCTGCCTGAATCATCATTATCTCAACCTTGGAATCAAACAGATTTGGACACTGAGGGATAGCTGTACCTCATATTTCTATATCATGTTGAAGCACATCTGATCATTTCAAATAGGATTGTATCATATTGGTCACAATCTGTGATACTACGATGGAATGCATATTATTCCTTCAGAAATATGACAAATTACTGAAAAGCAGTGGAAGAGTTAAGAGTAAAATAGATAGTGTTAAGATTTATTATAGGAAAAGTGAGGTCCAAAGATTTAAAGCGAGATCCAACAGAAGCAAAACAAGAAATAAGCAATTACTTGGATAACTCAGGGGTTCCCTGGGGGCTCAGATGGTAAAGAATCTGCCTGCAATGTAGGAGACTGGAGTTTGATTCCTGGGTTGAGAAGATTCCCTGGAGAAGGGAATGGCTACGCACTCCAGTATTCTTGCCTGAAGAATTCCATGGACAGAGGAATCTGGCGGGCTACAGTCCATGGGGTCGGAAAGAATCAGATATGACTGAGCAACTAATACACCATGGATAACTCAGTTGTAAAAGATAGGTAGTCGGAATGATAAGTTTAAGGTTTAGGAACCTCAAAGTATTATTCTGTTTAAAAGGATTTTTAAAAATTTAAGCATCTAACTTGTCAACATACAGAAAAGTCCTCAGAATGTCATTTCAATAGACTGGCAAAAAGCTAGCATTTCATTGTCTAAAAATTACCAAAATAATCCAAATCCAGCAAAATAACAGCTACTATGATTCTTTAATGTATTTCCTTCCCACCAAAATATCAGCTCTATGATGGCAGAGATTTTTTTCTGTTTTCTTCGTGAGTGCATCTGAAGTGTTCAAAATAGTACCTTGCATAAATATTAGTTAGTGTTGTGGAATTTTCATTATTTAAGAGAAAAACAAATCTTCACTTGTAATAAATTATATCCGAAATTATATAGATGTGCATATAGACAGACATATAGACACAGCTATATAGACAGACCCTAAACACAGATATAATATTTCCTCATTTATAGCAAATGTATTATAACCTACATGTGAGTATAACAACATTAACATTTACAGCTACTATTAAAAGTCAGAAGGTCAAATTAAGTCAGTGGGAACTTAAGATTATTTTTGACATGATAAAGACATAATCACAGGAAACATCACATAAACATCTGTTCAGAATGGTAAAGTAGTTTTGAAAATTTTCTGTCTAATCTCTAGCATGTGCTTGGCCATAAGTGACACTGAAGAATTATTTGCTAAGTGAATGAATGATAGCGAATGCTATTGGGTGAACTATGTCTCCCATAAAAATTTGTATGCTGAAATCCTAATGCCTAAGACCTCAGAATATGATCTTATTTGGAGATAGTACTGTGGCAGGTATAATTAGATGATATGAAGTCACACTGGAACAGCGTGGACTTTCAATGTAATATAACTGATCTCATAACAAGGGGAAGTTTGGGCACAGAGACACGCACGCGCGCACACACACACACAGAACGGAATGTGAAGATGAAGGCAGAGATTGAGGGGATGCATTTACAAGCCAGAGTACTAGAGATCGCCAGCAAGCCACAGGAAGTTAGGGGACAGGCAGGAAAGAGCCTTCCCCTCACAGTCTTCAGTTCAGTTCAGTTCAGTGGCTCAGTCGTGTCCGACTCTTTGCGACCCCAGGAATCGCAGCACACCAGGCCTCCCTGTCCCTCACCAACTCCCGGAGTTTACTCAAACTCATGCCCATCGAGTTGGTGATGCCATCCAGCCATCTCATCCTCTGTCGTCCCCTTCTTCTCCTGCCCCCAATCCCTCCCAGCATCAGGGTCATTTCCAATGAGTCAACTCTTCACATGAGGTGGCCGAAGTATTGGAGTTTCATCTTTAGCATCAGTCTTTCCAATGAACACCCAGGACTCATCTCCTTTAGGATGGACTGGGTGGATCTCCTTGCAGTCCAAGGGACTCTCAAGAGTCTTCTCCAACACCACAGATCAAAAGCATCAATTCCTCGGCACTCAGCTTTCTTTATAGTCTAACTCTTACATCCATACATGACTACTGGAAAACCATAGCCTTGACTAGATGGACCTTTGTTAGCACAGTAATGTCTCTGCTTTTTAATATGCTGTCTAGGTTGGTCATAACTTTCCTTCCAAGGAGTAAGCGTCTTCTAATTTCATGGCAGCAATCACCATCTACAGTGATTTTGGAGCCCCAAAAATAAAGTTTGCCACTGATACCACTGTTTCCTCATCTATTTGCCATGAAGTGATGGGACCGGATACCATGATCTTAGTTTTCTGAATGTTGAGCTTTAAGCCAAATTTTCCCTCTCCTCTTCCACTTTCATCAAGAGGCCCTTTAGTTCTTCTTCACTTTCTGCCATAAGGGTGGTGTCATCTGCATATCTGAGGTTATCAATATTTCTCCCGGCAATCTCGATTCCAGCTTGTGCTTCATCCAGCCCAGCGTTTCTCATGATGTACTCTGCATAGAAGTTAAATAAGCAGGGTGACAATATACAGCCTTGACATACTCCTTTTCCTATTTGGAACCAGTCTGTTGTTCCCTGTCCAGTTCTAACTGTTGCTTTCTGACCTGCATACAGGTTTCTCAAGAGGCAGGTCAGGTGGTTTGGTATTCCCATTTCTTTCAGAATTTTCCAGAGTTTATTGTGATCCACACAGTCAGAGGCTTTGGCATAGTCAATAAAGCAGAAATAGATGTTTTTCCAGAACTCTCTTGCATTTTCCTTGATCCAACGGATGTTGGCAATTTGATCTCTGGTTCCTCCGCCTTTTCTAAAAGCAGCTTGAACATCTGGAAGTTTACGGTTCATGTATTATTGAAGCCTGACTTGGAGAATTTTGAGCATTACTTTGCTAGCGTGTGAGATGAGTGCAATTGTGCAGTAGTTTGAGCATTCTTTGGCATTGCCTTTCTTTGGGATTGGAATGAAAACTGACCTTTTCCAGTCCTGTGGCCACTGCTGAGTTTTCCAAATTTGCTGGCATATTGAGTGCAGCACTTTCACAGCATCATCTTTCAGGATTTGAAATAGCTCAGCTGGAATTCCATCACCTCCACTAGCTTTGTTCATAGTGATGCTTCCTAAGGCCCACTTGACTTCACATTCCAGGGTGTCTGGCTATAGGTGAGTGATCACACCATCGTGATTATCTGGGTGGGGAAGATGTTTTTTGTACATCTTCTGTGTATATTTGCCACCTCTTCTTAATATCTTCTGCTTCTGTTAGGTCCATACCATTTCTGTCCTTTATTGTGACCATCTTTGCATGGTATCTCTGCTTTTCTTGAAGAGATCTCTAGTCTTTCCCATTCTATTGTTTTCTGCTATTTCTTTGCAGTGATCACTGAGGAAGGCTTTCTTAACTCTCTTTGCTATTCTTTGGAACTCTGCATTCAAATGGGTATATCTTTCCTTTTCTCCTTTGCCTTTCACATCTCTTCTTTCATAGCTGTTTGTAAAGCTTCCTCAGATAACCATTTTGGCTTTTTGCGTAATCTTTTCTTGGAGATGATCTTGCTCCCTGTCTCCTGTACAATGTCACGAACCTCCGTCCATAGTTCATCAGGTACTCTGTCTATCAGATCTAGTCCCTTAAATCTATTTGTCACTTCCACAATCCCTTCCACAATTGTAAGGGCTTTGATTTAGGTCATACCCAAATGGTCTAGTGGTTTTCCTTACTTTCTTTTAAAACTTAGATAAAAAAAAAAAAAAACTTAGATACCAAGTCTCTAAAATGAGTTAACACAGCTTGTATAACTTAGTCTCAGCTCAATTCTCCAACTTCCCCTCCTGTTGTCTTCTCATTTGCATGCTTTGCTTCAATCCTCATAAACCCTTCTTAGCTCCCCAAGTTCAGTGTTCTTCCTGCTCCTATTAGTCCCTCTTAGGGGGAAAACTTCCTCTTATCTCTTTGCCTGGTTCACTGCTACTTACACATCAGGTACAAAGTTAGAAAATACTTCTTCCCTGAAAGCTTTCCTACTCTGATGACTAGGTTAGGTACACTGATTGTGTGTTCCCCAAGCAAGCTGAACTTCTCTTATATTATTACCTTTTACAATATTATAATTGCCTGACAGTCTCTCTTATACTGTAAAGTTTGTAACCGAAGTGTAACATGTTTGGTTACCGTTACTATACTCTTCATTTGGGCTTCTCTAGTGGCTTCATTTGGGCTTCCCTAGTGGCTCAGATGGTAAAGAATCTGCCTGCAATGCAGGAGACCCGGCTTAGATCCCTGGGTTGGGAAGATCCCCCGAAGAAGGGAATGACTATCCACTTCCGTATTCTTGCCTGGAGAATTCCATAAACCTCGAGAAGATTGGCAGGCTATAGTGCATGGGGTCCCAAAGAGTCAGACATGACTGAGCAACTAACACTTTCACTCTTCTTTTAAACTTTATATTCTTCATTAACATTGCCCAACATACAGTTAAGAGCTAAAAAAGTTAGTTGGATAAATTTAACAATCATCTTTCTCCTGAGAGTGGCTTTGGACTATAAAGGAGATATATGGAACTACTAAACATTAAGAACTACTACAAATGCCACTGCATTATTTTTATGACTATATCTTAACCATATTAGATTAAATGCACTTTGAGGACTGGGCCATGTCTATTTCAATCACACACAACCACACACAAAGTTGTGGCATATGAATAAAAAAATTTGCTTTGGAAAAAAAAAAATCAAATACTTCTCACTAATAATGAGTACCTTTAAGTCTAAAACAAATTAGTCCTGCTTTCCTATTACATCCCAACACTTGCTCTAATACTCCTCCATTTAACAGGAGGAGGAAGTATGACTGGCTCAGAATGCATCACAAGGTATGTGTGAGGATTAACTAAGCTAGCATATGTAAAGCATTTAGAACTGTGCCTGACATATAAAAAGAACTCAATAAATATTCCTCTCTTAGAGAATATTCTTTTTTCACATTATAATGTAAATACTTTTTTGTCTCCTCTACTAGGAAACATAATCATGATGGGCAAGGGACCCTGCTTTAGTCATCTAAATTCAATCATTGCTATTCAATAAAAATTGAATGAATTAAGATAATATTCATGACACAACATTACTAATGGAGGCAGACATAGGAAAAAGGACTAAGATCAAGAACTAATCGCCTTTTTAGTAAAGGTAACTATTTAATATCAAAGCTTTCTACTGAATCTGATAATGACTGTAGAACACAGAAAAGATAAAAAACACTGGGTAAAATACAGCACACAGAGCATACATTTATGGGTTTCAGTACTTAGCTAAAATAGGACCTGGTTCATTTATGGTCTATTCCTCTTCAACACAATTTAAGTTAGTAATTACTTGTGATTTTTTTGCAATGATGTGGACTCTGCTATGTGTTAAGTTCATGTCAGACACATAAAAATTCATGCATCTGATCTGCAAAATAAGAACTGAAACTCTTCTAGTTTGACAATGTACTAAATAGCTGAAAGATGCATTTCAAAACACAGAACACATACTAACCTATTGGGTTTATCAAAATGGACTCTGTTTTTACTTGATGGAGAAGAAGATGGTATTCCTTCTCTTTCTCTCCTGAGGAAAGAATGTGGAAAATTCTCTTTAGGAACAGTGGAATCAACTTCATCTGATTTTGAAAGATGGACATCCTTGTTTTCTCCCTTGTCGAAACTATTTATAACTGATTTCTTTCCACTGTCTTCAGAGTCTTTGTGGGGAGACTGATCCAAACAAGGCTGAACAGAGTCACAAACTACAGGGCTGGCAAAGTGTTCATTTTTGAGGAAGTCCATTTCACTGTAAAAGAAAGAGAAATTATTAGTGAAGAATTGTATTTTTTAAGACTTTGGCAATAGCATAAACCTCATACTGGGTTTAATGCTTTAAAAGTATAACATGTTAATAGAAAGTGGTTTGGCAACTAATTAATCTTTTCTGTACCATATATATTGATGCTTCATATAGAAATGTAGCCACAAACTCTTACAAAACATAAAAATGGTTTTATAAACTATGCTTTGGATTATCACTGAGCCTTCTTCGTGTGTGAAATGTGGAAAATTCCATCTAACCCACAATACGAGTATAAGAATTAAATGAAATACATGAATGGAAAATATGTATAACACTAGCATGTATTACTACTGATACAACCTGAAGAAAGTAAAAAATATCTTACTCCTTGGTTCTAAGACATATATAATTTTCTGATTATTACAGTGATTAACTACTTTTGGGGGGAAAAGAACACATTAAGTATATAAGCAATTATAAGATTTTTTCCCCCAGAAGTATTAGGATATGAAAAATTATAGCTTTCCACTGAAATATTATCTTATATGTTTATATAATCTGTCAATTTCTTTAATAATTTTAAGAGGTTTTATAGAAATGATGATTAAGTACTAACCTTTCAAGTCTTCTGATTTGTTCCATCAAAGACCATTTCTCACTACTGAATAAACGAATTTTATCTTCTAATTTCTGCACTAGCAAGGAGTTCTAAAATCAAAATGGGAGAAAAACAGAAACTCAAGATCTCATAGTCTGCTTTGACATGGCTTAAACACTTTTTGTGGACTAGATTATTAATACCTCTCACCTCTACAGTCTGCGGAGTTTCAAGGGTTGAAGGAAGGCTGCCTAAAACTGGTGTCAGAGCCTCTAATTCGTCTTCTTCTATACCGCTGGCCACTTCCACAAGGTCTTTCCAGTTACTTGATGATTTCCAAAATCTCGGTAGGGCTGTAGTAAGTCTGGAGGTTTTGGAATGTTTAATCCTACATCATCCCATAATTCAAAATCTTAAAAGATAAAAAAATCCATGTGGCAGTTTTATTCTTGCATTTTTGAGATGTATCTTTTCCTTATTGCTAGTATCTTGAAAATTCAACATAATTGTGTGATAATGTCAAAGTGTATGTGCCCAGTGAATAAATATCCTGGGAGTCAGGAAGTGTCTAGGATTAGACTGTGAGATGCACCCCCACCTCATACTTGGAAAATAAGGGAAACAGGGTCCTCAGTGGAGAGACAAGTTTTCTTTACAGCAAAAAGGATATTCTGGACTTCCCTAGTGGCACAGTGGATGAGAGCCTGCCTGCCAATGCAAAGGACCTGGGTTTCGTCCCTGGTCCAGGAAGGTTCCACCTGTCTTGGAGCTACTGAGTGCAAGCTCTAGAACTTGGAGGGCTGCAACGACTGAGCCTGCAACCTGCGACTACTGAGACTCATGCACCTAGAGCCTGTGCTCTGCAACAAGAGAAACCAAGGAATGAGAAGCCCATGTACCCCAAAGTGAAGAGTAACCCCAGCTCGCCACAACTAGAGAAAGCCCGAGTGCAGCAACAAAGACCCATCACAACCAAAGAATTAAAAAATAATAAATTTCTAAAATTAGAAAAAAAAAAGGATATTCAGAGAGAAGTTGAAAATGAAGAATGTTTATTTACAATAAGAAAATTTCACATAGCACCACAGAAAGGAAAGACAGGAAGTAAAGGAAAGAATGGGCAACAGGGAACCAAAAAACAATAAGACAAGGATTATATGCAGATAAAAATATAAGAAAACTATCAATAAGTGTGTAATGAGTGTCACTATTCATGCAGATACAGAGGTGAACAAGAGATTCGTTTAGCCTCAAGAAGATTATAGGCTAGTCAAGGGAGATAAGAGATAATCTTAGGTAACAATACAGCCATGAAGATAAAATCAGGCCACTAATTATAAATGATCAAAAAACAAAATCAGGTAAAAAGTCTTACATTTTAGGCAGAGGCTAAACATGAAAGGAGTGAGGGCTCTAGGATAGAACTGCTTTAAGGTCAGTTGAAATTACCATTAAACATCATTTAATGGTTAAAGAATAAGTAATGATGAGCACTTGCACTGCCCTTTATAAAATAATTTTATTGGGGTATATAATTAATAAATAACAAACCACATAATTTAAATCCGACTCTTTGTGACCCCATGGACTGTAGTCTACCAGGCTCCTCTGTCCATGGGATTCTCCAGGCAAGAACACTGGAGTGGGTTGCCATTTCCTTCTCCAGGGGATCTTCCCGACCCAGGGATTGAACCTGTGTCTCCCACCATGTAGGCAGACGCTTTTACCGTCTGAGCCACCAGGGAAGTCTTAAATTCACAAGCTAATTTAAAATGTACAATCTGTGAAGTTTTGACATCTGAGTACACACCTGAAGAGATCAGTGCAATCAAGAAGATGAACTTGGTGGCTTCCCTCGTGGCTCGGTAGTCAAGAATCTGCCTACCAATGCAGGAGACACAGGTTTGATCCCTGATCTGAGAAGATCCCACATGTCCTGGAGCAACTAAGCCTGTGTGCCACAGCTACTGAGCCTGTTTGATCTACGGCCTGGGAGTTGCAACTATTGAGCCCATGTTCTGCAACTACTGAAGCCCACATCCCTAGAGTCCATGTTTTGCAACTAGAGTGGCCCCTGCTCGCTGCAACTAGCGAAAAGCCAGTACAGCAATGAAGACCCAGCACAGCCAAAAATAAACAAATAAAGCAGAGGGGGAAAAAAAAGATTAAACACCAAAGCTATGAGAAAAAAAAAAGATGAATTGTTCACTCCCCAAAGTTTTACTGGTTGCTTGTAATACTTCCCCTTTTTTCCTCATAGATGCCCTGTATCTAGGCAAATACTGTTCTGTTTTCTGTCACTGTTACAAGTTTACATTTCTTAGAATTTTATATAAGTGAAAGCATACAGCAAGTACTCTATTTGCCTGGTTTCTTTCATCCAGATTATTGATTTTCAGACTAATCTATGTTGTTGTATCTGTCAGAGTTTCATTATTTTTTATTGCTGAGTTAGCATTTCACTGTAACAATACATCAAAATTTTTTATTCAACTGCCTGCTTTTGGATACTTGGGTTGTCTCCCTAATGTCGGCTATTATAAATAAAGTTGGTGTGAACACTGTGTAGAGTCTTGGTATGAACATCTCCCTTCACTTCTCTTGGACTGTAATATCTACGAATGGAATGATCAAGTCATATAGGTGGTGAAGGTTTTACTTTTTTTTAAATTGACTGCCAAAAAATGTTCCAAAGTGACTGCACCATTTTGGACTCCCAAGAGCAATGATGATATTTCTACTTACTCCACATCTTTGCCAAGACTTGGTACAGTCTCGGTTAAACCTTCTAGTAAGTGTGCTATGGTATTTCATTGTGACTTAATTTTTATCTACCTAGTGACTAAAGATGTAGAATATCTTTTTTCATGCGCTTATTTGATATCCATATATGTTCTTTGTTGAAACATCTGTATAAATTTTTTGTCCATTTTTTAAAAAATTGGGTCTTTTTAAAAAAATTATTCACTTTAGAGAGTTCTTTAAATATTCTGGATAGAAACTCTTTATCAGATATGTTACTTGAAATATTTTATCTAATCTATGGCTCATCTTTTCATTTGTTTAGAGTTGCTTTCAAAGAGTAGAAGTTATTGACTTTGATGAGAACAAATATTTGATGAAGAATACCATACTTTTGGTGTCATATATGAGAAATCTTGGCCTACCTTCCAGGGTTGCAATGAATTTTTCCATATTTTCTTCTAGGAGCCTTATGGCTTTAGAATTTACATTTAAATCCATGATCCATTTGAATTACTTTTTGTATATGGTGTGAGGTATGGTTCGAAGTTCATTTTTGGAGGTATACAGATATCAAAATGTTACAGTACCAATTGTAAAAAAGACTATACTTTCTGAATGGAATTTACTTTGTGCTTTGTTAGACATCAAAAGATCATCTATGTGTAAGTTAATCTCTTGACTCTCCACTAAGTTCCAGTGACCTGTCTACGTTTATGTCAATAAGATACTGCCTGAACTATAATATCTTAAAGTCAGCTAGTTGAAGTCCCCTAATTTTGTACTTCTTTATTAAAGTTGTTTTGGCTATACTATGTTATTTCCATTCCCATAGAAATTTTAGAATAAGCCAACCTCTACAAAAAAAGCTAGCGAGATTCTGATTAGGATTGTGTTAAAAGTACAAATCAATTTTACAAAAATTGACACTTTTTGACAACACTGAATCTTCTCTATTAGCACAATATATCTCTTCTTTATGTCTTCTTTATTTTCTTTCCACATGTATAATAGTTTTCAGTGTATAATCCTTCATCATACTTATCCCTAAGTATTTCCTATTTTTTTGATGATACTTTTGTACATGGTATCTTTAAAAGTTGAATGTCTGTCTATTTGTTGCTAGCATACAGAAATACAATTCATTTCTGTTTACTGATCCTGTATCCTACAACTTGTCTATCATCACTTATTATAGTGTCTTTTTTAATGCAGTCTATAAGATTTTCTATATATATATAATCATGTTACCAGTGAAAGTTTTCTTTCTTCTTTTCCAAAATATATGCCTTTTATTTCTTTTTCTTGCCTTGTACTGGCTAGATTCCTCAGTATGATGTTCAACAGAAGTAGTGAGAGCAGATATCCCTGTTTATTCCTTATCTTTCATCATTAAGTATGATGTTAGTGATAGTTTTCCTGTAAATGTCTTTTATGAATTTGAGGAAATTCCTCACAATTCCTAATTTCTTTAAAGCTTTCATGGGAAAGATATGTTTGATTGTGTCAAATGTTTTCTCTTGAGTTGATCATATGATTTCTTTTCTCTTTTGAAAAGTTTCTTAAAATGGTGAATTACAATGATTGATTTTTGGACTAATCAATCTTATGTTCCTCAGATAAACCATTTGGTCATTGTGTATTAGCATTTTTACACATTGTTGGATTTGATATAGTAAAATGTTATATAGATTTTCTACTTCCATGCTCATGAGGAAAATGAGTCTGTAAATTTCTTTGTTAGCCAGGTCTGTATCTGGTTTTGATATCAGAATTATGCTGGTCTCATAGAATGAGTTTTGAACAATTCCCTTCTCTTCAATTTCTAGAAGAGTTTGTGGAGAAGTGGTATTACTTCTTCCTTAAATATCTGGTAGGTATCTACAGTGATATAACCTTGTTCATTTACTTTACTTCTTCCTTAAAAGTCTAAAAGATATCTACAGTGATATAACTTTGCTCATTCCAGATTCTGATAATTTGCTTCTTGTCTCTTTTTATTAATAAGTCAGGCTAGAGGTTTACCAATTTCATTAACCTCAAATACCCAGTGTTTTGTTGTTATTAATTTTTCTCTGTTTTTCTCTGTTGCCTGTATCACTGATACATTCTCATTTTTAATATTGCCTTCCTTTCAATTTCTTTGGACTTCAGTTAGCTTTCTTTTTCTAGTTTCTTAAAATAGAAACCAATCTTCATCAATTTGAAATCTTCTTTCTTTTCTATTTCAGTATTTTGGTATTACAGAATTTTACTGTATGTATAACTTTTAAAAAAACTAAAGAAGCTAGGTAAAAGAGGAAATAAGTACATTCACATTCTAAATTAGAAAGTAAACAAATTATTGTTTAAAAAGAAAAAAAAAGGAAACTGTACCTGATCATCATTTTCATCTGAAAACGTTATTGATGTCAGCTTGTAGTTATTCTTCAACAGAAATTCACCGACTAAGAAGTTTAGAGCTCTCCTTTCGAGAGGTCTGACTGGCTCCTAGAGACGGATAAAAGACGGACACAGCACTGTAAGTCTTCCTCTTTCAATACATGTGCTACCATTTCACATGGAAGATACTTTTAGATCTGTCATTAACCCACCTGAATTTCAGGACTTGATTTGTAATTTTTTTGTTCCTGTAAAGGAACTCCATGTTCTGATGGAAGAAATACAAATAATATTTTACTCTTTTACATTTGAAAATATCTCAGCTACTTCTACATCGTCAAAGTAGAAAAAGTCTCAAAAAAGTTGCATGGACACCACCTGCAGCCTTTGTCAGGTTGGCTCGGAGGGCCTGAATGGTCTCCTTGGCTTTCCGTAGTTCAAACTCCAGGACTGGACAGGGATGTGGAATAAACACACACAGGCATCCAACCAAGAAAAGGGAAACAAAAATAAAATAAAAAGCAAGGATGGGTATGAAATAAAAATACAATTTGTATTGAAAACAGAAAGCATGCAATCTTTATAAAACTTGTGAACGCATGCAGCAGAGTTGATTTGCAAGCAAACTGGTGAATGTTTTCCATAGTTGTAGAATACAGGGGACTACTGATCAAATGTTATAGCTGTCTGACAAGGAATAGCTCTATTTAAAAATAAAATCTATAGCATATTCTCATTTAGGCAAATAAAAACCTTAGGTGGTGTGCTTCGCTCAGTCCAGGTAAGAAATGTAATGGAATGTTTCCAGGTAACATAATTTTAGGGGAAAAGACAAAACTTAGATGCAGTCCTAGCAAATACAGTTAAAGAAAATCTTAGGATTAAAAACAAAGTATTTATCTAGAATAATGTTATAAATCAACATACAGAAACAGTGAATATATTCCTTCATTAAGATGTTGAAGAAGTATGTTTTAAGTATCTTACAAATGTGGGATGTCTATCAATTTTTCTACAAAGTATATGTCTTCTATAAACAAGCACAGATATGTTAAACATATATCTAAAAAAAGTTCCAAGGGATTTATTTTAGGTTTCATTTAAAGCCAAAGAATAGACATATGTTTGCTTTTTAAGTTACAATTAAAATCATTCTAAAGCAAATGATTGTGTACAATTCTGAGTGTAGTTATCTAAGGATACTGAATAAAATTAAGTAGAATTTCAAAGTTTCTGACAACCCTTCAAATAGATCTCTGTTCACAGTAAGAGGTACTAATGAAACTTAAAGATTTCTCCTTTTACTGCAGAGTCTAATACAATAAACATGAATACTGAGGAAACATTTTAATGAGCTTTTTGAAATGTTTCATCATGAGCAAGATTTAACTATGTCTTTACTGGGAATTTTCTTTAAAATATATAAATACTGCTATGAAGAAAAAAGTATTGGGGGGAAACAGTCATTTCTGTGAAGTAAAAGCTCTGAGAAAATTAAGTGATCTTTGTCACAACTGAATATTAAAAATATTATTATTTAAATAGTTCTGCATAAAGATGAGTACATTTAAAACTTTAGAGATGCAACTTTTTCCTGATTGACTAATAAACAGAAAAAAGAAGATGGCAAATGAAATGCTATCAGAGACAACAAAGCTATAAAAATATATGGAAAAAATAGAATTCACTCAGTTTGCACATTTTCATTAAAAACTGAAGATGTAACTGAATCACATCTAGTACAGAAGGCCAATTATTTTGATGCATAGAATTTCACTGCAGCAACACAGAAGCACAGCTAAAAATCAGATGACGTGTATATGACTATTTCTTTTTTTGGTCGTCAGCAATGCTGATCTGCAAACATTTCTGTGCAACAAAGTAGAAACATTTTCCCTAAAAATTACACTTCTGGAAACTCTTAAGAGTTTGTATTTAAAGTCAGACTGCACAGATTCGACATGTAAGGTAAGTACAGAATAGATTTAGTTTTCTTCTATTTCAAAACTCTAGGTTTTGATTTAAAAGCACTTCACTATACCATAAGCAAAGTAAGTATACATATCATACTTTCAGTATCACTTACAATTTATTAAGACATATTACAGAACAATTGCAGATCAGAAATGCCCTGCACCAAAATGATAGAATATGAAAAAAAAAAAAAGGTTAAAACACAAACTGTGGGGGAAAAAATGAAAAAAAAACCTCAATTCAATTGGTGAAAGTTTAGGTGACCAAGAGGAAAACAATGAATGATCAAGGCACAGAAAGCCAGAAAAACCCATGTCAGACAGCAAGAATTTATATTTTTATGCACATCTACACATACATTGCCAAATGTCATTAAAAGTTACCACTGCTTTTAAAGCTAGTGCTTATCAAAATGAATTCACTCTGCTGCATGTATCTTAATATATAATACAGACTTTGAAAGACAAAGGCATATCTTTGAAGCTACAGCACATCTCTATGAAGGCACAGTATGATCAAATAATTGCAGTTATGTGAAAAAGTTTTACATGAAAGGTCTGAACAGATATATTTACACACATATGAATTTGTCACTTCTTTATTAAAAGATATTGGATTAAAACTCAAAACTTATTACTTTGTAAAGTGATACATTATACCAAGCAACCTCCAAGTAGTTTTCAAATGTTATAATTCTTCATAAGAATGTTTGAAGTGAATGCTTTTAAAAAACACTGTAGGAACCAGCTACCAGCCTACTCACTCCACTACCCCAACCCTCTACTAGCCCAACACTGTTGAATGCAATTTTCGTGGAACTAAAGTAATAACTGCAAAGATATAGGTATATTGTAATACTGCATATTATAATCTTACCAAAAAATTAATGACTAAGTCAGTATCAGCCATTATAGATTAGCTGAAACAGTTATTTCTCAATCAAGGTTGGATAATACTGGTATTATATCAGGGGTACTTGAGTGCTTAGTTAAAGATCAGGCACTCATGACTTGGGATATATGCAAGTGTGTATCACTACTATCTTAAAATATTTTTTAGTCCTGGTTCTTTTAGCACAAAACTCAAAATAATGGTGCTCTATAAACATATATTCACTTAGAGATCTTTTCCTCATTTAAAGAATATCTGCACAGACTCAAAAAAAAAACCAGATTTTTAAATTTAGGAAAATGATGATGAAAATCATCACATACATATATATATATATCACACACATATATATAAAAAAATTATATATATATATATATATAAACACACACACACACACACACATATATATATGTCAGATAAACAGTTTACTAATGGTTGGAGCAGACCCTACATTTGCATCATGGGGCAATGGACTCAAAACCTGTGTTATCTATAAACTCCTTCTGCCCAAGACTGGTACAGGAATATCAAACAGAGATTTTTGTTCTTTCTCAGTAAAGTTTACACGTGATCCAATGACAGATGACACGATAATTATCTCTTCTCAATTACTGGTCTTTCAATTAGCTTCTAAGTTACCACCAATGGTTAGTAAAGAGATTTACTTTGGAAAGTAAATCTCTTTGGAAATAAGAATTGTGATTAATTTAAATTTTCAGCCACATATCACACACGTGGTTCAACAACAGGCTATGGTACAAGAGCCCTAAGAGTCTAAAGGCTATTATCTTGTAATAACATGTATTTTCTTCCTTTTCCCAGTGAAGATGAAAGACTGCATCCATTCATTCATTTATACTGAAGTACCACTGACTCATAAAATTGTGTTAGTTTCAGGTGTCATCCCACTCTTTACTGGTCTTTCAATTAGCTTCTAAGTTACCACCAATGGTTAGTAAAGAGATTTACTTTGGAAAGTAAATCTCTTTGGAAATAAGAATTGTGATTAATTTAAATTTTCAGCCACATATCACACACGTGGTTCAACAACAGGCTATGGTACAAGAGCCCTAAGAGTCTAAAGGCTATTATCTTGTAATAACATGTATTTTCTTCCTTTTCCCAGTGAAGATGAAAGACTGCATCCATTCATTCATTTATACTGAAGTACCACTGACTCATAAAATTGTGTTAGTTTCAGGTGTCATCCCACTCTTTTGTAGCCTATATTTCATTATAGGTTATTACAAGATATTAGATATAAACTTTTGCTATGAAGTAAACCCATGTTTAGTAGTAACCTGTCCCATCCTCCCCTCTCTCTCCGCTTTGGGTAACCACAAGTTTGTTTCCTATGTCTGTAAGTCTATTTCTGTTTTATATATGTTTTCACTGGTATTATTTTTAGATTCCACATATAAGTGATATCACATAGTATTTGTCTTTCTCAAGACCACATGTATTTATATATTAGCATTATATAGTAAGCAAAAATTACTTTATTTCCCCAAACTTAGAGAAAGAGTATAATCTTTAGATTAAAAATATAAGGTCAAAACTAATCACCAGTCCAGGTTCGATGCAGATACAAGGTGCCCGGGGCTGGTATTTACATTACTGTATTTACATCCCACTGGGATGACCCAGAGGGATGGGATGGGGAGGGGAGTGAGAGGGGGGTTCAGGATGGGGAACACATGTACACTCGTGGTGAATTCATGTCAATGTATGGCAAAACCAATACAATATTGTAAAGTAATTAGCCTCCAATAAAAATAAATAAATTTATATTGTTAAAAAAAAGGAAAACCAAAAACCTACCAACTATTTAAAATTTTCACTCTTAGTTATGTTTGGTTATAGCATTTTGCTTAGTTATAACATCTTGCTTTTACATCCATGTTTCCCCTAATTAAAAATACTAACATACCTAATAACAAGAATGATGATGAACCTCTTAAATTTGACTTTAGGTTTTCAAATAAAAATTAGAGGAATGAAAATGATTACGTGGTCTATTTCTGGGTTGAAGTTATTTTCAAATACATAACCACTTGAACAATAATACAATATACAAAACTAAATATATTTGGTTAGTTTCAAATAAACTAAAATACCATGTATTTAACACTTAATAAATAACATAAAATATATAATATCTAACATTTACTATATAATTAAATATAACATAATGCCACTTAACAAATGATATAATTAGGAGGATGAGTCCTAAAATTATTGAAATAATTCCCACTTGATTTGCTAATTTTCAGACATCACTGATGTGATTTGCTCTTTTGACACAGCTGTCGGTTAACAATGCTCACGACTAAACCATGACTATGGAGGAGGCAGCTGCACTGAAGTCTTCCAATGACTTCCCCCTTCAGCTGATTCTGCTGCTGTTCTCACGGCTCACTCCTCTCTGAGCCTCTGCTAAACTAAAAACGATTACATCATTTTTCCCCCTAAATCATGTAATACTGTTTGAGGTTTTTAAACATTCAATAGCTCTTTTCTCAAGCAATAAATGAAAAGCACAAATTGGAATGTCATTTTACTTAGGTCAAACTTAATCCTTCACCCTAAGAGGTGGCATATGGTACGATCAGCCGTGGGCTCTGTTGCTAGGCTATTCTACACTTGAGTCTTAGCCCTGCCACTTAAGTCTTAAGACTCTCTGAGTGCCTCAGTTTCTTGGGGAGTGGAAGATGAGGATAATTCTATAACTTAATGAGTTAACATACAATTACAAAGTGTTCAGGAAGGAGCGAGTGTTATATAAAAATTAGCGCTCAACAGCACTCATCTTTATTAATGATGACTATGACAGGCAAATATATGGTAGGTTTTAACAACCTTGTTCCAGTAAAGGGAAAAAAAAAAATTCAACAGGGTTGATGAAGAGAGGAAGCCACAGTGTGGATGTTCCCTGACCCCACAGGGCCCTCACAGGCTCCACCTGTCCCATATGGCATCTTTCCTACGCCAGGTGTGCCCCCCATTCCAGTGGGTTAAAGTACGTAGCCGAGGGTGGCTTCCCATCTGTCTCAGAGTCAACATCCTGTGAAAACTACAGTTCCTATGAAGACGTTCAGGAACGACTTCAACAACTGACAGCCACAGCCTGAAGCACCAGAAAGGCACCAGTCACTGGACGTCTGAGGAGCCAGGGCTTCCACACTGGTAAGTTCAGGGTGGACCCCCAGAAGAATCAGCTGGCCTCATCTGATGTGGGCAGAATACAGAGGGTACAAATTGGTCTTCTGAAGTCCCTACAGATCCTATGGTGATGCCAAAAAGGCAAAATTGGTGGGAGGGTGGAGAGGGAAGGAGACTGGAATGAGGAACCAAGCAACTAAAAAGGATGCTGGTCTTCTTTTTGGAATGGGCAAAGTCCAGGAAGCCCTGAGTGGACCGAGCATTAACAACCTCTATTTTCAGGATCACAGGAAAGTCAAATGAAGTTTCTAGAGGGATGCAGTGGCGGCCAGGGAGAATCCAAGGAATGAAGACAAAGTTTTGATCACCAATCAGCATGGAAGTATTTAAACCAATTTTTAACCATCAGCAGAGTTGCATAGGTATATACCACATAAATATTACTTATCCCTGGTCCAGGGGATAAAAGGAATGAGGAAAGCAAGGTCCAAATAACTTTGCACTAAACCATGGCTGACTTATGCCTGCTTTACACCAGTTTTATAATTACATGGCTATAAACTGTTAACTGTAAGCAGAACTCAGTAGTTGTAGGTACACATAATCAAAAACTCAGAGCGTCACCGGGAAGAGCAGCTGGGTGTTGCTGAACATTCAGGAATGCTCCCTGAAGCCAATAAATTAGTAATGTAACTTTGTATGATAACTGTCTAATTCTATTCACATACTGAACTATAGAAGGAAGAGAATTTTTCAAGTCATTTCATTATTTCTGGAATGTCAAAAACATCCAAATCTGTCCTGAGAATCTTACCTGCCACTCTCTCATCTGTTTCCCTGTTACCATCATCTGAATATCTTGCAAAGTCTAAAGAATCAAGGGTACTGATGCTCCTGGCTCAATCTGTAATAAATCAAAAACAGGGGAAAAAAAAAAAGATTAAACAGCTTTTTATTTAACTGCCAAAATAAGGGACTGGAAATCAATTACCTATGATTTTTTTTTCCAGTTAATAAACTATGATTCTAAGGTATAGGAATTCTATTAAAACTATAAGGTAAAAATGCTCATACTAATTAAACTACTTTGAAGTAACTTGAGTTTCCCTGCTGAGATCTCTAACTCCTGAACAAGACACACACAGAGTATAATGCAACCAGCCTAGCTAAGGACAACAGAACTGCAAACAATTTGGATTTTATTCGAAGTCCATTGGAAAAACAACAGAAACACATGCATTTTTAGAAACTGGCTGCTGTAAGGAAAGTGGTTTGCAGAGAGACCAGCTCAGAAGCTATTATGTAAATCAACTATACTCCATTAAAAAATAAAAATTAAAAAGAGAGGCTATCAGAGTCATGTAAGGGCTTCCCAGGTGGCATTAGTGGTAAAAAAACAAAAACAAAACCAAAAAACAAACCTGACTGCCAATGCAAGAGACATTAAGAGACTTGGGTTTGATCCCTGCGTCAGGAATATCCCCTGAGAAGGGCATGGCAACCCACTCCAGTATTCTTGCCTGGAGAATCCCATGGACAGAGGAACCTGTGGGCTACAGTCCATAGGTCGCAAAGAGTTGGACACAACTGAACTGACTTAGCACAGCACACAGCACAGAGGCGTGTAGGTGAGAGATGATCAGATCTGGCCTAGAATAGAGGTACTAGAAATGTGAGAATTGCTCTGATTTGGGTTATTTTTTGGTGTAAAACTAACATGTCCTGGTAGTGAAATGAACGTGGGTTTAAGTAAAAGAGAGAAAACAAGGTGATTCCTGAAGACTCCATTTACTGAATTTGTAATATGAGATGTAAAAGATGAATACAGGGGTTTTAGGAGGTCTGTGTTTTAAGTGCATGGGGGTGGTATGGAGTGTTCTTAGCTTTAGGCAGATTTTTAAGTGTCTCTAAACAGAAAAACAAACTGTAAAAATTCTCACTTGAAGGAAGAAATCAAAGCTGACACTTATTAAGGGTGATGTATCAGATGCTAATGCAAAGAAGGGACAATAGGTCAACTCTTTATTAAAGCATGCTACTTACAGAGTACTTACTGTTTATATATTGCTCTAAGGAATAGATTATCTGTTTAGAAAGTACTATCTGGGCAAATAAATGCAGATTACAGAAATAGAGATTTGAAATCCACATATGGCTCCCCCACCTCCTTTTAAAACAATTAGTATATGCCAATAATTGAAATGGTTGACTTTTCAAATAGAGTTATGCTATTATCAATGTACCTCTTATGTTTAAATTCCTATTAAGGTGAACTAAGTGAAATTCTATACATAGTACTCTTCTGAGAACACAGTGTTTGTATTCAGAGAAGCATTTAATTTCTCTGCACTTCAATTATATCTGATAAATAACAACTTACTATTAACTTATGATGTAAGATAGTATAAACAAATAACAGGAAATCAAGTACACCGTTCATTAGGGCGTAATTGATTTAAGCATAAACCAAGAAATATCAAATAACAATATTTACTATAGAAATCTCAAAAGTTCATATTAAAATGGGTTGAAATTAGGAATATTACTCAGCAATAAAAAAAACTACTGATATATGCCACATGACTGAATTTCAACACTTTATGATGAATGAAAGAATCTTTATACAGAATACACACTGTGTAATTTCATTTACATGAAGTTTTAGAATAGACAGTAGTAATTTATGGTAGAAAAAATCATAGTGGTTCTTGGAGTCGGGGGTTGAAAGGAGTGGGGGCTGACTGACTGGGGAGAGGTATGAGGGAGCTTTCTGGGGTGACACTGACTGACAGGAGACTGGGTCATCACAAGTGTGTTCATTTGTTAAAATTCATCAAGTAGGACACTTGAGACGTATATTTCACTGTCTTTAAATTTGCCTCAAAAGAAAAACAGGTGAATTCTAAACATTGAGCCCAAGTCAGTGATATGCATGCTGAAATATTTAGAGGGAAGTATACCGGTATTGAAAAGCTTCTCTGGTAGCTCAGTTGGTAAAGAATCTGCCTGCAGTGCAGGAAACCCGGGTTCGATCCCTAGGTCGGGAAGATCCACTGAAGAAGGAAATGGCAATCCACTCCAGTATTCTTGCCTGGAGAATCCTGTGGATAGAGGAGCCTGGCAGGTGACAGCCCATGTGGTTGTAAGAGCTGGATACGACTCAGCAACTAAGGGCTTCCCAGGTGGCGCTAGTGGTAAAAAACCTGCCTGCCAATGCAGGAGAGATAAGAGATGCAGGTTCGAATCCTAGGTCAGGAATATCCCCTGGAGGAGGAAATGGCAACCCACTCCAAGCATTCTTGTCTTGCCTGGAGAATCCCATGGACAGAGGAGCCTGACCCTACTACAGCCCATAGGGTCACACAGAGTCAGACACGACTGAAGTGACTTAGCACAAACAAACAGCAACTAAACCACCACCAACACTGATATCTGCAACTTAATTTGAAATGCACAAAGAAATAAGATGAACTTTCAGATGGGTAGAGGATCAGAGAGTTGTATAAATCGGAGATAAGGCAATCACAGTAAAAATTTAATCACATAATCAAGGTGGTAGATATCAGCTGTAAAGATTCTTTCCCACCTTTCTTAAGTTTTGAAATTTTCAAAAAAAATGTTGGAAAAAAACCTGGATGTACAAAGAGGACCAAAGAAAAAAACACATTTAAGTTAAATCCAGGATCCACTGACTCCTAGAATTTAATAACTGAAGTTGTAATACTGGGAAATAGCTATGATTTCTTATTGTCTTACATGACAAAATAAATAATTTTGCTTTACTTCTACTGTTTGAAATGGAACCAAAGTTAGACAACGTGTCACAAAAATAAATTTCAAAATATAACGGATAAACTTCTTAAGGCTTTTTACTTATACATCTTTTAAACAAGTAAAAATACAAAATGCTTGACTGGAATAGACCACTGACCTATGAATACATCTGCCTGGTAAATAACTAACATATATTATAAAATGGTGTTCTCAGATCACTATCTGTATGCTGCCTAAAATTTCCTGTTTTTTTTTTTAATATGACTTTTCTCCAATGATTTGTACCTTACTGCAAATAAGAGCTCTTTCCTCCAATTATATAAATACACATACTACAAATAATGACAAAAATAGAGGTACATGAAAAAGTAGAAAACTATTCCAATCTTACTAAGATTGGAGACATGATCAGAGATTATTAATCCCCCCCCAGAATTTCTAGCTACTCTTTTCTGAACCCTTTTCCCCGTGTGTAAGAACACACACATTTCTGCAAAAACAGAATGGATACTTGCATCTCTGTAACGTGCTTTTTAAAAATGAAGACCATGTAGTGAGATTTTGCCATATCGATAGGGCGATGGATACATATTGCTTAGACTGCTTTCTAAATTAAGCAAGCACAGCAATCTGAGTTCCATCCACAGTATACAATAGCAGTTGTCAGTGCTTGGTATTATTATTTTTAATCTCACCAATTTAACATATACTATAAAATTGTCTTATTTAATAATGCATCTCTTTGATTCCTGGTGAACTTGAACATTCTTTTAAAGATGTAATGGCCATCTACCTTTTTTGGGTGTATGTGTGCAAATTTTCTATTCATTTTTCTTTGACCATGTAACTAACATCCAGATTTTCCTGGTAAGTTATTTTGCCGTTACTGCCGTAATCAGAAACTCCTCTTGAGTACCTGTCCCTCTGCTCACACTCACAAGCATGTTTTAGCTCCTCACTAGCTAGTCTCATGTCTCCAACCTGTGTATTAAAACATGTACACCCAGTAGGATAAGTATTTATCAACCAATATTCTGGTGGTGGTGTAGCAGACCTCACTGTTTATTCCTGAGTTTCATGAATAGTGAAGTATGATGCTGGTTGTTGATTTCAGATATATATTTTTCTACATGTTAAGTATCTAATGTTAGTTTTCTAAGTATTACTTTCTCTTTCTGGTATTTTCAATCAGACATACAGGCCTACTAAGTAAGTGGCTATGTGATCATCATACATTATTCTTCCATTATACTATTTCTCCAGAAGTTTGTAATAGGAAAGAGTCTTTGGGGAAAGCAAACGCAGCTTAATTTCTGTCTTGGTATTATTATAACCATTGAAAAATGTATCCTAACTGCCGGGAGCCATTATGGGAGGTCCCGCCCGTGATGAGGTCATGAAGAAAATACCGGGCAGGCAAGGCCATCCGGGACCCCATCCATGACGAGGTCGTGAGGAAAAAACCTGACAGGCAAGGCCGTCTAGGATAAGGGACCCTCCAGGTTGGCCTTGGCCTCTACCCACCCTGTATCCTCCCCTGCTTTTCTGCTGCTGTTCTTGTTTGCCCTGTTGCAGATTCTTGTGTTGCCTGCCAAGAGCTCTCCTGCTCCTCTTTCACTGAATGAGGACCAACTTAAAACCCTAATTAATAAATCTCCTGGACGCTGCTACCCTGTGAAGGGGCCAGGGATGAAGGAAATGCTTCAATTCAAACCCTTTTGCTGGCATTCTGGCTTGTTTGATAAATGTGTGCTCCCATTGCAAAAAATGCTCATGATTGTTCTAAACATCCTAAGCACAGTAAGCTAACAAAAGACACCATTAAGCATAGGTCCCTCCGCAGGGTGAGAAAAGCTCCACAAATAAAATAGCCACAAATGTGCCTAATAAAAAACACTTTAGATAGAGATTAGCTGGTGACTTCTTGCAGGTAATTAACTTTTAGACTAAGAGCCTGTTTTGTGCCATATCTGCTGTTTTTGCAATCCTTTGCATTTCTGTTCTGTAAAAATGTAATCCTATCTAGTTCCCATGGAGATGACACCTAATAGAAAGAAAATAGATTAACAAAAAAAAAAAGACAGGGTCGGCTACTGAAGTTGCTTAAAGTTATACCAGGTGCAAGCCATAAATTATCAACAGGCCTGAAAGCCAAAAGATATTATACATAGAGATTAACCATAAAAACGGCCCTAATAGGCACAGAGCCCTTTGGGGGGTGAGGAAGCCCTATTAGAGAATACAAAAATTATTGTTTTAAAAGTGGTTATTAGATCAACATTTGATTGATGTTAATGTGCTGAGGTTGTGCAGTGGAAACTATTGTTAATATAGTTGGAGATCTAGAAAAATAAGAGTTTAGCCCTAGTGTAAAAACAATAAGATAATTGTTAATTTTAACCAGGAGTGCTAAACAGGGGCTCCCTCACCAGAGCCGCAGAGTCTTTGTGTGCTAAACTTTTTAGATAAATTTAGCTGAGAACTTCTGCAAAAAGACTGACTTTATGTTAACAGGATTGTATTTCTATTATGTTGCAACCTGCTGTAACATGAGACTTCCACTTTTATGTTTTCTGCTAAGCTCAAGGCCAGAAGATAATGTACAAAAAATCTATGGGAAAAGATTCTCATAAACAAAAATATACAGAGAACACCTGGTTTCGTGAAGGACAAGCTGATGTAATGTTAAACTAAGTCTGTATGCTTATCTGCCCCTCAGAAATGTACCAACTTAGGGTATAAAGGCGATGGTGAAAAATAAAGCAACTGCCAGACTCTGCCGCATATCCTGGTCTGGTCTGGTCTGGTCTCTCTCTCTCTCTCTCTCATTCGCCGACACCGTTCACCCTGAGGGTTCCCCTGGATCCTGCTGGGGCTGGACCCCGGCACCTGACTTTTTTTTTTTTTAGTTCTGAGTCAACAATTTTATATTCTCCAAGGAAAAAAAGCTTTAGTATCTTTTAAACTATAATAACAATAATGTCATAAAAGTAAAACCAATTTCCTGAGGTATTAAAATATATGCCATGTCAGAAAATAATTATTTATGGAAGAAAGTAATTTCAGCTTTGATGGAGCTAACCTATAACAGTCTGTATATAAAATATACTTTGAAATTTAGATCTAATAGGTAAGATTTTTCAGTGTTTCCAGTAGTCATGTATGGATGTGAGAGTAGGACTATAAGAAAGCTGACCACTGAAGAATTGATGCTTTTGAACTGTGGTGTTGGAGAAGACCCCTGAGAGTCCCTTGGACTGCAAGGAGATCCAACCAGTCCATCCTAAAGGAGATCAGTCCTGACTATTCATTGGAAGGACTGATGCTGAAGCTGAAACTCCTATACTTTGGCCACCTGATGCGAAGAACTGACTCACTGGAAAAGACCCTGATGCTGGGAAAGATTGAAGGCGGGAGGAGAAGCGGACAACGGGGGATGAGATAGTTGGATGGCATCAGCGACTTGATGGACATGAGTTTGAGCAAGCTCCAGGAGTTGGTGATGGACAGGGAAGCCTGGCGTGCTGCAATCCATGGGGTTGCAAAGAGTTGGACATGACTGAGCGACTGAACTGAACTGAGGTAAGATTATAGCTTCTAGATAAATAAGCTTCTTTGGATTCAGCCAGAATTCTTTTCCAGGGCAAGCACATACCTTTCCAAATACTCTGATATAAAAGAGCAAGAGTTTGGAAAAACTAGCCTCTTTTCTTAAGAAAGAAGCTATTACCACTTTCTAATATAAAGTATACCACAAAGCATTTCTTCAAATTCCAAGATGGTGTAACTTTTCAGTAATTCACTTTGTAACTCAGAAACTGAATGATCAGGGACTTTTGTCATAGCTGGCAAACCAGTAAAACCTGTATGTAAGTTTTAGTAGGCCTGAAAACTAAAATCATTAGACACAGTGTAACTTTAAGGCATGCAGACTGATTTCATAAATTACTGTAGAGAGTATTCTTATTTATATACATTAAATCTTTTAGTACGGATGACAGAATGTACTTTTACAATAGCTAAAAAAATTAGTTTCAGACTCTTGAAAAGCTATCTTTTATAGAAATTACATATCAATAGCATTGTAAAAGAAAAATGTATCAGAAAAATTGATCAGCTCCCGACTGGTAAAGAGCATTGGTTAATTCAGTGAACATTCAATGAACAACTACTGTGTACCAGGTTAATAATAGGAAAATACAATAAAGAATTAAAGAATAATTTTTAAAGGCTATAGATATAACTGATTCTGAAGAACAGACTTAAAATTTCTGAATACTTCTCTCTATACTGTTTAAATTTTTTTACAATTAATGCTTTTTGTAATATGGGCATTTTATAATTAAAAAGTCATTAAAGTACCCAATTACAATTAATGGATTTGAAGAAAAATAATGTCAAGCAGTTATCTTTAAATTTCAATTTGCTTAGTAAAGATAATTTACTCAACTGCACCTGTGTCATGGGTTAGGGTTAAAGCAAAGAAAGAAGTATATAGTTTATAAATTCAGTAAATAGATAACAAATTTACCTTAAAAATAATTATATCTAAATTTGAGGTCATGCATAAACATTTTAGTATATTATCCACTTAAATTAAAAAATGGATCTTAGAAACTTGTCAATGGCAAAATTCACATTTAGATTTCCTGATCTTCAGTTCTTCTCTAACATGGGGACTCATTTCACTGGCCCCTATATTCAAAATATTTGAAGTTAGAGGGAATCTTAGAGACAGCTCAACACCTCATCTTGACTAATAAGAAAACAGAGCTGTGTATTCATTCAGTGCATATTTACTAATCCATGGTGTGGAGGAAAAAGGTAAAAATTCAGTAAGACTTGGCTCTAGCCTTAAGTAAGCTTACAAACCACTGGAATTTAGTCATGTACACAGATAATAATGATACAATTAGACTATGTTAAAGGTTAAGCAAATTAACCTTTGTGAGAAGCTCGCGGTATAATTGAAGTCCCCCAGTTTCTAGTTCACTGTCTTTTCTGTCACAAGATTCCACTGAATTAAACATCAAATTAAAAGACTTACACTTTGGAACAGGCGAACACTGAAACTTTACTGACAAATTATTCACTAAAGTTAAAATTTCTATAAAGCTGGATGACTTGACCATATAAACAGTTTGTCAGGTAAAGAGGGGGGTTATTATTAACAGCATTACCTATTATTATATTTAACACTTTCTGACCACTTATTCTGTGCCAGATATTTTTCACAGATAAATAGAAGCTGTTACCTCATGTATTTTACAGTAAAGGATAAAGAGACTATCCCAGACTCTCGCAACTGGGAAGGAGCAGAGTAGAAATATGAACTCAAGCCCTCGGATGCCAAAGCCTGAGCTCTAAACCATTAGTTTCCTTGAGCAACGTGTAAAAGCATGCAGGTTCAGATCTAGATCTGAACTAAGCTAAGTTGGGCTTGATCCCGTGAATGACCTCAGGAAGGTCAACCTGGACTCAACTTTCCTCAGGCTACAGAGGGAAAAGCTAATTTCACAAGGAATATTCCAAACTTACATATTTAAAGGATCCCAATACCTAAAGATCATCTCTTTAACATACCATCAACATTTATTCAAAGGCTTTTTTGTCAGGCACAATATTAGGCACTGGTGACAAAAAGATAAATAAAATATGGTCTCTTTTTCTATATCCATGCTAAATACATATTTATGAACTGCCTACTTTAGGCACTTGTGCCAGGTGTGAAAGAAGACAAAGATATATGAGACAGGAACCCTAACAAACACCTTTAAAAAAGTCTAGTCAGCAAAAAAAAAAAAAAAAGTCTAGTCAGCTAAAACATCAACATACAAAAATAAAAGCAACACTATCACAGTCACAAGTTTCATATAATTAATTTCCATAAGAGAGAGACAAAAAAACAACAACAAAAAACCACAAGTTCAGAGGATTTAGAGACTACTTTGAGGAAGGAACATAAACTGGACCTTCCCTTAAAGATAAACAGATTCTGGAAAGAAGAAAAGAATGATGGAGGAAAAGAATATGAAGAGAAGGAAAAATAATATGGACAAGAGCACTGAGACAAGAATATATAAAACAAGTTCAAGAAACACTAAGGAAACAATGTGAGTACAAGAAAGGTCTGTATATGACAATGTGGATGGAAAACACAGGAAGAAACAAAATTATAGGGAGAACTTTATGACGCATATTTATAATAAAATATTTCAGTCATTTTTATCATCTACTGTGCAAAAATGGGAAAAATTAAATTCCTAAACAGATTTGTAAATTCTTTTTTCTGCAATATATAATTCTGCTAATAAAAAAAGAGTTCAAAAAAATTGTCTTGGATGAGAGTGATTTTAAACGGTGTTAGCTAGAGTGACATGACCAAACTGCTTTTAAAATCAATTAAGGAGGGAGGAACCGATTAAAGGCACAGGAACCAGTGATAAGGCTAAAACTGAGGGTCCAGATGTGAGCTGAAGGCCTGAACTAAGGCGGCACACAAGCACAGAGCGGATGGACGGTCAGAAAGAACACAGAAAATAGGATGAGCAATATTAGCCACCTAGTCAGGATCGGCTGGTTTCAAAAACAAATGAACATCATTTCTGACTGCTGAGGAAATCTGGAAGGTTACACTCATGATGGCAACCAAGGTCCCCTCCTAGAGGCTTAGTCATCTTCCATGACTAGACCAGAAACTGAGATGTAACCATGCAGCAAAGCTTCGGGATTGAAAAAAAGGAGGACATGCTAATCCAACCTTAGTGGATTTCTGTAGCTGAATTTCATTCAGCAGATTATTCTCCTTTGTCTTGGTGTGGTGCTACAGTTTATCATTTTATTTGTTAAATGATCAATATTATTCTACCCGACCTGCCCTCTGCATTAAAATGACTGGCTACTCTGAGTCAATAAGATATACTCTGAATGGGTCACTAAGATACTTTGCCTGATCACATACTAAAATGATTCGAGAACATTTGCTTAACTGTGCTTTAAAATTGACAAAACAGTAGCTGTGGTGCAATGGAAAGAATGAAAACTTGGAAGCTGATGACCTGGTTTGGAATCCCAGTCTCGTCACTTAAGAACTTAAGACATGATACGTAGTAATATACAAAAGGGCATACAAATAAAAGGTAAGCCCATCTTCAACCAGCCATCACCCTATGGGTCACCAATCATTGCTTAGACTCTTCTGTACATATCCCTTTAGAAATACGCAAGGCATAAACGAGTTTCTCCCTTTTTGTATGTCAGTGGAAACAATTCACAAATATTGCCTGCATCCTAACTTGTTCAATTTATATCTTATATCATTCCACTTCAGCACATGTAGATCATTCTGTTTTAATTAACCAATCCCCCACTGTTGGACATTCAGGTTGTTTACAATCTTTGATACCTTTACTTGAATGTAGAAGATACGAAAAAAGTCTAGGTTCAATAATTTGGATGCAAACGAGCTGGTCTATAATAAAATATGGAATGGAACTGGATACTAAGGAATATGCATTTTTAAAATGTGCTTGATACCACCAAATTGCTCTCAAAAGAGTGTCCTACCAAGAGTATATAAGTATACATTTTACTTTCCAATCTTGGTATCATATATATTTTGATCAAAACTACACTCAGGAGACAACATTGTTTACAGAAAAAAAAAAAAAAAACCAACCTGTTAGGAAGAGTTCAGCGAGACTGTAGACTCAAAACCCACCTATCAATACAAGCTATCTATTTGTTACAGACATCTTATTAGAAGGTTTAGGAGGCAAAAATCAGTATTCTTACTACTGTAACTTACCACAATGCAAATAAGAAACATTAAGAACATAATAAAATATGATTGAGAGATTTTGGTGATACATTCGTTACTCTCATCATCTCATCTTATACTCTTTGGACATTTCTCCTTACTCATACATCCATTCTCCACGCCCCCTACCCACCAACACACACACACACACACACACACACACACACACACACACACACACACGCTTTATTCCTTACAAAGATTGTAAAGAATGCCTATAATCAGGAACTACTCTTGAATAAAAAAATTAGAAGCTTTTAAGGCTGCTGCTACATACTTCTCCAATGGTGATTCTACTTCTGCACATATATACAGAATATTTACAAGACTCCCCATACAGTGCAACATGCAGTGCAATACACTGTAATACTCCTTATTACAGTGCAATAAGAAGCTATTGGTATAGTTCTGTCTGCTTGAAACATGTCAAATGTATCCTAAGAGAGATCCTTGTCAAAATTATAGTAAGAATTATCAACTGAGTCTCAAAATTTCCCTTCCAAATAAAACTACCTTCAAGGTAAAATAGCAATAGGAGACTGAGAACAGAGAAACTGGTACATAGGCACCAATAATTTGTGAGCAAAGAATGACATTTTTTGCTGCTGTCTTGTGCAAATTTAATTAATAGACGATACAAGACAGATATTCAATATAAGGCAACAAAAAAAGGCAAAAACATGTACCAAACACACATGCAGAAATAACTTAACGATGCAGAATATATTCTTTGCGTTCATATACCAGAGGGAAGATGGTATTGGTATTTCACGTCACCAGAAACACCAAACTCGGTTTACACGGCAGTTACAGGATTTGGTGTCAGTTAACGGCAGAACACTGGAGCTCTAATTCCCATTACAAATGTTTCCTGTTTTGCTAGAATTTATTACATGCAAAATTTGACAAAAATACCTTAAATTGACTCAAAAAAGAAAAGTGCAAAGTACACCACCACATAGCCACCATCTGATATGAACAACTGCTAACATTTTGCAAAATTTAAAAAGAAATACCTTAAAGTTCATGTCCCCAGTATTTCCTTCCTCAAGGGCAATCACAATAATGGATTCAGTGTGACTCTAGTTGATGTTTTTTAAACCTATAGCACATATGAAAGTGAAAGTGAAGTCGCTCAGTTGTGTCCGACTCTTTGCAACCCATGGACTGCAGCCTACCAGGCTCCTCCGTCCATGGGATTTCCCAGGTAAGAGTACTGGAGTGGGCTGCCACTGCCTTCTCCAGATCAATCCTGAACTAATTCAAATCCCCCAAAAGTCAACAAAAGAGGCATCGTGTTCAAAATATGGCTAAACAGCAGAACACAATTTATTTAAGTATCAACAAGTATGTTTTTAGTATAAATAAGTTAGAAACCACATTTTATCATCAACTCTTACAGTACAGATGTGTATGTTGTGTGTGTTTAGATAGTTACAGTATATATACATAGAAGCCAATAAAAACAACTACCCGAAGGAAAAAAAATAGGCTATTAATATTTAAGGCCCTTCTTAATTGATATTTACACTTTAGGTATAAGCAGACTGTACTTTTAGACCAAGGTAAGTGCTCTTTTTCAGTTAATCATCCTAAAACCAATGGGAGTTAAGGTAGTAGGCACAGTTAAAAGCCACCATACAAAAAGAAGTAACAAAACTTAGTTTTTGACCTAAATAGACTAAACAAAATGAAAACTGTGCCAATCCTGAATGTTTTTTTTTCCAACAAAGGTGCTTAAAAAACAAGCAAAGAAACAAAAAAGCATACAGTCTGAAGATCATCTCTAAAGTAGCAAGTGTAAATTTAGTTTTTAACACAAAAAGGCCTGTTCGCTGATTAAATACCCCTATCTTATTTCCTTTTAAACTACGTACCCACAATGGCTTGAAGTGTCATATTGCGTTTTTATAACTACCCAAATGGAATCACTTTATTAATTGTGAGCCAGATAATGGCAAGCATGTTCCCAGATGATGTTTTAAACAAGGCAAAATATAAAATAAATATTATCTTCTCTTTACCCTCACTTTCTTTTCCTCTTCCTCACTCAGGATGAAGAGTCTAAATATGGCCAAATAAGAAAGCTACTGTTTATATTAAAATTTCACTCATACTCGAGCATCACATTAAAATTTTACTTTCTCCACAATTATCACAATCAACAATGATTTTTCTATATCCGAATGCTTACACTATTACCTGTACCACAGAAAACTATTCTATAGATTTTCACGTGTAAGTCTTGCCTCTCCATTAAGAACATAATATGCTCAAGGATATGCACTAAACTTCCTTTGGATCCCTATAATACTTAGCTGATCACATAATTTAATAAATTTACTGATCAATGTAAAATATTGAATACCAACTATATGCAAGTCACTGTCCTAGGCAATGAAAATATCTGACAAAATTTCCACAAGAATTAAAAAGTTTGAAGCTGCTGAAAGGCATGGGTACAAAATGACAGTCATATAAGACAGAAGTTTAAGAATCTATACCAATAACCTCAGATATGCAGATGATACCACCCTTATGGCAGAAAGTAAAGAAGAACTAAAGAACCTCTTGATGAAAGTGAAAAAGGAGAGTGAAAAAGTTGGCTTAAAGCTCAACATTCAGAAAACTAAGATCATGGCATCTGGCCCCATCACTTCATGGGAAATAGATGGGGAAACAGTGGAAACAGTGTCAGACTGTATTTTTTGGGCTGCAAAATCACTGCAGATGGTGATTGCAGTCATGAAATTAAAAGACACTTACTCCTTGGAAGGAAAGTTATGACCAACCTAGACAGCACATTAAAAAGCAGGGACATTACTTTGCCAACAAAGGTCCATCTAGTCATGGCTATGGTTTTTCCAGTCGTCATGTATGAATGTGAGAGTTGGACTGTGAAGAAAGCTGAGTGCAGAAGAATTGATGCTTTTGACTGTGGTGCTGGAGAAGACTCTTGAGAGTCCCTTGGACTGCAAGGATATCCAATCAGTCCATCCTAAAGGAGATGAGTCCTGGGTGTTCATTGGAAGGACTGATGTTGAAGCTGAAACTCCAATATTTTGGCCACCTGATGCAAAGAACTGACTCATTTGAAAAGACCCTGATGTTGGGAAAGATTGAAGGCGGGAGGAGAAGGGGATGACAGAGGATGAGATGGTTGGATGGCATCACCGACTCAATGGACATGAGTTTGAGCAAGCTCCGGGAGTTGGTGATGGACAGGGAGGTCTGGCATGCTGCGGTTCATGGGGTCGCAAAGAGTCAGACACGACTGAGCGACTGAACTGAACTGAATGTGGTCCAGACAACAGTAGCAAGTCTCACTCAGCTAAAAGCAGTGAACTTAATACATTTTAGAAATATTCTCTTGATATTTTGTTAGAAGCCAGAGGAAGCACTAAACCCAATCCCAACCTAACAGGGAGGGACTACTTTTTTAAGTGGAAGAGATGGGAACTTTTGGAAGATGGGAATCACAGCACAGCTGACACTAAGAGGGAACAGAGCATAGTGAGGTAAGTACTCTTTCAGAGTTCTGAGAAAAGACAGGTAGGACAATGAAAGAGTATTTTAAAAAGGAGAAGGATGACTCAAGAAGTCTGTAGGCTCATAAGTTAAATTATTAAAGTCAATCATAAATGCCTCCTGATAAGCTGCCGTATGAACATCTAGAAGCATGATAAATACAGAATAAAAGAAATTCATCACTGAAAGGCGTAAGTTATTTGACCACTTACTGTCTCTACAGAGCTGACTCATTCTAAGGAATTTTAGTCTGATTTTGATTAGACCTTGAAGGCTCAGAGTAGAACAGCATTCCTCTAGATAAAATACTGTAATTTGCAATCTAACTGGAAACCAAACTGACTCAACTGGCAAAAATACGGGGGAAAATATATAATTAATGTGTGTGTATATTCAAGCAAGTAATGTTACATGCAAAAGATCAGATTAGTTCATCAAGTGGACCTAGTAGAACATCACAAGGATGCTACAATTTATCAAACACTGAGACTTCATGAGCGCTCATTTTAAATTCTTCCACTGAAAACATCAAACTTAAAAAGCTATAGTTCTTTGATATGTTTTATAAATTTGACTTACTCTTTTAGTCAAGAAAAAGAAGATAGTATGAAGACTTCTTTAAGTATTTTATAATTACCACTGTACTATTACCTACATCAACAGACTCTGGGGCAAACAATTTAGTAAATCTTACAAAGTTAAACTGCTTTTGTGTGTTTGCTGAGTCGCTCAGTCCTGTCTCTCTGTGATCCCATCAACTGTAGCCTGCCAGGCTCCTCTGTCCATGGGGATTCTCCAGGCAAAAATACTGGAGTGGGTTGCCATGTCCTCCTCCAGGGGATCTTCCCAACCCAGGATCGAACCCAGGTCTCTGCACTGCAGGTGGATTCTTTACATCTGAGCCACCAGGGAAGCCTTTTAGACATCTTTAAACAAAGAAAACTACTGTTGACTATATATTTATTACTCTGAAGTTTTATGAATTTTCAGATCAGACACACATTAATCAAAAATACATAAAAACAAATAAAAATAATTTAATGTTTTAGATAATCTACACTATCAATCTTTATGCTGTTTGTTTATAATAAACCAAAAACTACTCATTGAGTATTATAAAGTCATAACCCAACTAGCACCAACTAACATGGTAGAACTGAATACAGAGGACCTTTATAAATGGCAGTAGTCTGGTCCCAAAGAAAGATTCATCCTCAGAGTTTCTAAGATATAATTTGTATGATCTGAGTGTTAGTCAAAATCTTCAAAACATGGTACTAACCACAGATTTACAGACTTATTTTGGCATTTATCTATTTTCTGACTGTAATAAGACATTTAAATATATTGATATTTTGACATACAATGCATTTGGATTTAAATTATACTAAAGCTTGTGCTATAAGTGTCTGCATAATTATAGGAGGAACATTTCAGAAATATTTCTTTTTATGATGCCATCATAGGCCTAAATTTAGAAACAGAAACTATAAAACTTCCAGAAGAAAATACACAAGAAAAATTTTGCAACTTTAGGATACACAACTATTTATTTAGGAAACAAAGACCATGAATCATTAAGGAAAAAACACAATTAACAGGACTTGATGAAACGAAAATCTTTTGCTCATAAGACACATTGTTAAAAAACGAAAAGGCAAATCATGCTGGGAGAAAAAACTTGGAAAACACATATTTGATGGAGGACTTGGGTTCAGAATATATAAAAGAACCAGAACTCAATAAAAAGCTATTAACAGACTTTGCACAAAAGATATGTAACGGCAGTAGACACCACCCGCCCCCCGCCCCGCAATGCCCAAAAGCTCAAAGAAGGAGCTCAGCATTACTAGTCCTCAAGAAATAAAAATGAAAACCACAATGAAATACCACTGTACTCTCACTAGAATGAGTTAAATAAAAAGCCTGAAAATACCAAGGGTTTGGGGGATGTATAGAAATTGAAACTCTCATACACTGGTGATGGAAATTTTAAATGATACAACCACTTTGGAAAGCCTGTTTGACAGCTTCTTACAAATTTAAATGTATACTAACTATATGAACCAGCAATTCTATTCCTAGGTATTATCCAAAAGAAATGAAAACATGTCTCTGCAAAACTTATACAAGCATGTTCATGGCAGCTTTATTCATATGGGCCAAAAATGGGGAAAAAAATAAATGCCTAATAACTGATGAATGGAAAAACCAAAAAAGGAATGAACTACTCTTACACATAAAAACATTATTTGGATGAATTTCAAAAACATTCTACTGAGGAAATGAAGCCATACAGAAAAGACTAAATGCTCCAAACTGCATTTATATGACTTTTTATTTTTTTAAAATTTTTATTAGTTGGAGGATTACTTCACAACATTTCAGTGGGTTTTGTCATACATCGACATGAATCAGCCATGGAGTTACATGTATTCCCCATCCCGATCCCCCCTCCCACCTCCCTCTCCACCCGATTCCTCTGGGCCTTCCCAGTGCACCAGGCCCAAGCACTTGTCTCATGCATCCAGCCTGGGCTGGGGATCTGTTTCACCATAGATAATATACATGCTGTTCTTTCGAAACATCCCACCCTCACCTTCTCCCATAGAGTTCAAAAGTCTGTTCTGTACTTCTATGTCTCTTTTTCTGTTTTGCATATAGGGTTATCATTACCATCTTTCTAAATTCCATATATATGTGTTAGTATGCTGTAATGTTCTTTATCTTTCTGGCTTACTTCACTCTGTATAATGGGCTCCAGTTTCATCCATCTCATTAGAACTGATTCAAATGAATTCTTTTTAACGGTTGAGTAATATTCCATGGTGTATATGTACCACAGCTTCCTTATCCATTCGTCTGCTGATGGGCATCTAGGTTGCTTCCATGTCCTGGCTATTATAAACAGTGCTGCGATGAACATTGGGGTGCACGTGTCTCTTTCAGTTCTGGTTTCCTCAGTGTGTATGCCCAGAAGTGGGATTGCTGGGTCATATGGCAGTTCTATTTATATGACATTTTTAAACAGGCAAAACTTATCTAAGGAAGTGGTTTTCACTTGGGGAATTTTGCCCTCCCCTTCCTCAGACAGTGCTGGTGACATTTCTTGATTATCACAACTTGGGGAACGGGGGCTGGGTGGTTGCTTCTGTTATGTAGTGGACACAGAGGTCAGCAACGCTGTTAAACATTCTAGAATATACAGGACACTAACACAACAAAGGATTATCAGCCCCAAAATTCCAATAGTGCCTAGGCCCAGGTTGGAAAATTGTTGTCTACTGTGGTCAGTGATGGTCTTGGGATACTGAATGCAAATGAAAATGAAAGCGTTCTGGGGACAATAAAAATGTTCTATATTTTATTTGTAGTATTAATTTGTTCTCCAAAATTCACCACACTGTACACTTCAAATGGGCACATTTTATTGTATGCAATTTTACCTCAAAGTTGATGGTAAAATTTATAGCCTATCAAATAATATAAAGCTACAAAAACAGTTTAATCCAATTTTTGCTTTTAAACATATATGCATAGAAAAAACGGAAAAGGCAAGTACTATTGGTTGGATTATGGATAAGTGTGATTTTTTTCCCCCTACTGCTCATCTGTTTTGTATTCACTTGAAAATACATTATATTTTGTAATAATGTACTTTTGAGTTATACCCAAAACAGGTCCAAACAAACTATGGAAGAGCACAACTGCACATGAATATTTGATTATAGCTAAATTCTGATTTATGATCACAGGACTGAAGTTATTTCAAGAAACTATAAAAATGTATAATGCAAAGGCATTTAGAAGTCAACTTTTACTTTAAAACACAGCTATATTTAGAGCCTAAATTATAAATATAAGTATTTCTGTACAAAAAAGTTTTTAAGAGAAATTTTCACTATAAACAGTGATACCACACCATAATAAGGTAGGCTGAAAAGATTAATAAATTCTTTTAAATTAAATAAAATAATGTTATAAAGGAATAACTTATTTCATTATATCTATACAGTAGAAAAACATAGCAGATACAGTTCAGTTATGTTCAACAACAGGCCAGGGACTATACAAACTGTGAGTAATAAAAAGATGTCCCTCAAGAAGCTGACTATCTAATGGAGAGAAATGATACTGCTAATAAATCAAATAAAAAGAGTTAAAGGCTACGGTTGAGGTTTGAAAGTAGAACAATGAAAGAATCAAACAACTAAGCCTTGGTAGTGTGGGAAATATTTACAAAGATGACAGTTGAGCTGGGTCTTGAGGAAGTAGTAAGAGCTTATCAGGTGAAAATCATTATTAGACACTTCAAAAATCTTAAACAAACAAAAGCCAACTGCCTAACAATTTTGTTACACTGCTCTTTTGTTACATTTTATAGTCTTAAAGGTCAGCAACAGAAAAACCAGTTTTGGGAAAAGGAAGATAATCCTACAATACTGAGCAAGGAAGTTAAACCTTATGAGAAAATTCCATATTCAAGAGAGAAGGCTGCTATGGATTTATCTTGATGGAAAAAGGCACTCTTTGCAGTTTAACTACATCTAACTAAGTTACATCTAAGTTAAGCAACTGTGGTGTTGGAGAAGATTCTTGAGAGTCCCTTAGATGCAAGGAGAGCCAACCAGTCCATCCTAAAGGAGATCAGTCCTGAATATTCATTGGAAGGACTGATGTTGAAGCTGAAACTCCGATACTTTGGCCACCTGATGCGAAGAACTGACTCATTGGAAAAGCCACCGATGCTAGGAAAGATTGAAGGCGGGAGGAGAAGGGGACGACAGAGGATGAGATGGCATCACCGACTCAATGGACATGAGTTTGAGCAAGTTCCCGGAGTTGGTGATGGACAGGGAGGCGTGGCGGGCTGCGGTTCACGGGGGGTCACAAAGAATCAGACAAGTGACTGAGGGACTGAACTGAACTGAAGTTAGGTGATCTCAGTCTCTGGCACCACTTAAAAGTACTGACAAAAAACCATCAGTTCGGCTACAATTTCAAGTCATGTATTTTAACATGTGTGATCAAATTTCAGTTGGCCTCACATAACACATTGAAAACCTCATACCATTAGTAAGGGAAAATCTAAGATGCCTCTTAAGAAGGGTAGGTACTGAGACTCCAATATGCATCCTTGGCAGTACGTTTTAAAGACATAAGAAATGCTAGTAAATATATGATGAATGAGGTAAACGACCAGTCTATACAGTTAACAATGATTACAATGAGGCAGAAAAGTTAATTCCTAAACTTACGAAGAGAAAAAAGCCTACAAGGTTTTGAGACCAGGAGGTAACACTGCAGGGAGAACCTGCCTACTCTGCTTAGACTTCCTATAATTCTGGAAACCCACTGAAATTAAGGAACCGAAAGCGAATGAAACTGAGTTTATTTAAACTGAACAAATTTTATGCAGCAGAAGATGCAACTTTTGAGTAATCAACTCAACCCCAAGACAACGGGTCTTCAAGTGGATCTGGCTTCGGGCAGAGAGCACCATTTCCTATTCTTTTCTCTCTTGACTTGGAGTCAAATAATTACTGCGAACAACATAAGCAACACTGTTTCCAGGTAGTGGCGATTCAGGAGATGGGAGAGAATGGAAAAACGATTAAAGCGATAAACCAAGGTTGCAACGGAGTCTTCTGGAGTCATGTAGTAGCCAATGAACTAGAAACTCTGGATATTTAATAGATATCGACACCAATAGTGGAACCAGGAGCTGGTGCAAGTCCGGAGGCAGGCAGGGAGAGAACAGTCGCTGCCAGATCCTCTGACCTCCACCGCAAAAGATCACCGCCCGACCCCGCCCCAACCCTCTAGCTGAAATGCTCCCAGTACTCAGCACCGGCCCACAAGCACCCCCTCCCCACAATAACCCCCACAACCCCAACAGCCCAGCCGGAGGGACAGCACCGTCGTTCACTTACTGAGCTGTCCCCCACCCGACGTCGTACTCGGCTCCCGACCTCCTGCGCCTCCAAGGCCGGCCGCCCCGGGGACCCCCGGCGCCCCCGTCCCCGGAGGGGTCCCGCTCTGCCCCTCGAAGTTGCCAGGGTTGGATAAGTAGTCGCGCAGCCGAGGGAGCTCGCGGCCGCTCTCTAACAGCTCGGTGTGCAGCTCCAAGGCGGTCAGTAGGTACTGATCGCGCAGCAGCTAGGCCGCGATCACATCAATTGACAGGAGGGCCGGGGTCTCCCCGGGGCCCCCAGGGCCGCCGCCGCCGCCTCCCCAGGGAGCCCCGCTTGGGCACTGCTCCCCAAGGACACGGGTCCTGGGGCAACAGCGAGTCCGCAGAGCCCGGATCTATGCCGCCCCCGGCACCCAGCCGAAGTCCTGCCGGCCGCTCGTCGGTCGCCGAGACCTCGTCCTCGTCCTCGTCCTAGTCCGAATCGCTGAGGAAAGGGTTCACGCCGCCCCTGCCACCTCCAGGAGCCATCGCCGCCACCTTACACTGTCAGGAGTGTGGGCGCCTCCTTGCCTGGCTCTGACAGGCCGCGGCCTGAGTCCCTGCTCGGCCTCGGCAGGCACCGCTCGCTTCCGCAGCCCCGGCCTTGCCACGTTCCGCCTCCTCACCTGGAGACCAGGCGCAGGCTCGTAGACGAACCGTCCGGAGGCTGCAGCGGCAGCAGCAGCCACTGCCTCAACCACGGCTGCACCAGCAGCACGGCCCTGCGGGCGTCTTCCTGGTCCCCGGTCTCGCGAGAAATGGCGCGTGCCCCGCCCCGCCCCGCCTGCTCCCCACGCTTGTGAGCAGAGACTGAGGGGCCCCGCGCCCTGCTCAAAGGGAAAGCCCCACCCCGCTCCTTTTTGACTGGTCGCAGGAGGTAGGGGCGGGGATTGGAGTCACGGAGGACTGACCCGTGAATTATCGCGAGAGTAGCTTCTGGCCCTGTAAGTGTCAGCGGCGTTTCGTGGTTGGGGGGGCCGCGGGGGGGAGCGGGGTGGTTGTGACGGTGGCCTAGCAGCTTTCTCTTCTGCGCGGGAGGGGAGCTCTGACTCGCAGCCGGACCCCGCCTTCTCGCTGACAAGGCCTCGTTCCCGAGATCAGGCCTGACCTGCTCAAGCCCAGATAGAGTCCGGGAGAAGTGGGGGTAGGGGCCAGGCCCGACACTGGCGCTCGCTGGGGTGCGCTGCCCCCTCTTACTTCGCTCCTGCGGTGTGCGCTGCCCGCTGCTGACGTTTTCCCCGCCGGGGTGGCGGGTGCCTGGCAGGGCCGGTGGTCAGAAGGGGGCTTGCTTCCTCTTCCTCGCCCTCCCAGTCTCGTGCCTGCGGGCCCCAGGGGCCTGGGTGCGGCACAGGGACAGAGCCAATGGAAAATGCAGCGGGGACGTTGGGATCTGCTTGGATCTGCGAATATCCCGATAGTCTCGACTTCGGTAACAAACAATTAGGAACGCAGTAAGCACTTGTGGTTTAATACACAGCTTGCACTATAGGGACGCTTCAAAACGTCAAATGCTGTCCCTCAGAGGGTCCCTTGCAGAGCAAGGAGATCCAACCAGTCCATCCTAAAGGAAATCAGTCCTGATCATTCATTGGAAGGACTGATGCTGAAGCTGAAGCTCCAATACTTTGGCCACCTGATGCGAAGAACTGACTCACTGGAAAAGCCCCTGATGCTGGGAAAGATTGAAGATAGAAGGAGAAGGGGATGACAGAGGATGAGATGGTTGGGTGGCATCACCGATTCAATGGACATGAGTTTGAGCAAGCTCCAGGAGTTGGTGATGGACAGGGAATCCTGGCATGATGCAGTCCATGGGGTCCCAAAGAGTCAGACACGACTGAGCGACTGAACTGAACTTGGGGTTTTTGTTTTGTTTTCGGTAGAAGTTTTTTTTGTCGTTGTTGATATTTTTAATACTAAGAATTGGAAGCATTTTTTTTTTTAACAGAACATTAGCTCCTAGTGTTTAATTCTAAATTTGTGTGTGTGCGCGCGCACGCCGTGTATTGAAGAAAAGCGTGGAAAAAAACCCCAGATCTTAGGAAAATAGTATCAAAAGAGCCACCAGTGTTGTTTCATAGTCCTTAGCTAAAAGGATTGCTGATCTTTATTGTAATTGAGTTGCCAGAGAGATTGAAAATGGAACCAATTTCTGGAATGGAAAGATGGGAAGGACTAGGGAATGGCATGGAAAGGGCATGTTTAGAAATGGATTATTTATATGCAATATTTCCGCCTGTGTAATGGGAATTTTACACATCTGTTGTACCTAAGGTCCCCACACTTAGGGTCTTCCTCTCAAGGATTGTGCTTATTAGGTTGAAGAGCCTACACTGCATATCCCCGTCCTGCCAATGATTTGCCTTGAGGCTTTTAAAAAGTTACTGGACTTCTCTCAGCCTCCTCTGTCAAGGAGATACTTAAAGTACAGAGACTTAGGAATGTGCTTGTCACAGTACCTGGTACCTAGTACACAACAAATGTTGTAATCATTTATCAATTAATGTACTACTCGTATATATTGAGAATATTTGACAGATTTTTAAAAGTAAAGCGAAACAAACCTGATGTCAGTCATTTAGTAGTGTTAGCCAGAAAAAGCAATTAAGGTAGTGGGCCCCAAAGGGAATATCTTTAGGGTCTGATTTCTAAAATGAAAATTGAAAATAGATTTAAAATATGTTTCCTCAGAGAGTTGTAAGAAGTTGGATGTAGAAGTTCTTCCTTGATCAGCAGCTTCCTATGACACTTCTGTGATTTCCTGGTTCTAGCTCATATCCTGTAATCATGGACTTGTTAATGTGACCTTCCAAGCCCCTAACAAATCAACTGGCCAGTCGTCTCAGTAAGTACCTTTCTCTTCCACAGTGCATAGAGATTTGCTTATCATAAAAATGTTGAAGAAATATTAATAGTGCATACTGCTGCTGTGTCGCTTCAGTCTGTCCGACTCTGTGTGACCCTATAGATGGCAGCCCACCAGGCTCTGCTGTCCCTGGGATTTTCCAGGCAAGAACACTAGGATATTATTAACAATTGATGATTTCTATTTAATAATAATTTGCCATTAATATTGTTGAGGAATTTTCCTTCTACTTACCAAGATTTGCATTAATCTAGGTCTTTACAGCCAATGTTTCACTGAATAATCTAGATAGTCATTGATGCTTGTATGTTAGTGCTAAAAATATAAAAGATCACTTTTTCCCAAGCACTTTAATTGTTTTCTTGATTAAAGAATTATTTTTTTGTTTTAGTACTCTTAAAATAACCACAATATTTTCAGTGCAAGATTTTCATTGACTTTGTAAAGTTTTATAAATATCTAATTTTTTATACATTTTTACATATTCTAATTTTTGACATTGTTTTTCAGTGTGGTAAACATCCCAGAGGTATAAGTTAAATGACTTTTATTGATACATGGTTATCTGTATTTTAAAAATTTTATTTGTTATTCATTTTTTTAGGTGATTTCCAAATGATTCACCCGTGAAAAAGTTTTCTTTTTCACTAAATCTGAATAAAAAGTGATTTAAAAAACGAGAAATATTAAATGATCTGTATACTGTCACCCTGCTTATTTAACTTACATGCAGAGTGAAAGTGAAGTGAAGTCGCTCAGTCGTGTCCGACTCTTTGTGACCCCACGGACTGTAGCCTACCAGGCTCTTCCCTCCATGGGATTCTCCAGGCAAGAGCTGGTTTGGGTTGCCATTTCCTTCTCCAGGGGATCTTCCAAACTCAGGGATCGAACCCGGGTCTCCTGCATTCCAGGCAGACGCTTTAACCTCCGAGCCACCAGGGAAGCCAATTAAATGATAATAGTGCTTAATTATATGTGCGTAGCTATAATAAAGTAAGTAGTATGTGAAGGATGATATTTTGGAATCACTGAAGTTTTATGTGTAGTAAATGACAAATATGAAAGTTACTGTGGTTATATTTATCCCGAACCTTTACTGCTCCTGTCTCTGTTCTTGGGGAATAGAGAAGCAAGGCAGCCTCTAGTGGCTACAGTGCGTATTACACATACCATTGAAAGGATAATCCTAGGTTATTTAATAGCCCTGACTAAGTGCCCAGGACTGGGCCGAGTACTGGAGAAAGCCTGTCTTGCTGTCCTGGAATCAGCATGAAGTTATAGAGGCAGACATTACTACAAATAGTCAGAGTCATAGCTGTGTAGTTATAAACTAAAGTAAAGGGTTGAGCTTCTGATTTGGACTGAGTAGTCCCTGAGGAAGTGATGCTCGAAAGTGCCGGGGCGGGACCGACTAAGATCCCACTGTTACTATATGAGAGAACTAGATTTTTGTGTTAGCTATTACAGCTTCAGGGTCAAGGTTCTCAAATAAAATGTTTGATTTACTACTTCAGTAAGCTTTAGGGTAGTGGAAAATTTGTATTATCCTTTAACACAGACACTTTGATACTTTTTACAGAAAAGTTGTGTGACAACAGTGGGGAAAAGGAAGAACATAAGTGTAGAGAGTTATTTGTAAATGCAAAAGAAAGTGAGAAATGATAGAGATATTTCCTTATTAGTGAACATGATAAGGAGAGTACTCAGGTTACCATGGTAGAGAGGAGTATTTAAGTCAATGGGAGCTTCTCTACATCTAGGTAGATACCATATGTACTTTAGTTGTAAACAGAGCTTAAGATCTTACTGAAATGAATTAAAATGAGTTGAAAAATGAGTTAGTTTGCGTAACTAAATATGATACCTGATAGAAGAGTTCTGAGCTAGAGAATAGAAGAAAGAATAAGTGAACAGAATATTATGGGCAGTTTTGTAATAATTTGACAATTTGGATGAAATGGAAAAATGGACAAAAGATACAACTACCAAAACTTACTCAGCAAGTAGTAAATAATCTTAGTATCTCTCTGCATATGAAGAAATTGAATTTATAGTTAAAAACCTTCCAACAAAGGAAACTCTGAGCCATTGATATCCTGTTACACAATAAAGGAAGAAATAGTACTAATTCTACACAAACTCTTCCAAAACATGAAAGGTAGTAACACTTCCAAATGCATTGTCTGACACCAAAACCAGAGAAAGACATTACAAAAAAAAATTATAGTCTAATATCACTAATAAATATTAATTTAAAATGCTAAATATTTTAACAAATAAAATCCAATAATATATAGGAAGGATAATACTTAATGATTAAGTTCAGTTTATTCTGGGAACCCTAGCTTGGTTTAACATTTGAAACTCCATCATTGTAGTTTACCACATTAGGAGACACCACATTAGGAGACCCCACACCAGGAGGCCCCACGCCAGGAGAGACCTCACACCAGGAGAGACCCCACATCAGGAGAGACCCAGCAGCAGGAGAGACCCCACACCAGGAGGCCCCACACCAGGAAAGACCAAAAGAGAAAAACCAGATGGTCTTGGTCCTCTCACAGGAGAGGATCTCACATGATCCTCCCCTCTGACTTCTGCTTTTGTCAAAAGCACTTGACAAAATCTGGCATTTTTCATTCACAACTTTAGAACTGCATATTGAGAGTAAAAGAGAACTTCTTTAATGCAACAAAAGAAATCTATGAAAAAAAAACCTGAAAAACTGACAACTTTAACCCTAAGACTGGAAACACGGCAGGGATTTCTATTGTTTCCACACCTATTCAACATTACACTAGAAGTCCTGGACAGTACAAGCATGAGACATAAATAAAAAGTATATAGATTGATAAGGATGAAGTCCTTTATTCACAGGTGACATAATTTTTCTCCTTGGAAAATCAAAAGGCATCTACGTAAAAACTACTATAACAAAGTTTTTCAGTGTTGCGGAATACAAGGTGAATATATAAAAATCAGCGGTAATTTAAAAACTAAGAAGGGGAAACTGAAATAAATACCATTTACAATAACATCAAAAAGTGAAATATATAGGGATGAACCACAGGGGCATGAGGAAACGTTTGAGGGTTATGAGTATGTTCACTCTCCTGTGATTATTATACACTTTAAATATGTACACAGCTTATGACAGGCCAGTTATGCCTCAATAAAGCAATAAAAATGCTGTGAAGAACATTACTGGGACACTTCAAAAAGTTGGAGTATAAATGGTAGATTAGGTAAAATACTGACATTGAGTTTACTGAAGTTGGTAACCACTGTAGGTACATAGGGGAGTATCATTATTGGCAGAAAATAAACACTGAAGTATACACCCGCCTCCCCCCAGCCCCCACCCCCGCACACACACTCACACACGAGAGGGGTAAGTTAAAGAGATGAGGCAAGGACCAGAGAAAAATGGTAATGTTAGAGATATATGGCTAAGGGGTATATGAATGTTTGTACCATTATTGCAACTTTTCTCTGAACTTGAAGTTGTTTTAAAATAAAAATATTAAAAGTCTGTACTAAAGAAAGTGTTGTCATCTACAGAAATTCCCTGGGTGGAACACAAAATACAATCGCCAACAGAAAAGTTAATTCACTGAACTTTAAGAATTTATAAGTACTGCTCTTTGAAAAACACAGTTAAACAAATGAAAAGGGGGTAAAAGAGGATTAAAAAATGTCCATTACATGCATGTAAAGTAGCTCAACATTATTGATCACCAGAGAAATGTAAATTAAAAGCACAATAAGTTAACAGACTGGACAAAATCAAACAGATTACAATACCAAGTTTTGGCCAATGTAATGGTTATGTTGTTGAGGATATACTGCTCAGTGAAACAAGTCAGTCACAGGAGGACAAATGTGCGCATTTCTCCTTGTCTGAGATAATCCAGAAGATAATCCACCCAATGATGGGTTTGGGGTGTGTTGGGGGAAGAAAGTGGTTGTTCAATGGCTGTAAAATTTCGCTTATGCAAAGTGAATAAGTTGTCGAGATCTGATGTATAACAGTGCCTGTAGTTTGAAATACTGTATTTTACACGTAAAAATTTAAGAGGGTAGATCTTATGTTAAGAACTCTCTCTCTCTTTTTTTTTTAAGTCGCTCAGTTATGTCTGACTCTTCGTGACCCCGTGGACTAGAGCCCGCCAGGCTCCTCTGTCCATAGAATTCTCCAGGCCAGAATACTAGAGTATGTTGCAGTTCCACATCTCCAGGGGATCTTCCCAACCCAGGGACCGAACCCAGGTCTCCCGCATTACCAGCGAATTCTTTACCGTTTGGGCCTCTAGGGAAGCCCTCTTAGCACAACTTGAAAACTTGAAAGCCATGTAGATAAGGCAAGTAGCCGCAAAACAAAGAAGCTTATTGAAAGATGGAGGAAATAAAAAGTGTCCACCAAACGAAGAAGTTTTTCGAGACTGAAAAATGAGGCAGGCAGCTCTAGTCATCAAATAAGTTGAAAACATATTTGTTTGCACTAAGGCTTACCCAGATTTAGTTTTGCTCCCTCTTTCCAGTTTCTCTTGGAGATAGATTAGTTCCTCTGGATATGCTGCTGTACGTTACTTTGGGATTGCTAGTGCACTTCGTGTTCTTCGCCTCCATCTTCGACATTTATTTTACCTCTCCTTTGGTTCATGGAATGATTCCTCAGTTTACGCCCCTGCCTCCCCCAGCAAAACGATTAGTGCTGTTTGTCGCTGATGGCCTGCGAGCACATAAACTCTATGAATTAGATGAAGATGGAAATTCTAGGGCACCATTTGTTAGGTAAGCATGTCAACTGGTACAAAGACATCTCTGGAAATTGTTAGGCTGATACTGTTTATCTCACATTGGGTAGAGGGGTGATGATGAAAAAGAGAGTAGGACACATATGCCTCTGTCTTTGTCATAGAAATTAGCAAATGTGTTTCCTTCTACAGTTACTTCTGTTACTGTGGAAGTTGATACCAGGTAGTCAAAATGCATGACCTTAGCTCCTTGGCCTCACTTGTCCTGATTTCTGAATCCTGGCTTACAACTCAGTATATTATCTTTTTTTCTTTTTTGTAAACTAAGACTGTTCAATTTTTAAGTAATGACAAGCATAAATTTCAGTGAATTGCCAATGACAAATGTATTTAGCTAAAAAATATAAATTTCAATTCAAACTACGTTTTCTGTAAAATAAAGCCTTCCAAATTTACATCACTATGTAATATGATAATTTTGGATTCTGTTAAGTGGCTTTGAAAAGAAATATTTAATTTTTTGGACCTGTGGGGTTCTTGCAATCAATTATTCTTTTTTTTTCATTCATAGCAAGCCCCTCAAAAGCCCTTCCTAATGCTACTGTGGAGAGATTAAAACTCAAATTCAAGGGAAGTTTATCTAAAATTGTCTATCTTTCCCCTGTCCCTACCTGTCATCATTGCTTCCTATCCCTCTACCCTATTTTAATTTTCTTTATAGTACTACTTAGCATGTACAACTTCCACTAAGGCAGGGACTTTGTTTTATACACTACATTATCTCTGGTTCCTAAAACGTAGTAGGCAGTTAATAAATATTTGTTGACTGCTAGAAGAATGAATGAACCTGAAGTCTATGTCAGATTTCCAGGAATAAATTTATGGTGCATCAAAGAAATGCATAATATATTAAAGGATACAAAGAAACAAGCAACTCAGGGCAATAGGAAAATACGAGCAGGAAAATAAGGTTGTCAGGGTTAGGTTCAGTACACAAAAATATGTAACATAAATTTCTATGACTAGTTTAAAAATTGGGGTGATATATTTGGTTGAGTTTCTTAGTCGTCATAGAGAGGAGAGAAATGTAATTCGTCGCAAAGTTAATAACATTAAAATATTCTGGTTGTTAAGGCAAAGATGAGCTTCTCTGACCGCGCCTGTCTCTCCCTGCGGTGTTGTGTGGAGGGCCAAGGGCTCCCCGGTGATGCGCCATGTGTTGTCTGCCATTCTAGCTGCTTCTGAAGCCTTTTTTGGTAGGTTTTCTTTGTTTCTCACTTCATTTTTTAAAAAATACGATCTGATCAAAATGTTTCTCAAGAGAGGTATCCACATTGCTTTATACCTCCCTGTTTTGGCTTGAGTTCAGTTTCCATTATAGAACTGAAGAAGTTAAAAAATATTTCTCTCTTAACATGTGGTGTAATGGTTTTTCAAGCCTTTTACTTTTTATGTATGTATTTTACCAAAGTCTGTTTGGTTATAAGTCAATTAAAAGTATCTAAATCAGCACTTTTAGGTACTTCTCTCCAGAACATTTTGAGAGTTGAGAGTTCAGCTTGAAAACTGTTACAAATGAATCCTGTTTCATAACTTGTTGCTCTGCTGGCCTTTCAACTGCCATGGCATTACTGTTACTTTTGCATTTTTCTCCAGATTTTGCAAATCACCCTTAGACAGCTTAAAGAATGGTGATACATTTTATCAAAAGAAACTTTTGACTTGTTTTAATCTCAAATTTAGAAAGATAATTTAACCCCTATTTGAGAGTATAGCTGGTTCCTCTCAATTTTTTTATTTTGAAAAACTTTTAACTAGAAAATGTTAAAAGGATTATATTATGAATATTCATCTGTATATCCTTAATCTAGATATGACCATTTTAAACATTTTTCATATTTGCATTCTCTGTTCCAACACACACATACACACATATACACACTTAAACTTTAATTATTTTTTCCTGAATAATTTGAAAGCAAAATATTTTAACATTTTACCCCTAAACACTTTAGTGTGTATCTCCTAAGAACAAGGACTTAAACATGATCACAACACCGTCATCACACCTAATAAAATTTAACATTGACAAAGTAATACTTTGTGTATCAGTGATTTCTCATATAACACAACTTTTCAATACTTTGTGACTTAGAGCTGTAGCGTGTATTTTGTTTTGTGATTCTGTGCAGTGGTTGGGTGGTTCCTTGTCTAAGAAAGTTCCTTGGGCTTTCTTATGCCACGGAATCAGTCTGGTGGGAGGAACTAGACTGAGCCCAGCTGGGATCATAAAGATTCCTTCTTAAATTTTGACTCCTTCTTTTGATTGGATTTCTTCTGTGGTGATCTTGTTTTTCTAAAGCCTTAACAGAGCATGTGGTCATAGTGTGTGCTGACTCCTTGTCTGTGATACCTTTCAGGAATGTCATAATGGACGAAGGCAGCTGGGGCATCTCTCACACGCGTGTGCCGACCGAGTCTTGGCCTGGGTACGTGGCCATGATTGCAGGGTTTTATGACGATGTTAGCGCAGTTGCCAAAGGTACTGTCTCTTTAGATAGTTTTATCACATGAAGAGATTGATTGCATAAATATTGCTTCTATAATACTGAATCATGACACAAAGCAAAGTATGTTTTGAGATCCTTTTGACAAGTCATTTAGCTTGCCTAACTCAAACACGCACTGGAACTGACTCAAGAATAAAACTTCAATCTTGTATCATCGTGTCCTGTTGACAGAATATGATTGGGTGGATCTCTGGTTTTCCTAGATGTTAACTCTCAAAAGTTCAAAAGTGATTCTGTATTTTAGTAAGAAGTCAATTAACTGCTGTAAGCTTTTTTTTAAAAAAAATTGTAATATAATACAGATAACAAAATCTGTTGTAAGTTTTGCATTTGTTCTGCAGTTAATCCTCTTTGTTATCATTTGAAAAATACTTCTTCAGGAGCCATACCAATACTTCACCATCTAAATATTACTATTGTCATTGTTTGGTTTTTTTTTCTCAATTACCTGAAGGCTGGAAGGAAAATCCTGTAGAATTTTATTCTCTTCTTAATGAAACCAGGTACACACAGTCCTGGGGAAGCCCAGACATCCTGACTATGTTTGCCAAAGGTAGGAGTCGCTGATTCTATTTCCCCAGATACTAAGTAGGCAATAAATCAATATGGTAATTTAAAATATATACTACATTTTACTGATTATGAGATACATGTTTTGACACATTTAACATCTTTGAAATGAGTATATATTATAATAGATGTGTGAGTTTGATTTTTTTTTCATCTTAGTTGTACTTAAAATGTTGGATTATACAGTTTAAATACCTTGGATTCAGTGAAATGGTATATGATTCTAACATCTGACGGCTTTTTAATCTTGGGTAAGTTAGATAACTTCTCTAAATTTCAGTTTTCTTTTTTGTAAAATGTGATAATAATAATTTCTATCTTATGGGTTTGTTTTGGGCATTAAATCAGTTAATTCATGTGAAATATTGACCAAAATGCTTATTACAATGATTTCATTATGGTGATGATGTTCACTTACTTTGATTATTAAGAAGTTAGTAGATAATCACATAAAGATTTAAATGTTAAAATTTATATTTATAACTTCTATTTTCATGTATTCAAGATCATGCCATTGAGATTTGTTGTATTTGTTATGTTTCTGTGCATGAATCTGCAAGTATGAGAACATCTCTTGATGAGAAAATTCATTTGCATCATTTTCTAGAATCAGCTGGATTCCACTTGAATTTTATGTTATTAAGTGCTTTGTAGTGAGAGCATTGTAGCATTTCACCTAATGAAAAGCTTTGGACCTTTAGCCATGGGTATAATTATACTATAAATGATAACAATCGGAATTATTAAAGATTATTCTATATCTCAAAAGCAAAAGAGATATTCAGAATTTTCTGTATGACAGTCACAGAACATTAGTACGTAGAGCAGGTCCAAAAGCTCACACTGCCTGCCGTCTATATACTCCCTTAGTTCAGTTCAGTCGCTCGGTCGTGTCCGACTCTCTGCGACCCCGTGGACTGCAGCACGCCAGGCCTCCCTGTCCATCACCACCTCCCGGAGTTTACTCAAACTCATGTCCATTGAGTCGGTGATGCCATCCAACCACCTCATCCTCTGTCATCCCCTTCTCCTCCCATCTTCACTCTTTCCCAGCATCAGAGTCTTTTCCAATGAGTCAGTTCTTTGCATCAGGTGGCTAAAGTATTGATGCTTCAGCTTCAGCATCAGTCCTTCCAATGAATATTCAGGACTGATTTCCTTTAGGATGGACTGGTTGGATCTCCTTGCAGTCCAAGGGACTCTCAAGAATCTTCTCCAACGCCACAGTTCAAAAGCATCAATTCTTCAGTGCTCAGCTTTCTTTATAGTCCAGCTCTGACATCCACACATGACTCCTGGAAAAAACATAGCTTTGACTAAATTGACCTTAGCTGGCAAAGTAATGTCTCTGCTTTTTAATATGCTGTCTAGGTTGGTTATAGCTTTTCTTCCAAGGAGCAAAGAGTTAAGCTTTTTTTGGTAGTGGTGAAGATGAAGTTGCTATGGTTTACCAAATTCACCTCCCTACTTCTGACTACAGTTCATAGGACAGGATCAATGCCTTAACTGGAGACAATCCAGTAGAAGTGTTCCATTTCTTACAGTAACTTGCAGTCTCAGATCTTTACTTGGGATTTGAAGAGTAGAATGGTTGAGGAGTGGAACCAGTATCATTAGAGCTTAGCTTGTCATTATTATAAGAGATTGTCATTATTTTATCTCTTCCTTACGACCTTTAAGAGGCTGTCTAACTCAGAAATTCACTAAGTTGATTAGATCCTTAATAAAATCTTACAAGTGTATAAGATTAATATATTTGTTGACCCTTTCAAAGTATTTGGCAATTATCAGTATTTTTTCTCATATATTGAGAAAAATGCATGTATTTTATGAACAAAAGAATTGAAACATTTGAATTTTCTTTTTGGTTGGGGAATTTTGTAAAACAGGTGACTTAATCTGTTTTAGATTGTACCATCCCTAGATGCCGAAATTCTTTGATTAGTTTCATCCTTACTTGAAGACAAACTCTGTTTACTTTTACACTATTGTATACTAACTAGCATTGTGATTTTTTTTCTTAGCATTTTAAATTACAACTCACTTTATCTGTAAAATTGGAAAATGTTACTGTGAGAACAAAAGCAACAGCATATGTTCAAGCATACACCATGGTCCGTGGCATGTCATTAAAAATTTTTCCCCCAAATTTCCTCTTCAGGTGACCTTGGAAACCATATTTTTGTGCACACTTAATGATGCATCCAGTGAGGATTTTGGTGCCCACGATGTAACAAAACTGGACACGTGGGTTTTTGATCATGTGAAGGTATGTGCTGTTGAGTAGCTAACCTGCAGCACACTAGATGTAGGTATTTGTCTAATGTGCACTAGTTGTCTAGTACCTGTACCTAATGTGCTAGAAACTGATTTGTTAATACATGCATCTTAGTTTTTTCTGCTTGGATGAATTTGAAAGTTCCTTACTGTAGCATACTATTTTGAAAAGACTGGATTCTAAGAAATTGCACATTCTACAATAACATACAGGTTTTTAAAAAATAATTTGAAAAAGTAAATCCTTTTCCGTTCCACGCTTCTGACAGTGAAGTGAGCCCTGGATGGGATTCAGGAGCCCCACATTTCATTCCTCGTTTGCTGAATCACCCCAGAATAACCTTCCTGGTCTTTTGTTGACCACAGAACCAGTCTCTTACAAGCAGTGAGGTATGTGAAAGTCTTTTGAATGTTCAAATCTAAGGCATTTATTATAAAATAAGGTAGATATTTTCAATATTTGTAAAGAAAAATTAGATAAGCAAAGAACAAGTTCATAAGTTAATCATAATAAAACATTTGGGTCTCTTTAAGAAATAGAGGGGGGGTTTTTGGACTATTTGTTAGTGACAATCCTCACAGTTTCACCAGGAATCCAATAGAATTTATGTTTTCAAAAATTGTGACAGAATCTCAACTCTTGATATTGGCTGACTCCTATCTATCATTCTCTTCTTTCTCATCTCCAAATTAGACTCATAATTCATCTATTATAAGAGGCATTCATTGACTGACCTTTAGTGATTCTTCTTTTTACCAGTAGTGTCTCTGGACTGACACTGTGGGCTTCTCCATAACAGAGTCATTTTTTATTGTTTGTTTGTAAACAGTTGGTAGGTGCCTGCATATTTATCAGAAATTAAGTGCTCAATATGTTCTTTGATAAACCCTATTTCTTTTCTTAGAATTTTTTTCCTTAAGATTTTCTTTTCTTACTCAAAATGAAAGCGAAAATCTTCAAGTTAGATAAAATCTCTTTACAAAAGTAGCAAATGATTTTGCTAAGTATCACTTCTTAATATAATCAACTTACTTTAGTATTTGTTTCAAGGCCCTTGGCTTCGAACTTCATAAACATAGCTAAAAATGTTCAACATCGTGGATTTGATTCATTGTGGATAAGCAGATATAGTTAGTGGCTGGCTTGATTCTATGCCTTTTTTACCTTATTTCAACACTGCTATTGACCAGAAAAAAAAAATTTCCCTATAATTTCGTAAGATATGATAGAGCATGTACATTAATCAAGTAACAACAAAAATATGAAATCATCCAGAATAAAGAGTGGTGGGAAGGAAAAATATAGGGACTAAGAATATATCTTTAGAAAAGTTCAATCTAAGCTGAACAGTTAGAGGAAGACTTTCCTGTGAGTTTTGAGATAATCTCTGGAGAAGCCTAGGAAACAAAGAAATGGTTGGACCTGGATCGCATATAGAGAAGAGTATCTCAGGCCAACAGCATAATGATAACTTGGGCTCCAAAGGAACTCTGTAATAGAGTAAAAATATTGCTTTAAAGTTTGTTTGTCTCTCAATGAACGATAATGCCAGAAGTAGGCAGCCCAGGATTGATGTAGTCCAAGATTGCCATGGTGGTTCCCCAGTGTCATTAAGATCCGGTCTCTTAAGTGTCTCTTCTGTCCTCAGAGCCTGGACTTAGCTTCTGAGTTGTCTTATGACGGGAGATGCTGGCGTTCCAGCCATTATTTCAGTGTTTTAGGTCAACAATACAAGGAATTGAAAGGGATCTTCTCTTCTACTAAATTAAATTTATTTCAAAAAGATTTTAATAAATAGTTAAATTTATTTCAAAAGGCACATTGTCTTTTGACTGAAGTGTTTGATTTCTGTCTCATTGGCCATAACCAAAAAGGCATAGACAGGTAGCTGTGGGAGAGAGTAAGAAATATGTAGGTTTTAAGTTTGAAGCACTGACATGTTCCCATAAAATCAGAAGTTTTACTTAGAGAAAAAGGGAGAATGCATGCACTCTCCCACAGTGCATAGTAAATATTTAAGTACAAGAAGGAACGAGTGCCTTTGAGCTAAGAAAAAAAATGGGAGTTGGTGGGCATAATTATACTAAATATTGGGAGTGGAGAGGAAGCTAGGAGTGTATTTCACCTCTTGTGTGCAAAAGACCAACTTTTTAAAAGGCAGTGGAAATCTATCAGGTTGAGCTCTGCAAGATTAGTGTTTCATGGTTTCCCAGATCTTGTGTCCACGTCTGAATGACCAGCAGTTTTTACAAAGCTGAGTAATATCAGTCATGAAACAGATTGTAAATTCGACTCCACTCAGTTGCTAAGTTTTTTTGTTTCTTGTCAGCTTCTCAGTTACATCTTTAGAATATAAGTCCTTTCTCTTGAAAAACTTCCCATTTCTATCTAGATTTAAAGTTTCTTAGGGGCTAATTAGAATGTATGTGAAAGCTAGGGCGTCATTTTATGCTTTTAAGGATGATTATGTATATTTATATTTAATTTATATTTATTTATATTTAATTTCATTTGTATTCCTTTTTTTTCCTTCTATTCAGAAATAGGTAGTTTCTCTAATGGCACCATGTATATGTTTTTAATGTTTGTAATAATGAAGAGTTAGTTGAAGGAATACTTCAGACTTTTATTGGAAAGTTAAATACCTTGTTAAAATTAACATCTTATATAGTTAAAGACATTTATGTGAATAATAATTATATATCTGGTAATCAGGTGACTTAAAAGTACTTTCCATAGGTACTTGCTTATATGTTCATGTGTATGTAAGTACAGGATGAATCCTTTTCTTAGAGGGCTATATGAATCCAGCTTATCATTGTGAAATTAATCATTTTTCATCTGTATTTCCATTTGTTATGTGGACATTTTTCTATCATACCTTGTGAAGCACAGATTTGAGTCTTGGGACGGTAGAAATAGGCTATTTGCAATGTTCCGAGTGAGAGATTATGGTTGAACTTGGGTGCTAACACGGGACAAGAAGCAGGAAAACATTTTAAACTCATAAAGCATTCCTAAATTGTTGCCATTAGTGCTATTTGATTGTTGGCTCATGTCAAAATAGTTCTCCAGTATTATTAGAACTTCATGAAATTGAGATCCCCTTTCTATCAGCTTTTTTCAGCCTAATTATAACACGGAAGATATCTCACTTGTTTTTTGAATATAGATGCCTGAACTGACAAGTACTTTGTGTTGGTAGGTCCTGAGGACAAATTTAAACAAAATAGGACAATTTAATTTGTTAGTTCTGTATAAGTTTAATTAAATGTTTTCATTGGAAGTACTTTTTAAATAAAATTAATGAACTAGAAAATTTTAACTGATTTGTTACATATAGGAATTCTTTCATGCTGCCAGAAACAACCAATCTTTGTTTTCTAAAGTAAATGAAGACAAAATAGTTTTCTTCTTACATTTATTAGGAATAGACAGATCGACCATCATCAAGGTAATTTTAACACTGTGTTTAATTTCATGGTTTTGAGGGAAATACCTGTTCTGTTTGAACTTTTAAAGTACTGTAATGTTTTCTTTGTGATGATCACAACAGAACTTATCTTTTGAATAACTCTGAAGTAGAATACATTCTAATTTACATGATATGTAGTATGATATTGTGGCTAAAATCACATGTGCTGTGACCACACTACACACTAATATAAGTAAAATATGTTCTGTACGTGTATTCCATATTACTCATTTATCAAAGCAGAGAGAAAAAGATTATGTTTTAGAAGGATTTTAATAAATTTTGAAACAAAAAGCATTTTTATGGTGCTAGTATTTAATATCACAAAAAGATGTAACTAACTGTTCCTTAGGTTCCATTTAATCAGTGCTATATCTAGCAGATAATATATAAAGTTTTGTATTCTATATTTCAGTAGCACTCCTTATATAAAGCAGCAACTGTTTCTCTCACTTTTGCAAAGCATAAGATAGGAAGAATTCATATTATACTTTTATTTTTCATTTTGGATTAGATTTAGATTAGTCTAACTAACAGTAAAGTCTATTAACGTCCAGTAATGAATACCTCATGCTTCTCTTCTTTAACACAATGCATTGTCTTAAGTAATAAAACTTATACAAAATCACTCCTTGTTCACTTGTATGGAAAGCTTAAAGATAGTTTGTTCAAAATGTATTATATCATATCACAAACACACTAAAGAATGAAAATATTCTATGGTTGAAACAGTGATACTTGTTTGATAAATGTGGCAAGAGCAACATAGTTTACATTATTAGAGACATGAATTTAAAAGTCATCATTGTTGCATTTGAGACTTAAAAAAGCATTCATGAAAATCTATTTGCTAATCAATACTTTTTTAAAAAAATATTTTTGAAAATGATTTCAGATTGTTTTACTTCTTTAAGAGAGGAAAAAAATTTTTTTAACGATCTACAGAGCTCTGATTGAAAAACATTAAGGTTGAAATCTAAAAGTATTTTAGGAGTTACTGACTTTATCATAAATTTGTGTCAAATAAATTGGATTTTGTCAAATTAATGTAATTAATATAATTTAATTTGCTCTCTTAAACAGGGACTATTCAGACAATATTAAATTAGTTGATAAGGAATTCAAAGAAATTGAGTCTACTGTTAAAGATTTTTATGGAAATGATGGGAAAACAGCATTTATCTTTACCGCTGACCATGGAATGACAGACTGGGGTTAGTCTGTCTCTAAGTGATACAGACTTTATGGTTAAAGTAGTGGTAAATATAGCTTGCAAATATTTTAGGGTATTGAAGAGGATTAGATGTCTTAGTATATGCAAAGTGTCTAGCACATAATAGTATGTATAAAATGTTAGCGTAAAGAAGACTGATCTTATATAATCTTTCTTCTAACTATGAAAGGAATATATTCTCATTTGACTTCCCAGGTGGCACAGTTGATAAAGAATCCGCCTGCCAGTGCAGGAGACAGGAGACACGGGTTCAGTCCCTGGGTTGGGAAGATCCCCTGGAGTAGGAAATGGCAACCCACTCCAGTGTACTTGCCGGAAAAGTTCCGTGGACAGAGGCTGGAGGGCTACAGTCCACAGGGTTGCAGAGTCGGACACAGCTGAGTGTGTGCATGTGTGCACACCCACCCACACACACACAGAGACAGAGAAGAACTCCCCAAACCCACATTTATCTACCTAGAAGTAACTGTATGTGATGGCATAGTGCATGAGTTTAAGGTGGTGTTGCTGCGGGAGCTAGGGCTACTGACTTTGTCCACTAGAGGAGACTGTCCACTCTACCAGACTCCCAAGGCAGACACAGTGTGTGCCCAGAGAGCAAATCAAGGCAAAGCTGAGACTTGGGTCCCCGAATCACAGTGTAGAATTCTGATGAGTGGGTCCCACTTTATAATGGGGTTTTGGCTACACCAGCCAGAGTGGCCGGGAAGAAAAGCAGACCGAGACCCTGCTATCCTCTTCAGAGCAGAGCTGGCCTTGACTGCCCACCCCAAACCTGGCGACTACTCCCCAGAGGAGCCTTCCCTGTGGTTTCTGCCTTCAGTCCCACTCTGGTGGCATCTCCTCCAAGCCTTAGTCGTTATGATTCTTAATCTTCTTTCAACCAGAGTCACTCCACGGGTGTTCTGGTTTTTCTTTTTGCCTGTTTGTTGTTGATGCTCTGACTTGCCTTGAGAATATTTTAAAACTAATTGTTAAATAGAGATGCAATCTTTTGGGAGTGTGGTGGCAGAAATTAGCTCTTTATGGGTCAACTCTTTAGAACCAAGTATTAAAAAATATTTAGGTATAGGTTAATCAGGTATAGGTTCATCTTTTTATACTCAACGTTGCTCTTTGTGCCTTATTTGTAGGCTCCCATGGAGCTGGTCATCCTTTAGAGACTTGTACTCCTTTTATCACTTGGGGAGCTGGAATCAAGTTTCCCCAAAAAGTGTCAGCTCAGAAATTTGATGACTCATATTTGCAAGGTAGGAATGCTTACCTTTATTGTTTTTATGAATGTGACATTTTAAAATCAAAAGTTTAATTTTTAAAAATGACTTTTCAAATTATAGCTTTCATTTTTTTATTTCTGACATTACTATTTCTGTGTATTACTTTTGTATAGTTTATATTATTTCATTTATGATATTCAACTTAAAATACACATTATTCTTTGCCTTATGAAAGTTCAAGTGTACTATTCTTTTTTCACAAACTTTATTACTCTAGGACTCAGGTTAAACCTTTGGCTTAAATCTTACCTGCAAAGACTATCAATCAGATAAGCCACATTTATGTCACAATTTACATTTCAAAACTGAACAGATTTTGCCTTGTCTCTAGTACTTTTGAAGGCCTTCTCTGTTGCGCAAGCCTCTTTGTTTCTCAATCCATGATAAAAAGGAATTTCTTTCTTTTTCCTTGGAGCTCTGGTTCTCTTGTAAGGTAAGGGTCTTTTTAGAATTTCAGAGCTTTTACTAATTGGACAAAATAAATTCCTCCCAAATGTCCTTCTCTAGATTAGTTGTGTCGACTCATTCAAAGTACTTGTTGAGAATACAGATTTTTTTAAAATTACAGATTTCTAGACCTTATCACTAGATATTTTGATTCCATGAGTCTGGGTAAGGCCTGGAAATTTTCTTTTTAAAACCTTCTCCAGGGATGTGAACTCATAGCTGTATTAGTTGTTTCTGCTAGAAGACTTTTGGGTTTGTATAATAAAGTTTTCTTACGTATTCTTTTTTTAATTTTTTGGACATGTAATTCTCATACTATAAAATTCATGTTTTAAAAGTGTGTAATTGAATTTTTTTTAGCATATTCACATGATTTTGCCTCTACTGTGCAATTTCATTGCTCTCCCCCACCCCACAAGAAACCCTTATCCATTAGCAGTCACTCCTTACTCCTCTCGCCATTGTATGTATATATCATATTTTGTTCAATCATCTTATGGACATTTGGGTTGTTTCCCACATTTGGGCTATTATTACAATGATGCAGTGAACCTTTGTATAAAATTTTTTGTGTGGATATGTGTTTTTATTTCTCTTGGGTAGATTCCTACGTGAGTAATAACAGGTCATATATTCCTTACGTTTTATTTTTTGCAAACTGCCAAACTGTTTTCCTAAGCAGCTGCATCATTTTGTATTCCTATACTCTGTTAAATAGATTACTTTTGTTGTTTAGTCACTCAGTCATGCCTGACTCTTTGTGACCCTATGGGCTGTAGCCCGCCAGGCTCCTCTGTCCATGGGGTTTCCCAGACACGAATACTGGGGTGGGTTGCCATTTCCTTCTCCAGGGAATCTTCCTGACCCAGGAATCAAACCCATATTTCCTGCTTGGCAGGCGGGTTCTTTGCCACTGAGCCACCTGGGAAGCCCATTAAATGGATTAGATTGGGTCTAAGTAGAAGCTAGGTTAAATGGGATGTTTGTACTTAGGAAACAGAACTTTATTTTGGCAGTTGATTTCAACCCACTTCAGTATTCTTGCCTGGAGAATCCCCATGGACAGAGAATCCTGGCGGACTGCAGTCCATGGGGTTACAAAGAGTCGGACATGACTGAGCTGCTAAGCACATACTACTTTCACATTTGGGATTAGTGGTGGTAGGAGCATCAGAGCTAAAAAATTTCATGTATTTTGCAAGCAGCTGCCATTACAAAAAAAAGAACAGCTTGGATTGACTAACGGACGGACGGTCGGCCGCCATAGTGACTCCCTGGAGCGGGACTGTCACTGCAGTCATGTGGCACTTGTTATCGTTGTGCCTTTTGCTTCCATCTTTCCTTCCTTAGCCTTTTGATGTTTTGAATCAATTATCCCCTAATGAGCATTTTGGAAGTTTAATAAACTATTACAGAAAATATCAAATATATATTATTGAGTTACTCTTTTAAAACTCTAGTTTAAAAAAGTTTGCCACTCTGCCTTTTTAGCACCCTCATGGTTCATACTTGGCTTAAAATTGACTGTCCCAATACTTTCTTTTTCCATTGACCACCTGTAATAATAAAATAGCTTCTTTTTTTTTTAATTCTTAACATCAGCACTTATGTTTATTTGTATCTTTCAGAATGGAAGTTGGAGAACTGGAAGAGACAAGATATTAATCAGGTGTTCATTATATTTAATCATGTTCAAATTTAATTTTCTCTCCTATAAGAAGTTTAGAATAAAAAAATCTGGGAAAGAAAATTGTATTAAAGATGATAAAAGATTTTTCTAAAACATTTCAGTTACTAAGAGAAATCCTGCTAGTGTGAATATTTTCACCCCGAGTAATCTTTCTTTGGGCAAAATAAAGCAGCCTCAGATAAAACTGAAAGAAGAAGACTTCCTCCAAATAACACTGGCTAATTACAGAATTATTATGCAAATTGAAATGTGCATGCCTGTTACTTTTGTGTGACTTTTTTGTCATGGTTGCTTTTGTCATGGTTTGCTCAGTTGCTTTCAGCACAGATCTAATAAAACCCCACTATGGGTTTCCTTTCTGTTAGTGTGTCAGTTACTGTTTCTTCTTTATTAAAGCAAGTTTTATCTTTAATTCTACCCCAAAATTTTTACAAACGCAGTGGGGAAAAAGTGACAAGAGTATATAGATTAGAAACCTTACATTATAGGCATCCTTACATTGTAGGAAACCTTACCTTACAGGAAAATGCCTGGCCAGTCTAGTAGAGTTAGACCAGTAGCATCACCTGTAAATAGGAAGCACAGAATTTTCTTGTTGAGGATATGCTATGTAGACAGCTGTCTTCCAAGTGAAAGGCATGGTGTCATTGGTGTGTGTCCTCCAGAATGGCAGGAATATCTTACACCTCCTCCAGGTCACCTCACATGTTCACCTCAGAAGCTGGCTTTCCTTACTGTGGAGGATAAACCAAGCTCTGGGGTCTCATTTTCAGCTGTGTGCTCACAGAAGCCTTTTCTTTCTCAGCATATTAAGAATGGTCTCATCTCTCCAGATGAATGCTTATTACCCAAGCAAATGAAAATGTATAGAATCAGATAGCAGTCTATTAATTTGCAATAAAAATCACTGTCAGGGGGATGGGACTATCTTGAAGTTCATAAAATAAGAGCATATATTATTTATAGCCAGACTGGATCATAATCAAAAACTGAATGCTATTACTCTCTGAATACTGCTTCAGATCTACATTAGATGAGAATTCTGTATTCATTCCTTCTGCCAGCGTTGTTATGTGTTTGCAGTATATTTAAGCACTGTGCAGACATTAACACTAACATTCCACATTAATATATTAACATTAAACTTCATGAGACAGCTGTAATGGTGAATAAAAAGGAGACACAGTCCCTCCCCTAGGAAGCTTATAGTTTAGGAATAAGATAAATTTTACATTTATCTTTACTTATCATACAAATAAATGTAAAATTATAGCAGTGATAAGTACATCAGAAGAGACCTGGGAAGCCATGAGGGTATAGAGCAGATCTATCTGGTGGGCTGTGTGGTCAGCAAAGGTTTCCTGAGAAACTGAGGCTTGAGCCGAGACTGAAGCCTGAGTAGAAGTTGCCAGGCCAGGGCAGGAGGCGGGGAGCTTCTCAGTTCGAGGAGCAGCTTGTGCCCAGAGGTCTGGGAGGGGGTACATGGCATTTCAAAGGATCCTGAAGAAGGCGGCTGAACAGAGCACAGACACCGTGGTTTAATGGGAGGCAGACACTGGACGCGCAGGGCCTTGTGGGCCTGTGGAGTTTATCCTTAAGTTTGGGGAAGCCCTCCTAGTGTTTGAAGCCTGGGGAGTGATGTGATCTGAGGTTTTACGGCAGGATCTTCTCTATGTTGGAGAATAGTTCAGAGGCCAGCATTGGAGGCTGGGGAAGGAGAGGATGCAATCAGGCAGCCAGGGGTGTTGTCAGTTTTCTGTGAGATGGGGCTTGGTAAAGAGGGTGTAGATGGTGAAAGTGAGACAGACTGAGAGCCTGGGACAAAACTCCAACTTTAAATGAGGGCTTGAGAAATCAGCTCTGAATGTTCACTGGAAGGACTGATGCTGAAGCTGAAGCTTCAGTACTTTGGCCACCTGATGAGAAGAGCTGACTCATTGGAAAAGACCCTGATACTGGGAAAGATTGAGGGCAGGGGAAGGGGACAACAGAGGATGAGGTGGTTGGTTGGCATCACTGGCTTGATGGACATGAGTTTGAGTAAACCCCGGAAGTTGGTGATGGACAGGGAGGCCTGGCATGCTGCAGTCCATGGGGTTGCAAAGTGTCAGACACGACTGAGTGACTGAATGAGCTGAACTGAGAAAGTAGAGATTGGAGACACTCTAATGGTGGGGTTACAGAGACCCAGAGGGAGTGGTCTGCACAGTGCCGAGTGGTCACATCATTATAATCACAGCAGCGTCTGCAGCAGCTGGTTAGTGCAGGATTATTACACACCAGTACATTATAAATTGTCTCATTCGATCGTGTCGTAATTCTGTAAGGGAGAAACTTTTATTTATTTTTTAACTGACAAGGAAAACTGAAGCATTGGGGAGTTGAAATAACCTGCTCAAGGTCTCAAAGATCACAAGCGAAGTGTTTGTAATTGGGCATTCTGACAGCCAAGCACTTGACTGCCTGAAACATTATCAAGACTAATACAAAAGCAATCAATTAGATGTAGAAAATGGAGGTTTTTAGTTCTGCAGTGAGCACAGCCTAGAGGATGATAAAGAGTCAGAACAAGTTAGAGCTGCCTGAGGACGGATGGGGAGGTGAGGCCATGGAGACCGGAAGCGTGGATGGCTCTTCTGAACACTTGGACCTGGAGGGGGCTCTCCAAAGCCGTGCTTGCGGACTTGTGTCTAAAGAGACTCTTATCCTGCTTGATGTGTTTTTCTAGATTTCACTGTCTGGCCAACCAAGCTCCTCCTGCTGTATTCTTTCTTTAATATATATGTGTGTATATATATAAATCTCGTTGAAGTCTACTTTTGCTGTTTATTTTCTGTCTAGTAAGCATCCTTGTCATAATACCCCAAAACTGTTACATTAGGTGGTCAAGCTCTTAGCTTGTAGAATAAGTAACTTTTTTGTTTTATATATTTTACGTTGGGGGCTCCTAGTGGTTTCAAATTGAGGTTTTCTTGAGTTCCTGTACCTCTAGCAAATGACATTTTTTTAGAGATAGAGATCAGTATCAGCTGTGTATGGAATAAGTATTTGATGATAATGGATTAAAATGGATATCATGGTTATCTTTCAAAATCCAGTTATACAAATTAAATTACTTGATGTCCTTGTTGATCTGTTGCCATCTTAGATTTAACTTCTTCTGTTTGCAGGCTGAATTTGCATCATTGATGGCCGCTCTTATTGGAGTTCCCTTCCCTCTTAATTCAGTGGTAAAGAGTACAATTTTCTTATCAACTCTCAGAATAAAAGAAAAATTATCATACAGTAAAATTTACTTTTTATGTGTTTCTGAATCCATTTAAAGAAAATTTATTACAAAGATATTGCTGGTTTGCTAAATCAGTGCTCCAGAGACCCAGGACAAAGAAACTCACTGCGGTTCTGTGGCAGAGCCAGTCTGCAGGGTTACCGACTCACACTGTGCCTCTTGTACTGTCTGTTCCTTGACCCTGAAGCTTCAAATTCCAGTGTTTATTAGCATTTGAGTGGTCCAGCCTGGATTACTTGTCTACCCTTCGGTATGGGAAGTCAGGGGACCTCATTAGACTCACTATGCTCCATCTAATATCTCAGCTCACCAGTGGAAATGTTTTTAAGATAGGAACTGGATGCTGAAAAACTACAAGACAAACAGAATGCATTCCCATCAGCCATTCTTTCTAGCCCTTCAAGTCAAAGTTTAAAAAAATAATATCATCTGCCTCGGAACCCTGAGTCATCTGACCCCTGTAGTCATAAATGTGTGTCTATGTCTATAGCTGAAACGAAAGTTTCACAAAACATCCTCACTTTTAAGTATAGTATAATAGTGTGGAGCTTCCCTGGTAGCTCAGTTGGTAAAGAACGTGCCTTCAGTGCAGGAGAACCCAGGTTCGATCCCTGGGTCGAGAAGATCCCCTGGAGAAGGAAATGGCAAACCACTCCAGTATTGCCTGGAAAATCCCATAGACAGAGGAGCCTGGTGGGCTACAGTCCATGGAGTCGCAAGAGCTGGGCACGATTTAGCAACTAAACCCTAATAGCATACTCCTATTTTTCTTATGTCTTTCTTTTTTTTTTAGTGTGCTGGCTGTGGCCCACCATAGTAGCTTTGTGTGTGTGCAGAGCATTTAGTTCACTGCCTGCCGTATAGTAATCTTTTTATAAATGTTAGGTTTTATTAGACTTAATTCATCTCTTTTGCTTTATTTTATTATATCTATTTTGTGAGAAAAGTAGTAGAACATTTTTCAGTTACGATTTAAAAAAAGATTTTTTAATTATTCCAAGAATTTATTTGTCCATGTCTTATCTCTATTGCTTCCCTTGTAAGTTTGTTTTGTTTTATAAGAATAACCTGAGCTTTGTTAGTACTAATATTAAACCAGTGTTTGTTATTTACAGGGAATCATTCCTGTGGACATGCTTAATACCTCTGATCTCTTCAAAGCAGGGAGCATGTTTACAAATGCAGTTCAGATTCTTGAACAGTTCAAGGTAAAACAAGACCACACACAAATATGGACATGATTCCAATTTTAAAACTGAATATATTTTGTGAAAATACTTGATTTTGTATTTGAAGAAATTATTTTCGTAATGTATTATCTTTAAATTATCTGTACCTGACTAGCGTCCTGCAGTTCCACATTTCTGAGGTACAGTTTTCATGAATCAGTTTGAGGGTGTAAAATTAGCGCTGAGGAGTGTCCCTAACTGTTAGAGTACCACATGTGCTTATAAAGACTGCACCAAGTCTCTGTTGATGGAATTTGCCTTGTAGAAGTAGTTATAGAGATTACAACATTTCATGTTGTTCTGTGTATGTTATTATTTGCATTAAGAACGTAAAGAAATGACCGTTTGACTGAAACTTTGTTATTCATAATAGTGTTAATGCAGCATAGCTTATTTTGTTTCCTAAGAGTTAAAAAGTATAGCTTAATTCTATGACAGTTTTTTTTTTTGCAGGTTTGATATGCTTCATTCTCAGCTTATTGTAATGGTACTATATAGCATTAACATTTTCTTTAAATATTTATGAAGTAGGATAGTAACCCAAAATTCCATTTATTTCTATCACTGAAGAACCATTTTAATGGATATTTGTATTTCAAAATGAAATTAGTTCATTTTTTTCTCTTTTCTAATATAAAATATTTTCACGCTTGGTTCCCAGGTAAAAATGACTCAGAAAAAAGAAGCTACTTTATCATTTTTGTTTACGCCATTTAAGTAAGTCTCTTATGTTTTTTATTAACTTGTAGGAAAGAATTTTTCACTGAGTTTGAAGCTTGACACAATAGATTAGGTACTTAGAAAATTTGTCTTTTTTGTGTACATTAGTGTCATTTTCCAAATGAAAGCCTCTTCTATTGTCTTACAAATAATGAACCAGATGCTGTATACCTTTGAGTGGCTCATAGAGGAGATACAGGGGTGCAGAAAGACAGGAAGCATGAAGGAGATAAACTCAGCAGGGCTTGACTGGGAAGGGGCGCAGGCTCTTAGCCTGGCTGACTGGGGAGATGTTCATGCCATTCTGGCTTATAGAAAGAGAGGAGAGCTGGCGTGAGAGGTGAGGCTGAAGGCTACTGAGCTCAACTTGCATTTGAAGATACAGGAATTAGTTAGAAATAGGGATTTGGATCTCAAGATAGAGATCAGTCATGTCTGACTCTGGGACCCCATGGACTGTAACCCTCCAGGGCTCTTCTGTCCATGGGATTCTCCAGGCAAGAATGCTGGAGTACTTTGCCATTTCCTTCTCCATATAGCACTGGAGGTCAATCCTAAAGGAAATCAACCCTGAATATTCACTGGAAGGACTGATGTTGAAGCTGAAGCCCCAATACTTTGGCTACCTGATGCAAAGAGCTGACTCATTGGAAAAGACCCTGATGCTGGGAAAGATCAGGGCAGGAGGGGAAGGGAACGATTAAGAATGAGGTGGTTGGATGGTATCACTGACTCAATGAACATGAATTTGAGCAAACTCAGGGAGATAGTGAAGGACAGAGAAGCCTGGCATGCTATAGTTCATGGGGTTAAAGAGTCAGACAGACTTAGCAACTGAACAACGACAATAACATAGCACTAGTGTAATAGTCATGAACTAGAAGCTTTTACCCTCAGAATCATGTAATTATGATTCACCATGGCAGCCTGCTTCTGTGTGTGTGTGTAGGAGAGCAAAAGCAAAGCAAAATTAGGATTTTGCAAGTCAAAATTAATTATATAATATGATAATATATATAATAATGTTAATGAAATATTATATTAATTATATATGTCAAAGGTAGAATTATCATTTGAATAATGTCCCTAGTTGTAAGGTTATCACATATGCTTATAAAGAGTATAAGCTAAGTCTTTATCAATTAGAATTAGAGTTAGAATTCTAATCCTCCAGTTAGAATGTGTCCTATATCATTTAGATATCATATGCATCTGTTTATTAATAACATAGTAGTATAGTCAGACCATAACAAAATAAAGAAATAAATGAATAAGAAATATTTTACCAATTCTTGGTATGAAGAAGATACACAGGACGTTGAAAATAAGTCACCTTAGATCAGCAGCTTTATCAGGGAGATGCTCTTCTGCAGGAGGTTCAAGCGCGTGTTGCCTGTCTTCTTCCCCTCGGCCGGGAGCTGACCGTGACCTTGCCCTTCCCTGAAGCTTAGCACCTGCCCGGGAGCCGCTGCTAGCTTTGTGTCAGCTGGGGGCCTGACAGAAGGGCTGATTCTCATCCATTGGCTCACCCATCCTGCCTGCAAACTTGTCTCACTGAAAAGCACCATTTATCGAAAGCCTGCAGCATGACCAAAAAAGCCCCAAGATAAAATAAAAAATTAACTTATGAGGAAATAGATAGTTGAAGGAATAGCAAAGGACTAAAAATATTAAAATCTTGAAATCCTCAGAAGTATCTGAGAAGCTGTTTTATCTATAAAACAAAAAGTGGCACAAACTTTACAAAAGGAGGAATACAGGGGTGCATTGTTTAAAAATGGGAAATGTGTCTAAAACCTCATGGAATGATAAATTGTACAGGGATGAGCCAGAGGGGAGGCCAGTCTTCCAAATTAGAAGAGCAAGTAGACCTCAAATGAAGTGAAATGAGTTTTCAGTAATATATGGATTGATGAGGAGCTAAGGAAACCCTGGAAGGCCACATTTCTTCACCCCTCTTGCGGTGGAAACTTTAGGAAAAGGAAATGTTTCAAACTGTACAAGAAAGCACGCTTGCAACGTGCAGCAATGGAAGACGTGACGCGATTTGGAACAATTGAGGGAGACGGCTTGATCAGAGCAGACACAGGGAGGGGTTCATTTCTGTACTGGCAAGCTGAGAGTTGAGAACGGTTGGGCAGGAATTTACTGGTTGTCATTATGCCCCTCTGTACTGTTTATTATTATTAAAAATTATATGTGTGTGTGTGTGTGTGTAAGGCACTTTCAGTTCAGTTCAGTCGCTCAGTCGTGTCCGACTCTTTGCGACCCCATGGACTGCAGCACGCCAGGCCTCCCTGTCCACCTCCAGCTCCCGGAGCTTACTCAAACTCATGTCCATTGAGTCGGTGATGCCATCCAACCATCTCATCCCCAGTCGTCCCCTTCTCCCGCCTTCAATCTTTCCCAGCATCGGTGGCTTTTCCAATGAGTCAGTTCTTCGCATCAGGTAGCCAAAGTATTGGAGTTTCAGCTTCAGCATCAGTCCTTCCAATGAATATTCAGGACTGATCTCCTTTAGGATGGACTGGTTGGATCTCCTTGCAGTCCAACGGACTCTCAAGACTCTTCTCCAACATCACAGTTCAAAAGCATCAATTCTTCAGTGCTCAGGTTTCTTTATAGTCCAACTCACATCCACACATGACTACTGGAAGAACCATAGCTTTGACTAGATCGACCTTTGTTGGCAAAGTAATGTCTCTGCTTTTTAATATGCTGTCTAGGTTGGTCCATAACTTTCCTTCCAAGGAGCAAGCATCTTTTAATTTCATGGCTGCAGTTACCATCTGCAGTGATTTTGGAGCCCCCCAAAATAAAATCTCTCACTGTTTCCATTGTTTCTCCACCTATTTGCCATGAAGTGATGGGACCAGATGCCATGATGTTAGTTTTCTGTATGTTGAGTTTTAAGCCAAATTTTTAAGTCTCCTCTTTCACTTTTATCAAGAGGCTCTTTAGTTCTCCCTTTCTGCCATAAGGGTGGCAGAGAAGGCAATGGCAGCCCACTCCAGTACTCTTGCCTGGAAAATCCCATGGACGGAGGAGCCTGGTAGCCTGCAGTCCATGGGGTCGCGAAGAGTTGGACATGACTGAGCGGCTTCACTTTCACTTTTCACTTTCATGCATTGGAGAAGGAAATGGCAGCCCACCCCAGTGTTCTTGCCTGGAGAATCCCAGGGATGGGGGAGCCTGGTGGGCTACCATATATGGGGTCTCACAGAGTCGGACACGACTGAAGCGACCTAGCATCAGCAGCAGCCATGAGGGTGGTGATATCTGCATATCTGAGGTTATTGATATTTCTCCTGGCAATCTTTATTCCAGCTTGTGCTTCATCCAGCCCAGCGTTTCTCACAATGTACTCTGCATATAAGTTAAATAAGCAGCATGACCCATATATAGCCTTGAAGTACTCCTTTCCAGATTTGTAACCTGTCTGTTGTTCCATGTCCAGTTCTAACTGTTGCTTATTGACCTGCATCCAGATTTCTCAGGAAGCAGGTCAGGTGGTCGGGTGTTTCCATCTCTTTCAGAATTTTCTTTAGTCCTGTTCAACTCTTTGTGACCCCATGGACTGTAGCCCACCAGGCTCCTCTGTCCATAGGATTCTCCAGGCAAGAATACTGGAGTAGGTGGCCATTTCCTTCTCCAGAGGATGTTCCCAACCCAGGGATTGAACCAGTGTCTCTTACATCTTCTTCATTGGCTGTTGGCCTCTTTACCACTAGTGCCACCTGGGAAGCCCAAATATATCTTAATATATATAACTTTTATAAAATATAATTTAAAAAGAAATAAAAAATAGAAAGTTTCCTGGTGGTACAGTGGTTGGGACCTGGTGTATTCACTGATGTGGGCCCAGGGTCCAACCCTGGTTGGGGAACTAAAAGTGTACAAGCTGTGCAATGCAGCAAAAAATAAATAAAAAATAAAATAAAATTTTTAAATATTAAAATAATTTGAAAGATATATATTCTGATCATTGGCATGAATCATAAAATCATACAAGCTATGGGCAAAGATAAAGAAATTTATTCTTTCATATAAATTTTAGAATCATCCTGTTGAGTTATATATAAAATTCTTAGTTATTTTAATATACTTAGGAAGCAATTGGAGAGAGTTGACATTTTTTTACAGTATTGAACATTATTTATTTATATCTTCTGTTATATCCCTAAGTAAAATTTTACCATTCTTCACCCAATATACATTTCTCATTATTTTATTCCTAGATATTTAATTTCTAAATATTATGAGTAGTATCCTGTTTTTCCTATCACATATGTTCAGTATACCAAGAAAAACAGTTATCATAATTTATCATTTGAGTACAATGGGTTCTTTAATTTTCTCTATTCCAATAAGTTGTTGTCATTTCTACACATCTCTTTTCTTTCAATCACCTTTATATATTCACCTAATGTCAGCATTGTCCACTTTGAAGCTACAATATAAGTAATTATTGGCACATAAACATTATAAAAGATGAAAGTATACTGTGGTTACACATTCTTTTTGTACAACAGAGCTTCCCTGGTAACTCAGATGGTAAAGAAACTGCCTGCAATGTGGGAGACCCGGTTTCAATCCCTGGGTTGGGAAGATACCATGGAGAAGGAAATGGCAATGCACTCCAGTATTCTTGCCTGGAGAATTCCATGGATGGAGGAGGAGCCTGACAGGCTACAGTCCATGGGGTTGCAAAGAGTCCAACACAACTGAGCGACTATCACTCACTCAGGTTCTTATTACAAGTAATTGTTCAATGAAGTCCTTCCTTCTTGAATAAGTACTGTATTTCTTTTTTCTTCTTATAAATATATTGTTCACTCATTGGTGCATAAGTCTGAGAAAATTTATCTCTGAGGTATTGAGAACTGAAAATTCAGTCTTGAGATTTTGCTCATGTGATCAATTTCACCAGCATCACTAGATTTTGGTTTACTAATGTCTCTTTACCATTCATCCGTTGTCTAATTTAGTCTTTTTTAGCATGAGTAATTGGTCTTCCCAGCACCCTTTCCCCAACGCCAAACCATGGTGCCTTAGTTAAAAGTGTAGATGTGCAACCTGTGCTGTGGGATTTGCAGTTATCACTCAGTAACACTGTAGCATTGAGCTAAAAGTCACACCTCTCAGAGCCAAGACGGATTGGTTATTAAAACTACTAATTTTATTAGGTGGGATATTGGCAATTTGTAAGAAAATGTGTTTTTTTTTTTTGCTTTGACTGGTAAATGGAGGTATTTGGGGAGCAGGAAATGATGTGGTGCTTGGAATTTGTCTTTAAATACACTCCAGACCAAAAAAGGGAGTGTTAGTGCAGTGGTAGGAGAGGACAGATGATTGTTGAAGCAAGGCGAGGGCTACATAGAGTGGGGTGGGGTTCTCTGTGCCCTCCAGAGTTGTGTGTATGTTTGAAAATTTTCGCTAAGAGTAAATGAACCAAAGACAAACAATAAGGATTTCCAAAGAGCATGTACATTTCATAATTGCAATTTATTTGATTTTCCAGATAGATTCCAGCTCTCATCCTATCCGTTAGCTTTCCTAGACATTAGCAGGGACATTCCCTTTGACAAGACCTGCCAGGTCCAATGCTAGTGAGCACACTGGTTTGGATTCTATCAATTCATTTCAGTCACTCAGTTGTGTCTGACTCTCTGTGATCCCACGGATTGCAGCAAGCCAGGCTTCCCTGTCAATCACCCACTACCAGAGCTTGCTCAAATTCAAGTCCATCGAGTCAGTGATGCCATCCAACCATCTTATCTTCTGAGGTCCTGCCTTCTCCACCTCCCTTCAATCTTTCCCAACATCAGGGTCTTTTCAGTTGAGTCAGTTCTTAGCATCAGGTGGCCAAAGGATTGGAGTTTCAGCTTCAGCATCAGTCCTTCCAGTGAATATTCAGGATGCTTTCCTTTAGGATTAACTGGTTTGATCTCCTTGCAGTCTAAGGGGCTCTCAAGATTCTTCCTCAACACCACAGTTCAAAAGTATCAATTCTTCAGTGCTCAACCTTCTTTACAGGCCAACTCTCACATCCATACATGACTACTGGAAAAATCACAGCTTTAACTATATCAATCTTTGTTGGTAAAGTAATGTCTCTATTTTTTAATATGCTGTCTATGTTGGTAAAGCTTTTCTTCCAAGGAGCAAGCATCTTTACATTTCATGACTGCAGTCATCATTTGCAGTGATTTTGGAGCCAAAAAAAAAAATAAAGCCTATCACTGTTTCCATTGTTTCCCCATCTATTTGCTATGAAGTGATGGGACCAGATTCCATGATCTTAGTTTTTTGAATGTTGAGTTTTAAGCCAGCTTTTTCCACTCTCCCCCCTTCACTTTCATCAAGAGGCTCTTTAGTT